>NC_133769.1:274273980-274314043 GCF_003597395.2 Chelonoidis abingdonii | reverse complement strand
AAGGGGGAGAGAAACCTGATCTCTCTGTGTTGTGCTTCAACTCCTTGAAACACGGTAATCTCCTGGTGTACCCAGGCAGGAAAGATCTGGGAGGAGGTAAAGAGAGGGAATGGTTTATTTCCCTTTGTTGTGAGACTCAAGGAATTTGCGTCTTGGGGTCCCCAGGGAAGGTTTGGGGAGACCAGAGTTTATCAGGTACTCAGAATCCTGATTGGTGGCAGCCTATCAGATCTAAACTGGTAATTAAGCTTAGAGGATTTCATGCTGGTACCCATAGTTTGGATGCTAAGGTTCAAATTTGGGAATTATACTATGACATAGGTAATTCTGTATGCAACATGAGAGATGGGAAATTTGTTATAACAAAACTAACAAGACTGCAATTTCTTGTATTGGGCTGTATTTTCTAGAGTTTTGAGGCATATCTGTAAGGCTATTATACTAATGACTTGAGGGATCTTCTTGTTTTTGAATAACAACAGTATACTGAGTGGATGGATTTTTGTAGACAATTTGGATAGAGTAGATTTTCTGCTGCTTCATATGACATCCATAAACTTTCAGTGAATGCTATTTTTTTTTCTTCAGAACAAATGATTTCTTAGTCATACACTGCATCCTTCTGTGTGTGTATTATAATAATGAAGTATAGGTGACCTTTTTAAGGTTGATCTGAACTATAGCTGTAAGGGAAGAATGAACTTTACTGAACACCAATACAGTTGACTAAGTGCTAAATGTGTGAATAATTAATCACTGTATGGGATTAAAACTTGTGTGATAACAATGAAATGAATATTACCAAATACTGTAATGTAAAAATGCTATTATAACCACTAAAATCTAATGCTACATTCTTTCCATGTTACAGTAATGTGTTCTTAAAGAAGTATGGATAAATGCAGAACTCCTTGAGTATGTATTCCAAGAATTCTATGTCTGTTTTAAGAAGAAATGAACAAAAGTACTGAATTGTAAAGTTGCTGTGCAGACTTTAAATGTTTTGATTTAGTACATTACCAATATTTTAAAAGTTTAAAATCAAACTTAGTTTTATCTTTAAACCTGTGTTAAATCTGTGATGAGATTATGCAGGTTACATTGATAGCAATGAATATTACTTACATTTGCCAATGTTATAGTCTAGGGCCTGAGCCCAGTAAAGTCAATAAAAGGGCTCCATCTGACTTTTATGGGCTTTGTTTCCTTTGCTTAAGATCTACGCGTTATTACCACTATAAATCCTTCTATCTGAACTGTACCTCAGCTTGGTGAGGAGAAGGCTTACATGACCCCAAGAGCTATGCTGGTGGAAGCATAATTCCTGGTAGGGTCACTCATGCCAGACAGGAATGGGGCTAACAACCTGCTCCTGAAAATTTAAAAAAAGTTGTTAAGGAAACCTATGATTCTACTCAGTTCAACAAATTCAGTCCAACTCAATGCAATTCAATTAGACCTAGAAGAGAGATGATGGCACAACGTGGCCAAACCTGGACTGAAGCTACTCCACTGATGAATTTGCTGTCTACCAAATTTGTTACCAAAATTGGTATGTGGAATGTATGGATACTATATGAGCCTGGTAAAATAGTCCAAGTAACAAAAGAGATGGCATATATATATTAGGCCTAAGTGAAATGAGATGTATAACACCAGGCCAAATAACTTTGTTAGCAGAACATAACCTACTGTGTTTTGGACTACCAAATGCCAGTGATGTACACAGAGATGATTTGGATCTGATACTATCAAGAAGGGCAGCCAAAAGCCTGGCATTATGGGTATCAGTTTCAGAAAGGATTATAACAGTATAATTTCAATCAAAGATCCAGAAAGTGTCCATTATTCAATGTTATGCTCCAACAAATCAAGCAATCCAAGAGGAAAAAACATGGCTCAGATAGTAACTCTATGTATCATCATAGAACTGACAATTGAATAGGAGTCACCACTTTATATGAATTGTATAGATTTCCAAAAAGCCTTTGATATACAGTATGCAGAACAGTTTTTTTGTGGAAGTTGCTACACCACTATAGAATCCCTCAAACTTGTGAACATCATTCAGAGTTACTATGAAATTATGACATACCTACTAATACATAACAGCAAACTAAGCCATTTGAGATTACCATGGGAATCAGACAAGGATGTCTCATGTCCCCCATGATCTTTTTACTTGTAGCAGATTGGGTAATGAGGCCACAGAACAACCAAGGTGCACACAGTGGACTTTCATACAGAAATTAGATGACCTTAACTTGGCAGGTAACATCAACTTGCCATCTTATAGCCGTAGAGATGTGCAAGTCAAAACAGATGCTTAGAGTCCTGCAGATCTGTGGATACCTGCTTTACACCTGTGGACGCAGATCCAGATTTTATACCTAGAGCCCTTCAAATCTGCAGAAATCCTTGGACCATATTTATAGATCTCAGATAGCTCAGAGACAGATGCAAATTTTGTATCTGTGCAGGACTCTACAGATGATCTCCAAGTCTATCCGTAATTAGTAGGGAGAAAAACAGTACCATGAGAAAATATTACTTTTCCCCCATGCTTCCAACCACCGCAACATACTCCTCAATGGCCCTATAACATCCAGTGCCAAAAACAAATGCCTTCCTCCAAACATATAAAACTCACTCGTCAGGGGGTTACCGTTCACACACCCTCACCAAAGCAAAAATTTTGAAGGTGTGATCAAGGCCCTGAGAAACCTTCTTCTGTTCCGGTCATTCCCACCGTCTTTGACATTCCACCAGTTTGGTGAGCGACTAGCTCCATTTTTCCCATCTTGGAGACTAACCACCTCGGACAAGTGGGTTCTAGAGATAATCAAGGAAGGATACTCCATCCCCTTCCTAGCTATCTTGCCCCGCTACCTTTCCCTGTTCTTCTTCAGGGACCCCTCCCACAAATCCATTATACAGGGAGAAATAAATCATCTTCTTCAGCTGAGAGACGTAGAACCAGTCCCTTTCCAATTCAGGGGACAGGGTTTCTACTCCCATTATTTCCTGATCCTGAAGAAATCTAGTGACTGGCAATCTGTCCTGGACCTTCAAAATCTAAATAAGTTCATTTATCTGCAGTGCTTCAGGATGGTTATCCTCTACACTATTATCCCAGCACTGGAACAGGGGGATTGGTTCTCAGCCCTCAACCTCCAAGACACATACTTGCATATTACAATACACCTTTCCCACGAGCAATTTCTCCAATTCATTGTGGGCGACAACCACTGCCAGTACAAGGTACTGCCTTTTGTACTGTCGACAGCACGTCGTGTGTTCTCCAAGGTCCTTGTGCTAGTCGCTGACTATCTAAGGAAACAAGGAGTTGTCATCATCTTTCCATACTTGGATGACTGTTTCCTCAAGGCCCCATCTGAGACTGACGCTCTCTGAGCCGTCCAAATAACAATGCACCTGTTCATGGTGCTAGGTCTCCTTGTGAAGAAAAGTCCACTTTAATGCTGGTGCAATGCCTGGAATTCATTGGATACACCACTCCTCTATACCTTCCTTCCTTGTCCACTCCTATTCTGAGTACTTCACAAGTTACAAGAGGACCAAGCTCATGTCATACTTATAGCTCCAACATGGCAACGACAGGCCTGGTATCCTGCCACCGTCACATGATGGTATGCCAACTGATCTTTTTCTATTCAGTGCTGCGACTCCTTACACAGGATGGATCCCGCATCCCAATCCACAGATGCTCCACCTCAAATCTGGTTCCTACATGGTTCTGGGATTCGGAAACAACCTGTCTGGATGCAGTCAAATAGATATTTTTGAGTAGCAGGCATGACACGACTAGATTTCAATGCTAATTCATCTCCCAGCAGGTCAACACAACACATTTTCCACTACCACTTATCCTGGACTATATGTTACACCTTAAACACATAGAAAGTTTTGGCCATGAGAAAAGGGCATTTTTTCCTTGGAAAAATCATTCAGACACAATTGTCAACCAGCTGTATGGATGAGTCTTGTTGCAGCCTTGCCTGACCAGTTCAGTTTTTAGAGCAGACTGTGCTGACAGAAGACTGCAGTGTAGTTTTTCTTTCTGCTGAGCTGACCAGCTGTTTGGGAAGGGGGAGAATCTGCTGAGCTTGCTGCATCAATCTATATCAGACTCTGCTTTGCTCTGCACTTTGCTCCCTCCCTGCTAACCAGAGGCTAAAAACTGGTGAGGAGAAAAATCACTTTATTTCTTCACTCTCCAAAACTGAAAATTGTATGTGGCGGGGGAGGAGCAGATGCCTCTCCCTCTAATTATGCTTATGTGTCCAGCTGTTCCCTAACTCTGCTGCTCAGCTTGCTTTCACAATTTTATTTTCCCATAGAGATCCCTAGCCAGCGTTTTATCTTGGGATGGCAGACTGGGTAGCAGGCCAGAGAGGCTGCATAAAAGAATCAGTATCAGGTTATCTCCTGAGCACTTGCCTGAATCTCATGCTTTTCTGGAGCCTCGGAAAGGGCAGCTGTTAACTCGAACAGGTAGGTAGTCCTCTTTTTATAGTTTGTCCATGCTGGCTGAGCTGTGTGGTCTGTAGCAGCTACAACAGTGGATTCGGATCTATTATTGCTGTTTGGTTTAGACTGGATAAAACGTTGAACATCAACTGCGTCACTTAAGAACCAAAGTGACTCAGTTGCTTTTCAATGGTTTATCCAGTCTAAATAAAACAGCACTTAGGCACCTAAGTGACTTAAGTGACATAAGTGCTTTAGATCACTTTACCTTGTGTGTTTTTGTTATACTATGCAGGGCAAATATACAGCAGGCATTTTGGGACTGTGCTGCTGCTTATGTTATGAGTCTCTGTAAATTAATAAAATCAGAGGTTCTGGAGAATAGTTTTTCTTTCACTCTTGGAGTGTCTGGGTAAGAATGGTCCAGTTAAGCTTTCCATCTAGCCAAAAATTAACATTTAAAGTAGGGGGAAGATGGTGCCTAATGTACTGTATGGATAACCGCCCTCCCATTCCCTCATAAATTCGCAATGTATTTATTTTTTGTCAATAATTTCCAAATTTTGATAACCGGCACTGTGATTTATAAACTGTCATTAAAAAATTCCTGCTGTGGGATGGATCTGTGTTCGTGACTTGTGGCGATTCTGTTTATACCTGATATGTGATTCAGTAAGCATTGACCATCTAAGACATCAGAATTTCCTAAAGCAGATGCATAGTATGCTTCTTGGGACTTGAAATTGTAATTGTTAATCTCTGGTTGTGATGGTTTAGTAGACGCTGGTTTGATTTTGAACTACTTCTCATTGAACACTTGAATAAACTGTTTATAGCAATTACGTCAGTTGATAAATGCTGTCCATTGTTCTTCACTGGATAGTAAGAAAATAGTCCTTTTTTGCTTGCTAACTCTTGTCTATACAGAGCTATTTAGGTTTCATCTTCATTGAATGACTTCTGTTTCAGTGTAATGAAACGTTTAAAACAGTCAACTGAAAAAGGATTTACCTCTTAATCGAGGACTCCCTAAAACTCTGACAACTGGAAAAGTTTATTGTTAGGTTCTTTATCTATAAAAGCTATCAAATTATTCAGGTAACTAAATTTCCCATTGCTTTGTTCTTACTGTGAGACACTGTCACTGGGAAAGATGTTACCAGAGTGAGCCTTACTTGAATGCCACACGCAGTATTTCCTTATTCTTACTGGCATTTCTAGATCCACTGTGTACAAGTTTTGTCGCCTTTCATCTGTCTTCCAGAAAAGAGTTGCAAAATCTCTTTATAATGCAATGATCATTTTGGCTAGGTTTCTAAAAAATGGGTTTTTTTGTTGTTTTTTTTAAATTCTAAAACTTGAGAGAAAACGAGCATTTTCTGCTAATCTCAGTTGTAAATAACTATTTTCAGAACCTGTGTGAGAGCCACTAATGGAGAAACTGTATAAAGTGAGTATAGATATTAGCTCATACTCATAGGAAAAAAATTATTTGGATTGAATTGAGAGTACAGTACTACTTGTGAAATAATCATTTATATGGTGCTGAAAACAGTTATTAGGTGACTCTGGCCTGAAGTACTTAAAATAGCAAGGCGCAAGTGAAAGCAATTAGTGCAAGACCAAACATAAACAAGGTAGGGTGGAAAAATTACTGATTGAAAACTTCATGGAATAGATGCATTTAAAGAAGTAGTTTGGTTGAAATAGTCAGAAGTAGGCATATATTATCAGGGAGACTTCCAAGTCTGTGATATGAAAGCTGGTACTGAATTGACAATAGGCAAAGAAGGCAAATTGTGTATTGAGAAGAAGCTTGAGCAAAAGATAGATGAGAAGGGATTTAAAAGGAAATGAGGCCAGAGATACTGGCAAGTGTGGGGTTATGGAGAGAATTCTGAAGGAAAAGAGAAGTCTGAATTAGATATGGGAGTCAAAGCAAGGATTCAAAGAGCGTGGATACGTGAAATGTGATTAGAGAAGCTGAAATTTAACTCAATGAGTAAACCTGGATGAATTGAATGGGTAAAAAAAAAAAAATAAGCCAGGCACTCCGAACAGGAAAATATTGTGGGAACTGAGATAAGATGAGAGAAACATGGACTGTGTTCCTGGCAGTTGGGATGGAAATGAAGGATGCCATCTGAATATTTCAGAGCGAACCAAATCCTGCTATTATCATTATTGGGCTGTATAACCCAGAGACAAGAGAGAAGTAATGTCCACATCACTGGTGACAAAAAGGGGAAAAGGAAGAAAGTCACAAGGAAAGATCAGGAAGGCAGATCTTGTTTATAACAATCTGAAAAAAATTATACAACTAAGGAATTTCTGTAACAAAATAAGTGTTAGATTCTGCCTGCATGTCTGGTGGGATGGGAGGAAAGGAATAAGATAAGAAAGGATCAGGTGACATTGCGGTCTCTGCACTTAAATAAATGAACAAAACAAATAATACAAATGAACCCCCACCCAAACTCTGCAACTTCAGTTTTTATAAAAATAAGTGTCAGAGCTGTAGCCTGAGCCAGTATTTAGGTGGGCATTGTGCAGAGTTTCCCACGTAGCTCCACAAGTGAACTCAATCCTTTGCTGCAATACCTTTTTTGCTATACCAGTACTGGGCCTCCCTTGAGTGGAGACTGCAACTCATGATACACATATGTGGGTGGCTTTGATGGATAGAAATAGATTCATCTCAAATTCTCCATCTCATTTTCACTTGTGACTTGAGACCAGATTTTTAACTGGGTGAATAGAGCTGAAAGTTAATTCACTAACTCACTGCAGCACCTTCTAAATGCAGCTATGAAGTACATAATTTAGCATGGCATCCGCTAGCCTGCTGGTTCATTGTTCACTCACTCACTGTGACCAGCTGTTAATATGTTATGTCTGAGTAATGCATATTGGCCAGAGTGAGGAGGAGAACACTAACCAAGAGAGCATTCTCTGCTCTAGTGCACCATGTTGCTATAATATTCTGGGCCATTATGCAAGTATCATGTTTACAAAAGCAGTGGTGCAAAAGGCAAGAGCTCAGTATTATTTTTGTTCTCTCCTGAAAAAGGGTCAAATCCCTGGAACCCTTGTCATTCCCCAGGTCCCCAGTCATGATTTGTCCTAAACAGATTGTTTCAAAATATACAGCAAGTGCACTGTGTTCTGAGAGTAATTTTTAGGAAAACTTGAGTAACCTTTTAGCAGCAATAGAATCCACTTAGCTTCCTCCCCCCAAATTATCTTGAAAAGCTTATTAGCCAAGTATGGTAAAGACTGGGAAAGAAATATTTCATGACTGTGATCCCCCCCCCCCCAGTGTCATCTCTGCTTGCTTTTAATACTACTGTATGGCAGAAGTGATTATCTCACTCCCTTACTTTCCTCAGATGTGTGTTTAGGTTGTGTGGTATTGTTCTGCTTCCACAGAGGAAAAGAGAGCACGGGTTCCTTCACATTTTTTTCACTAAGCGTATGAATTATAAAATGAGTTCTCTAATGAATGAATCCCCTTGAGGTTATTTGGTTTGTCACATCCATGTAAGGCTTCTTAATAATATTACCCATATGATGCTCTGAATTGCAGAGAGCTATGCAAACAATTGCATTGCAATAAATGGATTATAAATCCACTGAATCAAAATAATGATTATGCAACCCAAACTTTGGGCATAACTTATGTGAACTGCATGTACATGCACCTTCTAATCCTTTCCATAACAAAAAGGCATTTTTGGTGTGATGTGCTGTCACTTTAAAAAGTACTTTCACATAAAAAGATGTCCTTAGATACACGTGCTGTGATAAATCCGACTCAGCAGAAGTTCTAAATATGCAAATTCCGGCAGCTTTTTTTTTTTTCAACAGTACATGGTGGTAGCAGTATTTAGAAATATCACTTGTGTGTTCTCAAATAAGTATAAAGCCAAAAAAAAATTACCTTCCATTTGGCATTTTAAGATAAAGTACACTACCTCTGAGACCATAGTTCTAAATCTATAATGCTTTTTAAAATTTGTTGGGGTTTGTTTGTTTTACAGTGGCTCGTCCTCTGTGCCACAGTACAATGTCTTTAATTGCAGGGTTACATATTGATAGGATCCTCTCCTCCTTAGAGTATGTGGGTATGTCTACACTGCAATAAAACACCCACAGCTAGCTACTGTCAGTTGCCTTGGGCTTGTGGGGCTTCAGTAGTAGGGCTATAAAATTGTAGTGCAGACATTTGGGCTTGGGCTGGAGGAGGTTCCCGGAACCTGGGCTCCAGCCAAAACCTTAATGTCCATGCTGCAATTTTATAGCTCTGCAGCGTGAATCCTACTCACCTGAGTCAGATGACTCGGGTCAGCTGCAACTGTGCTGCGGGTCTTTTTATTTCAGTGTAGATGTGGTAGAGGGTGGGCTGGGGCATGACCCTCTGTCCGACTTCTCTATTCTAAACTACATTTTTCCTGTATTAACTCTTCTCTCCTAATCTTTCTTAACCAGGGATCGGCAACCTTTGCACGTGGCCTGCCAGGGTAAGCACCCTTACAGGCCAGGCTGGTTTGTTTACCTGCTGCTTCCGCGGGAAATGGCACAGGCCGTGGGATGTGCTGGCTGCCGCTTCCCACCACCCTCATTGGCCTGGAGCAGCAAACTGCAGCCAATGGGAGCCACGAATGGCCAAACCTGTGGATGTGGCAGGTAAACAAACCGGCCTGGCCCACCAGGGTGCTTACCCAGGCGGGCTGCATGCCAAAGGTTGCTGATCCCTGTTCTTAACCATTATGATTGCTGTATCTGTATGCATTTTTTATTCAGTTAAGTCCATCATTCATTTCCTCAATTACTTCTTAAAGGCATTAAAACACAATAAGAGGCATATCTTTCCCACTTACACCCCCTCTCCCTCGTCTCAGGATCCCTTAGTGACAAGTCCTCTTAAACTGTGTGGAGAAGTAAACCAAGGCTCAGCTGACCTAATGGAATAGTATTTGCATGCTGCAATATTTGACAAATGCAAAATATTTTGAGGAAAACTGGAATACATATATTATCTAGCTAATGTTGTTACTTAAACTAACCTTTCACTTAATCATTGAATTTTACGTGTACTAAAGGATTTTTGAAATGGTGGTTGTTTTTAACACACAATCCTATGAAAAAACAATTTAGATATCAAATTTATGAATTGTTTACAAAAATAAAACCAACATTTTTTGTCCTGTAAATATGGTACAAAATGCATGTCTTTCTTTCCATATACAGGACAATATACAGTACTCGTGTATACATAGTTTGACTCCTTGACGTCTTTATTTCCGCAGTGGCTTCCGGTTTTTATATAACCAGCCTAGTTTTTCTTCCAGACCCAGTCAGGATTTAGTTTTCTCAGCCTCCATCTTCTCCAGTTTCACCTTGTATATTAAGTGTCAGAGGGGTAGCCGTGTTAGTCTGTATCCACAAAAACAACAAGGAGTCCGGTGTCACCTTAAAGACTAACAGATTTATTTGGGCATAAGCTTTTGTGGGTAAAAACCACTTATTTGGGCATGAGCTATGAAAGCTTATGCCCAAATAAATTTGTTTAGTCTTTAAGGTGCCACCGAACCGTGTACGTTAGCACTTTTATTGTTACTTTTAAGTGTTTGCATTGCAGGTAAAGGGGATATGTTTTAATAAATATAATATCCAACTCTACATGCCCTTTACTTGCAACACGGGTACATTCCTTTCTCTCTTCCTGTCGCTCCCCCTTTTTCCTTCTCACCCCCCAAAGTGTTTAGTTGCCTGGGTGGTGAGGCAATATATAAGAAGGAAAACTAAGCCAATTATGTATAAAAATACACACAGCCATTGAGAGAAATACTGAGACATCATGATGATATCTTGGCTCTGTTTCCTTTTTTATTTGTAGTACAAATGGCATTTAAAACTACAAAAAAACCAGCAACCTAATTGGAAGAGAAGTGGTGAAGAGGTGAAAAACAGTCCTAACTGTTGTGAAATCTAGAAAGGAAAACTAAATCAAAGGTTGTTTTTGGCTGTGGTTTTGTTGTTGGTAAGTAGATCAGATTCTGTGGTTATGGAAATGATATATATACCTAGATAAAAAAGATAAATCAGAAGATGCTTTGTTCTAAATGTGAGTTGTTAATGTTAGGCCAGATGTGGCTGGTTCTGCACGGATGTGCTATGGGGTAGAGAGAGAGGATGCTTAGTCCCTTGCCACCTCTGTAGGGGACAACTGAAATTTCTTGGACATGAAACCCCTTTCATGTGGATTTCCAGAGACATCTGCTAGCAGACATCCTGCTGGTAATGTGGCTCCAGTGGAATCAGACCCGTAAGAGCGGAGGGTGGGCAGGGAACTTTAGAGATAGTGTGGGGGGGAGCAATCTTCTTTTGACTCTCAGTGGTCTGTGGGGAAAGCCCTTCCCCTCTCCAATGGAATAGTTTTGGGGAAATCTCTATAAGAGGGGTGGGGTGGACATAATGGAATTTTCCTTCTCCTGTGGGTTTTTCCTCATGGAATAAGGCAAACAGACCCTATACCAAAAATCAGTGATACTGCTCTCTGTGTGTCTGCGATGAAATGTATTTCTACTTACAATACTTGATTTTTGCATGTTTGGAAAATTGGCTAAAGCCACAACTAAATTAATGGTTGGAAAGCCGAATGTGTTTAAGGCTTTTTCATAACCTAGTCTGTTTATGCACTAATTAAATGGAGAGGTATTTTCAGGGAATTGCTTAATTGATTTTGCTTTTATATTCAGCAGTGTACAATCTTGTAGCATTTATGCTGACCTCATGTAAAGTGCTCATTAACTGCTCATGTGCTTGGTTTAAGAAACTAGTAGGCATAGTTTCACTTTGTGTTAGAATACTTCACTAAAACTTAACATGAGAACAAAGAAAATATTGTAGATAAGTCTTGCACAAGATTATTTTAGTTCTGATCATTGCTTTAAACCTAAATGTGAATAGGGAAATCGTGTTGCTTGGAAGATGAGTGTCAGGATCATGTTCAGATCTAAAAAGTGCAGGTCAGGAGCTCTGTGCGATGCTGTAGCTAAAAGTGCTAATATGGTCCTTGAATGCATCAGTGAAGAGTTAGGAATAGTGAGGTTATATTACCTCATATATTTGTCACTGGAGTGACTACTACTAGAATACTGTGTCTGGTTCTGGTGTCTATAGTTGAAGATGGAAGTTGATAAATTGCTGAGAGTTTAGAGAGCAGAAGTGATATGGATTGGAAAACATGCCTTAGAATGATTGAGCTCTTTGAGTTGATCTATTTAGATCACCAAAGGGGTTAAGGGGTGACTTAATCAGTTTATATAAGTACCTAAATGGGAACCAGAAATTGGATAATAGAGAGCTCTTCAATCTATTAGACAAAGGTGTAACAAGATCCAAAACTGCTGGAAGCCGAAGCCAAACAACTTCAGTCTGGAAATAAGGTACACCTTTTTAACAGTGAGGGTAATTAACCATTGGAACAACTTACCAAACGTTGTGGTAAATTTTCCATTGCTGGAAATTTTAAAATCAAGATTGGATGTTTTTCATAAAGATATATATTCAAGTTCAAATTGGAATTAGTCCAGGGAAGTCCTGTGGCATATGTTATGGAGGAGGACAGATAATCACAATAATCACAAAAGGGACTGTCTTGGAATGTACGATTTGTGGGAAAAAAATCTAAGATTTGTATACAGCATAGCCACGAATAGTGCAAACACTGCCATTTGACCCTTTGTCAGCCCCCAGAGTCTTTACCAAGATGCATCTGGTCCTCATAGCCAGACTGAGGTCCAGGGCATTCACGTGTATGTGTTCCTGGATGACATTTTGATCAGAGCCCCAACCTAAGAAGCAGCTCACAATGCTACAGCTTGGACAGTGGAGTTGCTTCAGGAATATGTTTTTGTGATAAACAGCAAGAAAAGCCCTCTGGCCTTTTCCACAAAGAGAGCTCACCTGGTAGTGGGTAGACATCCATGGACAGGTGTGAGAAAATCTAGAACCAAAGATCCATGGTTGGAAGGAATTGAGGGATAGCTCAGTAGTTTGTGCATTGACCTGTTAAACCCAGGGTTGGGAGTTCAATCCTTGAGGGGTCCACTTAGGGATCTGGGGCAAAATCAGTTCTTGGTCCTGCTAGTGAAGGCAAGGGACTGGACTTGATGACCTTTCAGGGTCCCTTCCAGTTTTATGAGATAGGTATATCTCCAAGACAGTCCATTAACCTAGTGTCTCTAGCTTCTAGGCCGCCTTATCTCAAGTATAGGAATTGCAGCATGCATTAAATTCCACATCAGGTTTTCTAGAAGTTTGCTGCTGAAGGTGTGGAACTGTTTACTGGAACACATGCAAGATCAGGTGCTAGATCCAAACCAGGTATTGGAATCCTTCAGATGGGAAGGATCAGGGAAAATCCTCATGGGTCTTCCTGTCTGCTATCCAGACTCTCAGTATTCATGATGGGAGCCAGCCTACCAGGATGGGAAGCATGTCTTAGACACAGAACAGAGTTGGTCACATGGAGTTCAGTGGAGTGAAATGAGAGCATCAATTGCTTGGAAGACCTGGTGAAGCTGGCACTCTGAAAATGCCAGAGTGAATTTGGGCATGAACATATCCTGGGCCAGTCGGGCAACACTACAAGGGTATCATACATCCGCAACCAAGTGGGGACAGAAAGATTGATCCTACACTCCGAAGCAATGAAATAATAGTATGGGCAGAGGAGAACTTGGCATCCATAAGAGCAATACGTGTAAAGGCAGCAATAAAGCAGAAAGCAAGACTGCTCAGCAGTTACTCAATGAACAACTCAGAATGGTGTTTGGATCAAGAAGTCTTTCACCTGATCTTGCAGACATTTGGTTGCTTGTCAGTCTGTTCACCAGTCACAAGAACAGAACGTTGGCACAATACTTAACCAGGGAAGTAGATTTCAGGTCACTAGGAAGGAATGCATGCGCATGCAAGTGGCTGAAAGCTATCTTTGCATAGTCCCACTACTTCAGCTTGTGAGGAAGGTGATTCAGAAGATAAACCAAGAGGAAGCAAGGGTGATGATTCTAGCCCCATACTGGCTGAGGAAACCAACGTTTACAGTAGATTGATAAGGAACCTCTACTGCATCTACCATTGAGACTGGACATCCTTTACCAGGGTTCCATTCTCCATCCAGATCCAGACACCTACAATTTACAGCATAGCTACTGAGTGAAGCATAAAGTGCATTGGGTTTATACTTCAAGGTGATTAGGACTCTACTGACCTCCAGATGTGCTTAAATACTAAAGGCCTACTCCTCCATCTGGGTATGGTTTAGCTCTTGGTGTCAAGCAGACAGAAATCCCAGCAGTGCTCAGATTCCAGCTATTTTGGACTTCCTTAAGGACAGTATGAACAAAAGACTGTAGCCCAGCACAATAGTGTTTGCAGGTGTCAGCCATACACAGTGTCTCTTATCCTCGGTCTCTTTAACTGAAAAATCTCAATTCTCCAGATTTCTCAGAGCAGCTAACCCTGTGGTTAGGCCTGTCTTTTCTAAGTGGGATTTACTACTGGTGCTAAAAGTCCTACTACCCATCTCTTTGAACAGTTAACAAATGGAAAACTGCAAACTTATAATTCAAAACCTGATTTTTGGTCTCTGTTACATTTGCTAGATGAGTCTTGGAGTTAGCAGCTCTATCCATGCAAGAACCACAGTGCGTGTTCAATGATGACAGAGACTCCAGAATATTTTTTTACCAAAGGTGAATTCCTCTTTCCATATCTCACAAGAAGTAATTCTTCCATTATTCTGTCTCAAACGTGCATCCTACATAAAAGCTGTGGTACAGTCTGGATAGATAGATAGATAGATACATACATAAAGCACTAAAGATTCACCTTGAGCACACTGAATCAATGAGAAGATCAGGCTTCTTATTTGTGTTTTCACCTGAAATGCCAAGGTCTTCAGGAATGCAAACTGTCCTGGCCAGATGAATAAGCTGTATATTTTGGAAGTATCCAAGGCATCAGGCAAAACTGCTCCTGAGGGAATCACAGTGCGCTCTGAGATCTGCAGCAGCATCATTGGCAGAAAGAAACTGAACTCAACTGAGAAAATATGCTGGGCCTCAACATAGTCTGTCATGGTCTATTCACTGCTTGCTATTTCCCACTTGTCACTGAACTGTGAGAGACTAATTTCCTTTCTACTGGAAAATTTTTTACCCAATATGTGACACCTCTACCTTGATATAATAGCACTAAATATAACATGAATTTGGATATAACGCGGTAAAGCAGTGCTCCGGGGGGCGGGGTGGGGCTGCGCACTCCAGTGGATCAAAGCAAGTTTAATATAACATGATTTCACCTATAATGCAGTAAGATTTTTTGGCTCCCAAGGACAGCGTTATATCGAGGTAGAGGTGTATTTCAGAGTCAAACATCGCCATGGAATTGGGCATTAAATAGAGGAGAATACATCTCATACTGAAGCAGTCAAATCAAAATATTTGGCTTCTTTGCAGTGTCTCCTATGATTCACGTCCTTTGCAAATATTTAAACTGTTTTCCTCTTCAATGGACAGCTAATGTCAATGGGCTTTTTTTGGAATAACCGAGTTTCACTGTGTGGCAGTGTAGAGAAAACAAAATCAGGGCATTGTCCTGATTTTTGTCACAGATAGTAACAGTGATCTTAATGAAAATTCAATTTGAGAATGTGAGGAATCATTTCATGGATGCAGTGTTGTTGGGGCCATATTGGTCCCATGACATTAGAAAGACAAGGTGAGTGTGATAATTTCTTTTACTGCACCAACTTCAGTTGGTGAGTGAGACAAGCTTACAGAGCTCTTCTCATGATTTCATTCAGTTTGTAACAGTTTTTATTGTAACATACTAACAATGTTAAAGCTGATTTTGTTTGACAATGATAAATTTGGACCAATTTTATTTGTTGTTACACACAGACATGAGATCGATTTCTCTTATAGAAAACGTTTTTATATGTGAGCCACATTGAATTTATAAGATTGTCTGAATCTACAAAACCTTCCCTGAAAATGAAAACTCTAGTTGAGTTCCAACTGTTTCCACCTCTTGGCTTTTAGATTTATTTTGTAAAGCCCCAAGAATTAGGTCTTGCATTCTTCTCTTTCCTGGGCTATTCTATAATGTACACGCAGAATACCCACCAACAGGGAAGTGACAAGGCTGAAATAATTTTTAGTGGTTTAGTTTTTCCAATTTTTAAAGATTACAAAAAGGAGAATATCGAACAATTCTTATGCCGTGCAACCTGATGTCCAGTTTTAAAGCTAAGGTATGTCTATTTGGAGGGATTCAATTAAAAGCTTTTTGATGTGCATCAGATATCTCACAGTACGTGAATTGCACCGGTAGCATGGACATGAAACACCTGCTCAGTTTTCATTTCATATCATGTGAATCTGTGGCAGTTTGCTGGAAACTGAGAACGTAGCATTCTCTGGAGGTATCTGCTGGTTCTTTGCTGCGCTGCTGAGCAGGTTGCATCTTGAGGTTGTTTTTGCTGTAAATTGTGGCAAGCTAGGTGGGTTCAGTTGTTTTTTTTTTAAATCCCACATTTCAGCTGTCTCCATCCCATACTGTCTTTTTTCATGCCATTTTCAAATTGTTGTTGACTAGCATGGACTTAGTCATGCTCTGTGTCATTATGGCAACAAGTGCAAATAAGCAGAGCCTGCTTAGGCTGTGTTACAGCACTGAGCTGGATGAATTCTGCCCTTGACTTTGCCCATCATGCCACCAGATGGTGCTGGAGCAGGAGAATATTCTACATCAATATCAGGAGTATACTCTGCAATGGTGGCAGGTTGTCGAGATGGAAGAACAGGAGGATGCCGAGCTGTTGGAACAAGAGGTCTGGATCGTGGCTCACCTACACAGCATTCAGCGCTGTTTCTGGGACCAGCAAATCAGCATGAATTTGTGGAAGAGAATTGTTCTGCAAAACTGGCATGACCAGCAGTGGCAAGAGAACTTTAGGATGGGGAGGGCTGCATTTTTTTTAAAAAAAGATCTGTGCTGAACTGGCCCCAGAGCTTCAGCAACAGTGTCCCAACATGTGTTGCCCCATACCTGTGAAGAAATGGGTTGCAATTGCCATCTGGAAGTTGTCCACCCCAGAATGTTACTGGTCTATAGCCAACCAATTTGATGTGGGGAAATCAAACTATTGGGGCTGTTCTCATGCAGGGCTGCTGTGCCATTGATAAGGTACAGCAGGTTATGAAGCTGGGTAACAGTCAGGAGATTATTGGTGGTTTTCAATGTATGAGGTTCCCAAACTGTATTGGGACATTGGTGGAACCCATGTGACTATCATTGGCCCCCATATAAAGGGGAGGCTATCACAGCTTCCTTGTGTATCATCCATTTTATTGATAGTCTGATGGTATGCTGGTTGAGTATCCTATGGCAAAATCTTCTGAAAACCTGGCTTGCCTTTTGTATTCTATTTTGTCATTCCTTGATCTTGGAAACCATCACTGAGATGGTAATTGACATTCTTAATTTACTATCATTTATAGTGGTGTTTGGCTGAGTGGTGGTAGTTGATTGGGCTAGTCAGAAGAGGGCTTCAGTTTTTTTCCTGGCTGATGGTGAGTCCAAACTGTTTAGTTGCCTCTGAGAACCTGTGAAGAATAAGCTGTAGTCACTTTGATTATGACTGAGTAGAGCACAATTATCATCCTCAAAAAAGACTTCACATGTGAGTTCCTCAAGGCCTTCCATTTTTGCAGTAAGTCTTCAGAGACTGAAGAATTTTCCATCTGTTTTTTACCTTTGGTAGATGCTCTTTTGAAGTTTGCCAGTTATGTAATTTGGAATGGCACCAAAGAGAACTAGCATACACCCTTGTTTTATTAGATATAAGGGGCCTCTAGAGAGGCCACTGTTGGAGTGTACTTGGCCAATCATGTCTTTTTGTGGAATTGATGTATGATGTTCACAAATGTGGTGGGGCAGGCAAATTTTTCTACAATTTTCCAGAGGCCGTTTCTACTCAGTGTCTAATATTTTTTTATATCAATGAAGACAGCATGTGGATCCATGTTTTATTCGGTGGCTTTTTCCTGAATCTGTCATGTGTCAATAATTATGCTTGTGATGCTCAGAGTTAGTTTAAATCCACTCTGGATCTCTGTTAGAAACTTCTCTGATACTGTTTCAACAAGCTGATAGAGCAAAATATGAGCAAGGATTTTACCACCTACAGATAACCTGGAAGCTTTCTGGTAGTTGCCACTACCAGAGCTGTTGCGTTTATTTTTGTATAGTGAAACTATGATTGCATCTTTGAAATCCTGAGATTTTTCTCAGTTTGCCAGATAACCTTAATTTTGTATAAATAGTTGACATTTTTGGGGGCCTGCAGGTTTAAAGAGTTCAGCTGCTATGCTGTCTTTGCCTGGTGATTTGCCTGATTTCATTTGTTTGATGGTTTTTTTGCACATACTCAGTGGAAATCAACTGGGTGATATCTTCATATTTTAGTTCTTCTAGCACTTGTAGGTTGACAGTAGAAGGATAGTTAAGTAGGTCAGTGAGGTGCTACACCCATCTTTCAAGGACAAGAGCAGCATCTCTGATTAAGGTAAAATCCATCTGAATTCTTTAGTGTAACAAAAAGTTCCTTTGAATTGTTCTCCTGTGATATCCATTACTTGATACTGGCTACTCACAGAGATCCTGTTAGGGTGGCTAAGCTCTCGAATAAATTGCTGAGGGAGGTTGTAGAATCTCCATCATTGGAGATTTTTAAGAGCAGGCTAGACAAACACCTGTCAGGGATGGTCTAGATAATACTTAGTCCTGCCATGAGTGCAGAGGACTGGACTAGATGATTTTTGAGATCCTTTACAGTCCTATGATTCTATGTTTCTATACTTGGTCCTGCCTCAGTGAAGGGGAATGGACTAGATGAGCTCTTGGGGTCCCTTCCAGGCCTACATTTCTATGATTCTGTACCTTAATTTTGTTGTTTTTCATTTAATCTGTTCTGCATTATTGCATTGAGAGGCTACAGTGTGTAGATTGAAAATGGCTCTGATCATCTTGTCAGTTGAACAGTTTGCTCCTCATGTTGCTCTGGTGAGCTTGATGTCCCCGATGTCTTTGCTGTATGATGACATAGTAAATTAGGTGCCTGTGCTTTATTCTTATATGCATGCACAACATTTTATATTTTTCATCTTGTATGAACATTGTATTTCTAATAACGAGCTCATGTTCAGCAGACTTGCTGAATTGAGGGGAAACCATTGTATTTCATTTTTTCTAAAAGCAGTAAAGAATCTTGCTTTTACAGATCCAGACTAACAAGGCTACCCCTCTGATACTTTCATTTTTTCTGACTCCCTTGTTGTTGTTACACCTCCCCAGACCTCACTGTCTCTTCTAACTCTGGCATTAATGTCTGCTGGGAGTATGAATTTGTTTTCATTAGGTATTGATTTAATTATGTCATCCAAATCAGAATAAAACTTTTTTTAAAATTCTGTATTGTTCATGGTTGGAACGTAAGCCTTGGTAAGAATTGGAAAGCATGAATTTCCAATATGATGTCATTAAGCCTTTCAGTATTTTAGGGCATGTTTTTAATGTCAAGATCGATGCTATAAATTCTGTCTTCTGCTAGTTTCCATTTCTAAAAGAAGGTGTAGCTGCCACTTTTGGAGCCTTCCTTTGGAAGTCTGGTTTCGCTGAGGATTGTTGTGTTGATGCTGTATCAATTAAAGTTCCCTTGCAATTAATGCTCTCATATGCTTGATGTGTTATCTCTGTCCATTAGGTCCTGTGTGTTCCAGTTGGCACAGTGAGATCTTTTTTTCTTATAGAATGACTGCAATGTGGATGATCCATCATTTATGGTAAACTGGCCAGATTAAACTTGGGCAGGCATTGTTTTTAGCACCTTTTCCCTTGCTAGGTTGAGCACAGATCCAAACCCTTGGATCTTAAACAAGGAGGAATTAACCATCCCCCCTCCTTTCCCCCCACCAATCCCTGGTGAGTCCAGACCCAATCCCTTGGATCTTAAAACAAGGAAAAAATCAATCAGGTTCTTAAAAAAGAAAGCTTTTAATTAAAGAAAGAAAGGTAAAAATCATCTCTGTAAAATCAGGATGGAAAATGTTTACAGGGTAATCAGATTCATATAGCCCAGAGGAACCCCCTCTAGCCTTAGGTTCAAAGTTACAGCAAACAGAGGTAAAATCCTCTCAGCAAAAAAGGACATTTACAAGTTGAGAAAAAACAAAATAAGACTAACACACCTTGCCTGGCTAATTACTTTACAAGTTTGAAACATGAGAGACTGATTCAGAAAGATTTGGAGAGCTGGATTGACGTCTGTCCTCTTAGTCCCAGAGCGCAACAACAACAACAACAAAGAGCACAAAAAAAGACTTCCCTCCACCAAGATTTGAAAGTATCTTGTCCCCCTATTTGGTCCTCTGGTCAGGTGTCAGCCAGGTTTACTGAGTTCTTAACCCTTTACAGGTAAAAGAGACATTATGAGTCAGAGCTGAGTGCAAAGGGGGACCAATGAACAAGAGCCATTTAGAGAGTAACTTTCCTGACTTTCAGAGGCTTGCCTCTCATTCTACACTCCATATACTCAATTAATGCTTCATGGCATCAAGATTAAAATTCAAGATTTATTGCAGCTTAACTTCAGCCATAGTAATGTAAGAACCCAGACTGTGTGATTCACGATGGCATTGCTTTTGCAGATCCTTTTGTTCAAGTGGGAATAGTAATAAATGTCATGTTTCTTTTTAATGTTAATTGGGAAAGTTGCACAATGGCCAGGTGCTCGAAAAGATTTCCCCAAGGAATCATTGGGTATTCAGCATTTTAAAAATATTATTGTGTACTTAAGATATCTAATCATGCAGCTTACATCTGGCTATGAGCAAAAATTCTAGTATACTGAGTGAGTTTGTGTACAAGTTCACAAGTGCAAAAGTCTTCTTCAGGCAGAACATTGTGTTTTTTCTGACATGTTCACTATTTGAAATTGTATGGAGATAAGTTTCTCAAGTCCATTGAATAAAGGGTGAAATTAAGCTTATAGTAAGAAATACCGTAGTGTATTTTTTCCTCTTTTGTTTTATGGTACTTCAGTGAGCTAACACATCTGTCGAAAGTTTTGATTTATCTGACAATATAAGCCAGACAAAAATGTTAAAAGTGGTTTACATTTTTATTATTGGTGGGCAAGGAAGCATTCACTTATTTTAAAGTGAAAATCACTTCTCTGAATATTTAATCTAGCTGTTCTCACCCTTACATTGCAAATACCATCAGATGTGTCAAGTGAGTTGGTAGTTCTTCAGTTAGGTTTAAATTATCAACTTTTTGTAACTGTTTTCCTTCAGGATTTCTTTGTGTTGATTGCTTTATTCAGCCTGTTTTGGGAAAATGCCAATTTATGCATAATACATACTCCTATGTATAGTATAAGTATTTTGTTGAAGACTTACTTAATCTTTATTAACTGGCCTTCTAAAAGATAATCGTGCATGGAGCAGCATTGTGTAGTTACACCACTATTGCCACAGTTGATCCTGAAATAGATTTATTTTAGTGAAGAAGCATATGGCTTTTTTCTCGCCTGGGAGACACAGGTTCAGGTGCATACAGAAAGGTTTTCTCTTTTATTGTTCAAAAAAGTAACTTTTCATATTTTCGTTAGAAGTTTATCATTATGATGATCTTAATGTTTATGTATATATTTTATAGGAAGCATAATAAACTCGAGCATAGTTATAAAAATAGAAATGAAATGAAATCTCCAGCAAAATTACAATATTAAACTGAAGGACAAAATTAATACACGAATAGGCTGTGATAACCTAAGCTGAATGATTAAGCATTCCTATACCTGAGGTATTTAGTTGTACTATTATTCTGCTAGATTGTACAGATCAGTTTCTACACCTTCAGAGCTAATATACTGGCTATGTGAGCTATTCAGCGTATGTTAGACAGACAAATCTGTGTTAAAAGAACATTATTAAGATTCCGAAGTCAAGCATTCAGTAGTTGAGAAATGCCAGAAATAAAGTTGCCTGTGCAGCCTTAGTTCAGCTCCTTTTCGTATATGCATTGTGATTAGGTGTGGCAGAATTTGATTTTTTGGTTTTTTTTTTTATAATTGTGATGGATAATATCAATGTTTATTTTGAGCTTTTTTTAAACTTTTATCAATTTATATGTTCTCAGTTTTGGGAAATTATGGGGCGGGATCAAATAATTGATGGTCATATAATAATTGACTGATGTTGAGATTCAAGAAATTAAAGTTTTAACTGTCGAAACACAAATTGTCAATATCACATAGCAAAATAGAGTAACTGTCCTTAAATCAAACTCAAATATTTTCTCAAGCAGTATTTATCTATCAGTAAAGTTTTATTATCAATGGAAATATTTTTGTTGGTCTGTGTGTGTATAGTGACATCAAGATTTATTGACATTTAGTAATAAAAATGTAACCATTCCAAGCCTAATTATGTGAATCTCTAATTACATTATCCCGTAATAATTCCTCTCCCCCTCTCCCCCAGATTCCTGTCTCATTCAGTGCACATGGCTATTTGGTCCCTGTGTTCTAGACAGATCCTGAAGGGGAGCTGTCTATCCAACTGAACTCTTCAGAGGGGAAGGGCCAAGAAAAAAATTAAAAAAAAATCAGAGGGATCAACTGAATCTGGGAGGGGGGGGAAGGGGGCTACAAATGAAAAAAAACAGAAGGGAGTGCGGCTCAAAGGTTCAAAGTCATGGTTCCAAATGGAGACACTGAGCTGAGAACCCTGGACAGTGCCCATTGCTCCTTGAAAGAGTACATGGTGGATGCCGCCCAGAGAAACTCTGTTCGGAGATCTGAACAAACTAGTGATCAGAAATAGGCGTCATGGTAAGGAACAAAGAATCCTTCTGTCCAAACTTCTCTTTGATAGATGGCCTTCTTGGCCAGGGCTAGGAGGAAGCTAACAAAGAGGTTGTGAGACTTTTTAGGGACATGAATAGGCTGTGAATAAATAAAAAGATCCAGAGAAAAGTGAAACTAGAACTTCAGCAAGAGGTTGTAGAGGAGGTAGAAAAGGAACTGCCACTTGGTGTACTGCAGGTTCACAGGTGCCACGGTCTCCCTCTCATCACAAAAGGACCAAGTATTGAGATTCTTTAAGGTATGTCAGCCACACCCCTGGGCTCATGGCTCTGTGAAGGAGATACCAACATATATCCAGGTGAGGTCATGAAAACAAGGCGGAGTACAGGCTAGTCTTCTGAAGGTTTTTGCCTTCTAGGTGGCAAGGAATCTCAAAGGAGATCTCTCAGATGGAGATAAGAACTGCCAGTCATATCTGAGACCTTTGAGGCAGTGGAAGAAGGCATACTCCAGCTGTCTCCTTGCCAGACCACAAGCACTATAAAGGAGCCTCTGAAGGGCCTGAAGTTGAAATACATGGACCTGGCTGCAAATACATACCAGGACCTGTCTCCACTCTTCTAGAGATTGGCTTAGGACACATGCAGAGACCTTCACTGGCCAAAATAATTCTAGGGCCGCCCTCTGGAGGTTGACCAGAGTACCTGGAGCTGGCTTAGAGTGTCAAACTTGAGCCAAAGCATGAACAGGACAAGCAATCTATCAACCAGCATCCTCCCCTGAAGGGAAATGCACCAGAGAAGCCCCACTCATACCCGCATCTATTCAATATCTCGGCCTTCATTTTTCCAGCCGAAAGGGATTGATGGTAGAGAGGTAAATGCTCAGACAGAGCAGTGGACACACTCTTCTTTGGATAATGCAGAGCGCGAGTGGAAGGTAGTTCACCTCTCTCCCATCCCTGACCATGATGCCAGCACTTTTGATTAGTTGAGCTAGGCAGAGGAGACTGACGAGTAGTCCTGCACCTGCATCAGGTTCTCTGGGTTCTCAGCCATGAGAAGCATGTTATTAGAATGCATTGAAAGAACTATCAGTAAGGCTGGGTTGTTGAGCACCTGTTCCATCAGTCACCTGTGCAAAAGATAAAGGAAAAACTTAGTGGCATACGACTGACCAGACAGAAGGCAGCCCTGGTGTTCTCCTCAACCAAAGATGACAGGCTGGTCAAGGCCCAGTTGAGCTTGCCCATACATTCTGCAGAGGCACACAGCCTGTGAAATGGGAAGTGAAGCCAAATGCCTGCAAGGTTCCAATAAGATAGCCAAGATCCACTCTGTCAAATGCCTTTTCCTGCCTGAGGAACAGGAAGATGAGAGACATACGTGTGGGATGGAGGAAGTCCCAGATCAGAAACATATTATTAAAGATAATTTAGCCTGTGACAATGTAGATTTGTTTTGGATGCATCAGGTCCACCAACATAAAATACAGTCACTGTGAGATGGCTTTTGCTACAACCTTATAGTACATGCTCAGTAGTGATATTAGGTGCCAATTGTTCAGGTTGCAGAGGTCCCCCATCCTCACAGAAGGACGAGCATAGCCCAGCTGCCTGACAAGGTGGAGTACCCCACTTCTTAGGGATTTGGCCCAGAATGCACTGTAGAACTCCATTGTCAGCCTGTTGATGCCTGGCGATTTGTTGGAAGGCTTCTGAGAACTCAGAGTGCAAGGAAGATCCAGCCAGTCCTGCTCACTCACACTGACTTGGGAGTACATCCCACAGGCCCTCACAGGCATCAGTATCGGTGCAGGAGAGAAAAGATCAGTGTAGAAAGCCATTGACCTTTATTGCATCTGCTCTGGATCCATGAGAGGGGTGCTCTCCTCTTCCAGAGGAAAAGTGATGTGTTTTTTAGCACTGCTTCTCTTCTCCAGGAATAAAAGAAGTGGGACCTATGATATGTCTCCAAGAGGAGTTGAGTATGTGAACCAGTCCATAGACTCAACAGAGCCCATGGACTCCCTGTCATCCTCAGTCAGACACCCGGCATCTTCCTCACTCCAGCTCCCAGGGAGGGACAACTTCCTTCCCTCCCTCCCCACTACCCCACATCAACAGGGAGGCTCAGCCTTCTCCCAAAATGCATGGTCCACCATATTCCCTGACACAGATGGAGGGAGTACAGCAGCCCCAAAAGAAAGGGGAAGAGCCAGTACCACAAATACAACCTTCTGGGGCTCACCCCCAGATGACAATGGGGGGATTTCCCCAGGAGAAGAGAAATAAGAGGGTTCCAGCCTCCCAGAGAGAACCTCTCTTGGGCGGCAATACCATTGTGGTAAGCTCACCAGCACTAAGTGGCTCAACACTGGGGGCTAGCACTATCTCAACAGGCACAGTGACCACCAACCCAGCATTAGCAATCCCCTGGGCAAGCCCTGAGTCTTGAACAGACTTGGTGCCAAACTGCTTCCCCTTAGTGGAGGACACATGAAAAGGTCTGGTTAGTTGATGCCATCCTTGACCACTGCCAGAATGGACAAAAAAGCCAGCACCATCACATACTGAGCTGGGACTAGCATCAAAAGACACTTCCAATGTGAGACAGAGTACAGGGGAGAAGGAGAATGGAACTGGGGGGCCACCGAACAAACATCTGCGCCCAGACTGGACCCTACAGGGAGATGGTTGTCCCCACCTGTGTCAGCTGGTGTCAGATTTGGGATCCTGATTTCTCGCCCACCCCAAACTGTCTGGAAAGTCCCCATTCAGTCCCCTCCACTGGTGACCAATGAAGAAATGAAAATCTTGGCACCAACTGCTGGGACAGAATCAAAGGACACAGGGACCCCACCAGTAGCCCCCTCCATCTCAGGCTTCTCTGGATTGTGGGAGATGGGACACAACAATAACATCTCATCTCCTCAGCTGGCTCCACCTGCTGACTCTCCTGTGGGGCAGTAAATGAGGTTCAGTTGCAACAGCAGCCCTGGTCCCCTCCCTAAAGATGGTAAAGGGGATGTCTCCAGATCTAAGGGAAGCAACTCTGCCCCAGTCTGTCTCTGCCTCTGACCCCTCAGAATGTCTCCTAAGCAGAGCTACTGAGGTCAATGGGTGAGATGGAATCCACTGGCAAAGGCTGTAAAGCAGAGGCCAACAGCAGGACCTTGGTACTACATCTCCCCCACTAGAGCTCACTTTTTCTGTCCTGCCGCCACCACCTCCACTTCCAGCGATCCCACAAGCTGGTGGTGAATGAGGTCCAACTGTCTGGCTGGTTGCAATGCAGTGGTCACCCTTAGGACCCCATCGAGATCAGAGGGAGTACTCAGGGGAGCGTTCGGCCCAGAGATTGTATTACAGGCACTCTATTGGTTCCCTTCTTTGACTCAGGTGGGTCTGGGGTCTTCATAGGCTGGGCCATAGGCTTTCTTTATTATATGAACCAGATCCTGGCACAGGAAGCACCTTGCCTTCCCTGATGAATCAGAGACCCTTTATAGGGTCCCCTGAAATGGCACCTGAAAAGACACTGCTGCACAACGTTTGTCCTCGGCCACCTGGAGATTAACCTGGCAGCATAAAGATTGCATGAGGTGGAGGTGCAGATCCTTACACCCTTAGGAAATTGCACTGTGGGGGAGATTATCTCCCTAGGGCAGGGGGTAGACAAGAGAGCCACCTCAGGGAGAAAGGGCAGCATAGATGTAAGCACCACTCTAATCCCAGGCCCACCAGTGGGTCAAAGGGGACAAAGATGATGGCCACTGAAATCCCCCTGCTTCACTACCTCCTGCACAACATCCTCCATGACAAGGAAGAAAACCACCTTGGCCATATGTTTTGGAGGTCACCACAATGGCAGAGGCCCTGGCCACCCTTGCCAGCGCCTGCACATAAATGTTCACATGGGGCAAGGCATTCTCAAAGATATAACTAACCCTGTGCCTCCTGGTGAATTAGCAGAGCGGGTTGGCACAATGACTGCAGAAGATGGTAACGGCGTAGGTAGTAAGTTAGCTTAAGCCACTTGAGCAAACTCCTGTGTGCCCTGAGGAGTAACCCCTCCTCCGATGCTGGTTGAAGGCCTAGTGGGAAGAACAGAAATACTCCCAGAGGCCTTCTTCACAGGGCTATTGCCTTTGATCTGAAAGGAAGAAAAGAACCCCTTGTCCTTGCTGTGAATGTTTATAACAGATGATACTTCTGTCAACAGCGCCATGCCCAGAGGCAGGGCAGTAATGATGGCCTGTGAACCCCCTGCTACCTTCTCTTCTTCCCTAGCCCCCGCTCCCACCAACTGAGGCCTCTAGGTGAGAAGCTTCGCTGTCGGGGAATTGAGGACCTGCCATGGTGGTGACTGAAAAAATTGGAGGGTGGTGTTAGGGGAATACAACATCCCTGCTTGGAAGAGGAGCCAAAGGAGAAAATGTTATGAGGGGTCCACCTCTCCTGGCTGCACTTTAGTGAAAGGGGAGGTGTGGATCAAACAAACAATATTAAGGGAGGGAATAGGTGGCAGAAGGGAAGGAAAGGTCACGGGGATACAATCAGGAGACTCAGGAGGGAAGGAAGTAATGATAAACTATAGAGGGGAGGAGGGAGCAGGAGGAAACCTGTTTCCCTGCCTAAAGAGGACTCCCCAAAGCAGGGGCTGCCAAGGATGAAAAGGGGAGTGGGAGGGATGGGACTCACAAGGGAGCCTGTTTTCCCAAGTGAAAGGGCTTAAGGAAAGAGCAGGAACAAAAAAGGGGTGTAAGGGTGAGGACAAACAGGTCAAACAAACACAAGATGGGAAGGGAGACCATCAACCAAACCAGACAATGGGAAGGAGCAATAAAATGGATGACAGGACTCACAAAACTGGAAATTTGGAAAACATGCAACAAGGCTGCTGCTGCTGCTGGCCTGGAACCCGGGCAGCTGAGGGGAGGCCAACTGCTGCACCAGCCGCGGCAGAGCAACTCCTCCACTCCTACCGCCAGGAGTAGAGCAGCTCCACACCACCAGCCCTCCCAGCTTTAACTGGTCAGCATCAAAAGCAGCTGGCTGGAGCCATGCATAGGATAAGACCTGCTTTAGGAATGAATCAGGGTTGTGTAGCAAAGGAGGCTGTTGTCTGTAGATCCCTCCCTTGTTTGTTGCAGAAGTGAGAAGTTTATAGTGAGCAAGGCAGCGGATTTCAGGAAGAGAAAGGAGGGTCTTGTTGTTAAGGTAATTGAATACTACGCTGGTGAATTGAATTCTGCCTTTGCCTCTACCATAGTCTTGGGTGATTCTGGGCAAGCCACTTAACCCAAACTTTTCAGATGCAATCACTACTGGGTGTTCCTTATTTTCTGGGTGCCCAACCTGAGATCTTGGGATCTGATTTGCAGAAGTGGTAACCCTCCCATTGCAACTGAACTTGGGAGCTGGGCTTGAATATATAAAGTATTATTGAATGCTGATACAGTAGAACCTCAGAGTTACAAACACCAGTCATGAACTGACCAGTCAAACTCACACCTCATTTCGACCCAGAAGTATACAATCAGGCAGCAGCACAGTCCAAAAAAATAAAAGAAGCAAATACAGTACAGTGCTGTGTTAAACATAAACTAATAAAATGAAGGGCAAGCAGCATTTTTCTTCTGCATATTGATGTTTCAAAGCTGTATTAAGTCAGTGTTCAGCTGTAAACTGTTGAAAGAACAGCCATATTATTTTGTTCAGAGTTAAGAACACTCACTATTCCCGAGGTGTCCGTAACTCTGAGGTTCTACTGTACTCTGAAAAATCAGGTGCTGGGTATCTCAAATTGGGAACTGAAATGAATGGACACTTTTGACCTTAATCTTTCTCTGCCTTAGTTCCTCATTTGTGAAATGGGGATAATACCACCCCCTAACTTCTTGAGGGTTTTGTGAAGATATTAATTGTATGAAGCACTTGAATTACAGTATGGATCAGAAGCAGAGAATCCTGTGGCACCGTATAAACTAATAGACATTTTGGAGCGTGAGCTTTCGTGGGTGAATACCCACTTCGTCAGACGCAGGTAGTGGAAATTTCCAGGGGCAGGTATATATATGCTAGCAAGCAAGCTAGAGATAACGAGGTTAGTTCAATCAGGGGAGGATGGGCCTGTTTCTAGCAGTTAGAGGTGGAAAACCAAATAGGAGAAACTGTTCTGTAGATTTTGGCGAGAGCCAATCACATCTTATGTTTAGTTCCAGTAAGCTGACTGGTGTTCAAATTTGCAGATGAACATGAAGCTCCAGCAGTTTCTCTTTGAAGTCTGGTCCTGAAGTTTTTTTGCTACAGGATGGCCACCTAAGGTCTGCTATAGTGTAGCCAGGTAGGTTGAAGTGCTGTCCTATACAGGTTTTGTTAGTATGCCCATTGTAGCCCTGACTATCTTGATGTGTGTGCCATTTATCCTTTTCGTAGTGGACTGTCCAGTTTGGCCGATGTACAAGCCAGAGGTCATTTGCTTTGGCATATGATGGCGTATATTACATTGGTGGACGTGCAGCGGATGAAACGGTGGATGGTATTGGCTTGATTGAGTTAGGTCCTGTTGCATGGTCTTAGCCGAGTGTTAAATATGTGGGCAGAGTTGGCATCCGAGAGTTTGTTGCATGAGTGATTCCTAGAGCTAGAGTTTAGATTGGGTCGGTAACGGTGTGCAGTATGCTTGTAGATGAGGAAATTACGGTTTCATGGTTGCAGGTTTGTACTGTGGCCGAGGATTGGCCTGACCACCCATAGACTGTGAACACGTCGTGGGATCATTGTCCAGGATGAGGTTGTAGATCCTGATCGATGCGTTGGAGTGCTTTTCAGCGGGGCTGTATAGTCATGGCAGGCCTCCTTTTGGTAGTCAATCTGTTCATGATGACAACAGCACCTCCTTTATCAGCTCCTTTGATGATGAATGTCAGGGTGGTTTCGAGGCATGTGGATGGCATTTGCGTTCTCACGACTTAGGTTATGAGGCAAGCCTGGTTGTTTTTCCACGATTTCTGCCTGTGCACGTTGGTGGAAGCATTCAATGTATAGGTCCAGACTGTCATTTCGACCCTCAGGAGAAGTCCATGTGGAGGTTTTTTCTTGTGCTGTTGGTGGGCAGGGTACCTGTGTTTCATGCACTGTTCAGTGTGTTTTGTCCTGGAAGTATTCTTTGAGTTGCAGACGGCGAAAGTAGGCTTCCAGATCGCCACGAACTGTATCATGTTGGTGGGGTGGCAGGGCAAGAAAGAGAGTCCCCAAGATAGGACAGACTTTTCTTCTGGGCTGAGTGTGTAGTTGGATAGATTGACGATATTGCTGGGGGTTAGGGGTACTATGGTTGTTCCCCATGTGGCAGGTAGAAACCATCCATGACATATCATCAAAGAGGCTGATAAAGGAGGTGCTGTTGTCATCAATGAACAGGTTGACTACCAAAAGGAGGCCACCAGACAACTCTCAATACCAAATTCTACAGGCCACTTCCTGCAGATCCTACTGAGGAATACAACTAAGAAACTGGCCATCTACTCAGGACACTCCCTACACTCACCAGAACAATCAGCAATACCCTTAGAGCCCCGACCAGGGCTATTCTATCTACTACCCAAGACCACAAACCCGGAAATCCTGGACGCCCCATCATCTCGGGCATTGGCACTTTCACTGAAGGACTGTCTGGATTATGTGGACTCTCTACTCAGACCCTATGCCACCAGCACTCCCAGCTACTCCATGACACCACTGATTTCCTGAGGAAACTGCAATGCATTGGTCACCTCCCAGAAAACACCATCCTAGCCACCATGGATGTAGAGGCTCTCTACACAAACATCCCACACACAGATGGTATACAAGCTGCCAGGAACAGTATCCCTGATGATGCACAGCACAACTGGCTGCTGAGCTCTGTGCCTTATACTCACACACAACTATTTCAAGTTTGATGACAATATATATCTCCAGAATCAGGCACTGCTGTGGGCACCGCAGACCTCACAATACGCCAATATTTTTATGGCTGACCTGGAACAACGCTTCCTCAGCTCTCGTCCACTCACGCCCCTTCTCTACCTAGACTACATTGATGACATCTTCATCATCTGGACCCATGGGAAGGAGACTCTGAAAAATTCCACCACGATTTCAACAAACTTCCACCCCACCATCAACCTCAGCCTGGACCGATCTACTACGGGAGGTCCACTGTCTAGACACCACGGTGCAAATAAGTGATGGTCACATTAACACCACCCTATATATCGAAAACCTACTGACCGCTATGCCTACCTTCATGCCTCCAGCTTCCATCCTGGGCACATCACACGATCCCATTGTCTACAGCCAAGCACTGAGGTACAACCGCATCTGCTCTAACCCCTCAGACAGAGACCAACACCTACAAATCTCCACCAAGCATTCTCAAAACTACAATACCCGCACAAAACGAAATTAGGAAACAGATCAACAGAGCCAGAACGTGTACTCAGAAGCCCTCCTACTGCAAGACAACCCCAAGAAAGAAACCAACAGGACTTCACTGGCCATCACATAACAGCCCCCAGCTAAAAACCCCTCCACGCATCATCAGGGATCTACCACCCATGCCTGACAATGATCCCACACTTTCACAGGTCTGGGTGGCAGGCAATCTCGCCCACAGACAGCCTGCCAACCTGAAACGTATTCTCACCAGCAATTGCACACCGTACCATAGTAACTCTAGCTCAGGAATCAATCCATGCAACAAACCTCGATGCCAACTCTTGCCACATATCTACACCAGCAACACCATCACAGGACCTAACCAGATCAGCCATACCATCACCGGTTCATTCACCTGCACGTCCACCAATGTAATATACGCCATCATATGCCAGCAGTGCCCTCTGCTATGTAATCGGCAACTGGACAGTCCACTACGGGGAAAGGATAAATGGACACACATCAGATATCAGGAATGGCAATATACAAAAACTGTAGGAGAGCACTTCAACCTCCCTGGCTACACTATAGCAGACCTTAAGGTGGCCATCCTGACCAAAAAAAACTTCGAGGACCAGACTTCAAAGAGAAACTGCTGAGCTTCAGTTCATCTGCAAATTTGACACATCAGCTCTGGACTAAACAAAGACTGTGAATGGCTTGCCAATTACAGAACCAGTTTCTCCTCTCTTGTTTTCACACCTCTACTGCTAGAACAGGTCCTCATCCTCCCTGATTGAACTAACCTCGTTATCTCTAGCTTGCTTGCTAGCATATATATACCTGCCCCTGGAAATTTCCACTACCTGCGTCTGACGAAGTGGGTATTCACCCACGAAAGCTCACGCTCCAAAACGTCTGTTAGTCTGTACGGTGCCACAGGATTCTCTGCTGCTTTTACAGATCCAGACTAACATGGCTACCCCTCTGATAGTATGGATCAGAGTTGTAGTAAAGTTCTGGAGGAAATTAAGAATTTTTTCTTCATAACACGGTGTGAATAGCATGCAGAAAATAAGGCCTAGGGCTTCACTTTGAGCAGTGAGGCTAGAACAAAAGAGTGAATAGCTACCTGCTCATTAATTGAGCACTGGCCATTCTGTGCACTGAATAAGGTAGGGGTCCTGTGGAAAAAATGTACATGATCATGTAAGTTAAAGACTGCATTGTAATATTTGCATAAGAGAGCAGAATAAGGTTGCACAGGCAATCTTAATTCTGGCATTTCCTAACTTGTGAGTGCTTGAGTTTGCAACCTTAATAATGTTCTCTCATGGTAAATTTTTCTGTGTTCCTGGCTCTTAAAAAAGCAAAAAAACCCACAATCATCATCATCATCATCATCATCAACAACAAAACCCAGAAAACTCAGGAATTCCATCATGTGGCTTCATTTGACAGCTGCATGGTTTGTCAGCAGGGTTGGAACTCTTAGTTTCACTGTGCGGAGCTCTGGTACTTGAGCTAATAGACTAACTCATAGCAGCAGTAGGATGTCATCCCCTTAGGTAGGTGAACCAGCTCTAAAGAAGTAGGAGACACACACTTAGCTAGTGGGTTTCACAGATATTAGAGTCAAGGAATGGTGAGACTCAGGAATCTTGGGTCCTATTCCATGCTCTAGAGTGGAATGTGCTCTAGAGCAATGGCTCTCAACCTTTCCACACCCTTTTCAGGAGTCTGATTTGCCTTGCGTACTCTCAAGTTTCACCTCACTTAGAAACTACATGCTTACAAAATCAGACATAAAAATACAAAAGTGTCACAGCCCACTATTACTGAAAAATTACTTGTGTTCTCATTTTACCATATAATTATAAAATAAATCAATTGGAATATAAATAGTATATATTCAGGGTATAGTATACAAAGCAGTAAAAATAAATCATTGATTGAAATTTTAGTTTGTACTGATTTTGCTAGTGCATTTTTATGTAGCTTATTGTCAAACTAGGAAAATATCTAGATGAATTGATGTACCCCCGGAAGACCTCTATGTATCTCCAGGGGTCCATGTACCCCAGATTAAGAACAGACTCTTCTACCCTTTCCAAACTTGCTTTGTCCTAGTCCTGTTTCTGCCCATGCCCCTGGTTCCCACTTCCAGTCTCCTTACCTAGCCAGTCCTAGTCTCCTCTTCTGAGCTTGCTGTCAGTCCCTGCTCCCAACACCTGATCGCAGTCATCCCCCTCTTGCCCCAGTCTCCTTGTTTAGCCAACCCCAGTTCACACCTAAGAGCTCCGTGTCAAATTTTTGCTCTCTGTCTCCCATCCCAGGCTCATTATCCAATCTGTTTCCCCTCCTTGACACTGTCCCAGTCTCTTCGACCAGCCAGTTCCAGTTCTCTTCCTGCACCCCAACTCCTTGTTAGATCAGTCTGTCTACTCCTGCCCAAGTTCTTCTCCTGCCCGAGTTCTCCTCCAATGGTGCCTAGTCCCATTATTTTTGTGAATCCAATCCCAGGCTTCTTTGTTCTCCCAATTACTTGTCTGATTTGTGTTCTCCTTCCCCATTTTCTCCACTGGCACCGAATGCGTTCCTCCCCAACAAATCCTAGCCTCCCCTGCCATTTAGCTGCTAGTCTCCTTGCCCAAGCAGTCCCAGCCTTTCCTCTTCCCCTCCAACTGCCAGTAACAGTCTCTCTCCTTCCCTTTAGTCCTTGTCTCATTAGATTTCTTGTCCCAATCTACTCTTTTCCTTACCACATTTGTCTGTTTGGCTTTTGTCCCTTCTGTGTTTAAATCTGATGGCTTGCCTCTCCATGTTGCCTAGGTGTCAGCAGGGAGGTTATTGAGACCACAGGAGAAAGAGGCTCCCTGCTCTCACTTCTAGTGCTTGGATCCCCACCCCAGCCTGGAGTTGCAGGGAGCAGCAATTACAGGGAGAGTCCTTCTGAATCCCAGTAGCCCTGGGCTGGAACATGCTTAGTTGCTCTGTGGGGATAATGCATGCACAGTCTGGTTTCAGGTAGAAGCAGTGAGGGAATGGAGTATGATCAGTGAGGGCAGAATCTTAGGATATTTTAGCTGATAAGCTCTAGCAAGCCTCTGCTTAGCTGTGTGAACTGCAGTTTTTAGAAGGATTTATATTTTTTCTCTTTCCATAGCCGAATGGAAGGGGGAAGGCATACCTCTTTCAATCACTTGACTGTATTCAGATATGAGCTGCTGTCACCTTTCACAGGCTCAACACCTTATGGTGTGGCCTTACTGGCATCTTCAGCTTCATGCTCAATGAGTATGCAGTCTGCTAGTGTATATGGAGGAGGGTTGAAAAAACTCTTCAACTTTATGGCTATTTCTTTTGTCTTTGTGGTGGGAAATTTTCAGAGTGTTTAAGTGTCTTTTATTCAGTTCATTTTCTGAGGTACTTTTAGTTCCCTCTGGATTTAATAGAAATTGAAATTCTGTTTTCAGATGAGTCCAAACACTGTATGTCCAGTGTAAGAGTATTTTGATTCTTAAAATAGTCTTTTTAAATTCGAATACTTATTAAAGAAAGTCTTTAAAGTTAAATAACATCAAAGAAGGTATTGTATTTTCATATCTGTCTGTGTAGAGCTTTTTCTGATCCTTCTAAGTTAGGAGTTGGTTAAGCATTGTAAAATGACATACAAATATTTTATACTCAAATAGCTTCGTATATTACTAATCAGTTATAACATCAAATGTCCTTGCATATTTGAACATAAAAATATATCATTATTCGCATAACAGTGGTATCAGGAAGTTATTCTGTGTAAGCTTGCATGTAGACACACAACATTTGCAAATAAACATTTTTAAAAGAAGCTTATGCCATCTTAGGCATTTGAGGAAAGATCACTTAAGAGAAAACATGAGCTAGAAGTAAATATCTGCTGTAAAACATTTTGAACAGAAATGTTCTCAAAATTGATGGAATTAAAATTTTAGAGTCTTTATCAAAGAAATCCATTTTCATAATTTCTAGTATTATTTAGAGGTTTCAACTAAGATTATTTTATTTATAAAGAGGATGCATAATGACCCATTTTTATGACTGATTTCATAGCTCTGATAATACATACTAAATATTGCTTCTTTTTGAAACATACTGAATAAAGAACATCCTCACAGAGTTTTATTCAACCAGGTCACTTTTTAAAATATAAGTACCTTGAGAAGTTTGTTTGCATGAGATAAAGGTCATATGTATACCAAATTGGTGTCTTGTACATGGGGAAGGGGTCTTTTTTTGGGAAGACAGTCTTGTTGGTTAGTTGCCTTTTGACAAATTGGTTTTTAGATTTACAACCTACTATTTGTAGTACATTTACAATTTTCATTTAAAACTCCTATCAAATATTCTATAAGACAAAATCACAATAAATCTTTTATTCCATCCTTCAAAACAATAGCGTAAGATAAAATAGTGTAGGATGTTAAAGCAAAATAGAAGTTATAAAGCTGCATTCCAGAATCCATGTGAACATGGGTGGAGGTTATGTCATTTTCAGAGACACCGAGGATATGTCTACACTGCAATAAAACACCGGCATCTGGTCCATATCAGCTGACTTGGGGTTGGGTTGCGAGACTATAAAATTTCAGTGTAGACGTTTGGGCTCGGACTGAAGCCTGGGCTCTGGAACCCCATTGCGTGTTTATAGCTCTGTAGTCTGCAAGCCTGAGTCAGCTGACAAGGGCCAGCTGCGGGTGTTTTATTGCAGTGTAGACATACCCTCTGTTTCTACCAGAAAGCAGAGATTTCCTAGAAGTTTCCTTCATTAGCTCATAACTCCCTCTAGTCTATACTTTTATAACTCCCAGTGAATAGTCTCAGTGCCTTCCTCTGCTCCGAAGCTCTCCCAAATAACTTGATTTTTGTTAGTTTTCACTGCTGCCCTTGGGGTTCTAGAACAGCAGTAGTGAAACTGAAAGACTCTGGTCAGTTTTCACTCTCCTGCACCTTGGAAAAACTGAGCAGAACTAAGGTTGTCTTTCAACTTTCCATTACTTTTATCTTTGATAGAGAAAAATTTGTCATGCATATCAGGTAGGATGGCTCAGGCTATTGTAATACTTTCCAATCTATGTAATGTTTTATCTGTTCACTTTTATTTATATATATTAATTTGTCATAAAGTTTTACATTTTAAAAAAATCCTATGGTAATTAAATAACTCTCTGGAGTGTATAGTATATTTTGTGAACCCAAAATTTTAAAAAGGGATAAAAGAGGTATAATTAGTAGATATCTTTGTTAAAGGAGTTAATTGTCTTTTTATGCTAAAACAGAATACGTATTTTAGTTCTGCCAATTTGTAGTATTTTCAGATTGTTTGAATGTAGTTTTGGGAAATATAAAAACATAAGTGACTATATTGTAAAGTAGGATGATTAAAAGAGCTAAAAAAAATAAAATATTTAGACTGTTCATTTACAATATTTCAAAGGGTAACACATTGGAGGAATACAAAATTAAATGCAGATTATTCAGGGGGAGGCTGATTATAAAACAGTTTTAAATTTGTATTAAAAACATGAGATGACTATTTCATTTTCAGCGCAGATCTACTCTCAAGATAAGGAGTGGGATATAAATTCCTTGTCAAAGCAGCATGCTAAATGTAAAACAGAGGATGTAGCTATTATCCATGCTTTGGAAAGACATCAAAGTTTTGGTCAACACTATCAAATGTATGCAAAATTTTCTAGATATGTTTGTTTTATTTCAACCAGTTGTATGCAATTAGGTGATATAGGAGGTGGTTGCCATGCTAAATAAAATCCCAAGGTCCATATAGCTCAATACCTTGTCTCTGGCAGTGGCCAGTATCAGATTCTGCAGAGGAAGGTGTAAGAACCTTCAGTAGGCAGATGTGGGATAATCTGCCCCCAGATTAGATCTCATCCTAATCTCTTGTAAAGATTGATTAAAAATGGGGTTAACATCTCTGCCAATATTTTTGTTTTTTAGAAATGATGGTAACTCATGGTATTCTTGATATCCATATACATATCCAATCCCTTTTTGAATCCTGCTAAATTCTTGGCCTCTACCTTTCTGTGACAGTGAGTTCCACGGTCTCATTATGTACTTTGTGGAAAAAGTATTAATTTTTATCCATATGAAATAGCACACTTCAATTTCATTTATTTCCTTGCTTCCGATGTTGAGACTGGAAAAACGGAAGTTCCTTATCAGCCTTCTCTCTGACATTCTTTGTTTTATATACTTTTATCATGTTCCCTCTTAATTGTTTCCTTTCCAGTCTTTTCATGAGTCTTTCTGTGCCCTTGATCATTCTCATTGCCTTCTTTGATACCCTTCAAATAATGCAATATCCTTTTTGAGATGCAGTAAGCAGTACTGCACACAGTATTTCAGGTGAATCTACACTATTGGCTTACGTAATGACATATTTTTGTATCCGTCTCCATCCCATTCTTTATGTATCCTTGCATCTTGTTTGCTTTTTTTCTGTCTGCCGCTGCACATTAACAGTCTTCACTGAGTTGTTTACAATATCAGCTCCATTTTCTGATTTGATACCATTAATTTAGAAACTTTTTAAGATGTATGAGTAGTTTACATGTTTTCCTTAAGAGAAGTCGGTCCAGTAAAAGATACTATCTTTCCCACTTGTTTCTCTAATATCCTGGGACCAGCATAGCTACAAGATCACTGCATGTATCCCAGTAGAACATTTATCAACTCTCAGGATATTCACGGTCAATTAAGGTGAGCTCTGATCTATATTTAAGGTCTAATTCCATAGAAATCATAGGACCAGGGGCGGCTCTGTTTTTTGCTGTCCCAAGCATGGCAGTCAGGCAGACCTTCGGCGGTGTTTCTGCGGGAGGTCCTCCCCGGTCACACGGATTCAGCGGCGTTTCTGCGGGAGGTCCGCCGGTTCCGCATCTTCGGTGTACCAGCCACCAAATTACTGCCGAAACCACGGGACTGGCGGACCTCCCACAGAAACGCCACCGAAGGCTGCCTGACTCCCGCCCTCACAGTGATTGGCAGGCCACCCCTGTGGCTTGCCGCCCCAGGCACGCGCTTGCTGCGCTGGTGCCTGGAGCCGCCCCTGCATAGGACTGAAAGGACCTCAAGAGGTCATCTATTCCAATCCCCTGTACTCATGGCAGGACTAAGTATTATCTAGATCAGGGGTCTCAAAATCCTGGCCTGCAGGCCATCTGTGACCCAACCTAGTCCTAGGCAGGAGTCCTACCACAGGCGAAATGGGGATAACAGGAAGCAGTGTAATAATAACAATAATAGCTCCATTAGGCCAGGCCAGAACAAAGGCCAGCATAAGTCTCAGCCTGGCCCTAAACCAGGCTTTTGAAGGTGCGCTCAAGGACAGCATACTGGACCTATCGCCAGATCAATCCCCTTGTTTCCTGGACCACCTGTCCCACTTCTCCCATTCGTGGTTCAATATTACGTTGGACGGCTGGGCTTATGCATGGTGTGAAGCAGTTACAGGCTGCAGTTCTCCTCGCCTACCCCCCACCTCCCTTCCCCATCCGTCTTCAGGGACCCTTCTCACAAGCACCTCTTGGAAAAGAACGTTTGCATGCTTCTAGAGGTGGGGGCAGTAGAGTTGGTACCGAAGGACCTGGGAGGGAAAGGGATCTGCTCCCGTTACTTCCTCATTCCCAAGGCCAAAGGAGGCCTTCAGCCCATTCTGGACCTGCGAGGGCTCAACAAGTTCCTGGTCAAGGCCCGGTTCCGCATGATCTCTCTGGGCACCATCCTCCCTTCCCTGGATCTGGGGGACTGGTATGCTGCCCTCGACATGAAGGATGCATACTTACATATCGCCATCCACTCAGTGCATCGCCGATTCCTGCACTTCACTGTGAATCAAGAACATTACCAGTTCACGGTTCTCCCATTCGGCCTAGCTGCAGCCCCATGGGTGTTCACAAAATGCATGGCGGTAGTGGCGGCCTTCTTATGGAGGCAGAGGATTCGAGTTTACCTATACCTCGACGACTGGCTCCTGGTAGGCTGGTCTGAAGAGGAGGTTCGATCCCACGTACAAGTGGCCCTGAGACTATTTCGCATTCTGGGGCTCCTGGTCAACGTCCCCAAGTCCACCCTCATTCCAACGCAGAGTGTGGAATTCATAGGGGCAGTCCTAGATGCGGTACAGGCAAAGGCAAACCTCCCAGTATCAGGATTCAGGGTTTGTGGTCGGGAGCAGAGCGGTCACTCCATTTCAGTGTGAAGGAGCTCAGGGCGGTTCATTTAGCCTGCCAGACCTTTCACGCCACTTTGAGTGGTCACAGTGTGACAGTTTTGACAGACAACACGACTGCCATGTTTTACGTAAACAAGCAGGGGGGAGCTCGTTCCTTGCCACTCTGCCACGAGCCTCTCCTCCTCTGGAACTTTTGCATAGCCCATGCCGTTCACCTCGAGGCGTCACATCTCCCGGGGGTGCGGAATGAACTGGCGGACCCCTCCGCAGGTCGTACTGCATGCACGAGTGGATGCTCAGAGCGGACGTGGGGGTTTCCCCAGGTAGACCTGTTTGCTGGCAGGGGCAACGGCCAGTGCCTGCAGTTTTGCTTGTTCCAGGGCTGCAGCCCAGGCTCAATAGCAGTTGCATTTGTGATCCCACGGGGAGGGGAATTGAAATACGCTTTCCCCCTGCTTCCTCTGGTGCACAAGGTCCTGCTCAAGGTATGCAGGGACAGGGCGGCAGTTATCCTTATTTCCCTGGCCTGGCCGCGCCAGCACTGGTTCACCACGCTCCTGGAGCTGTCGGTGGAAGCCCCAGTAACCCTGTCCTACACCAGGACCTCATCACGCAGGACGGAGGGCGGCTCCTCCAGCCCGACCTGCAATCACTTCATCTGATGGCTTGGAAGCTTTGTGACTGAATGGTTTGGAGAGCCAGTGTTCCCTCCCTGTGCAGCAGGTTCTACTTGGTAGTAGGAAGCCCTCTACCAGGGCTACTTCCATGACCAAGTGGAAGAGTTCTTGGTCTGGTGTGGGCCCCAACAGATTCAGCCACGCCAGGCTCTGATGCATACCATTCTAGAGTACCTACTGCACCTCAAGCAGCAGGGACTGGCCCCATCCTCCATCAGGGTGCATCTGGCGGCCATCTCTGCCTTCCATCTGGGGGCTCGGTGTTCTCCCACCCAATGGTG
>NC_133769.1:274244040-274273699 GCF_003597395.2 Chelonoidis abingdonii | reverse complement strand
ATTCAAGCTCCGTGAATCTAAACAAAAGGATTCGCCTCTTCCGTCTTCTTTCTCCTGTCACCACTCCTGGTAGTACAGATCAATTCTGAGCCTCACTGGGGAAAAAAAAGACAGGTCTTTAAAAGAAGGTTTTTAATAAAGCACAAAGCTTATAGACACCAGAGAGAAAAGCCTCCCCCCAGAAAAATACAATTTAACACACTTCCAGCAAACTACACATCTGCAAATAAAGAAAAACAATTTAAAAGATTATAACTGCCTTTCTACTTAATACTCACTATTCTGAATGTATAAGAGACTGTAGCAGGGAGATTGGCAAGAAACCCGGTTGCAGGTCTAGTCCCTTCCAGGACTCGGAGAGAACCAAAGCCAAAGCCAAAAACCACAAACAAAGGCTTCCCTCCACTGAGATTTGAAAGTATCTTGTTTCCTGATTGGTCCTCTGGTCAGGTGTTGCAGGTCACTGTTTGTTAACCCTTTACAGGTGAAAGAGACATTGACCCTTAGCTATCTGTTTATGACAACTGGAGTGGGTGTTTCCTTACTCACGCCCCCCAGTCCCTCCATGGGATCTCAACTTAGTCCTTTCTAAGCTCATGGGGCCCCCGTTAGAGCCACTTGCTGCCTGTTCCCTCCTCCACCTTTCCTGGAAGGTGGCATTCCTGGTGGCCATTACCTCAGCCAGAAGGACATCTGAGCTGACACACTCACCTCGGAGACACCATATACAGTATTTCATAAAGACAAGGTGCAGCTCTGCCCATACCCCAAGTTCCTCCCAAAAGTGGTCTCTCAATTCCATCTGGGCCAGGACATTTGTCTGCCGGTGTTGTTTCCCAAACCCCATGCAGACCCAAGTCACCGCAGCGTGCACACCCTAGAAGTCCGTTGAGCGTTGGCATTCTACTTGGAGTGCACCAAGCCCTTTCGTAAATCCACACAGCTGTTCGTGGCCATGGTGGAAAGGATGAGAGGCCTCTGGTGTCAACGCAGCGGATCTCCTCCTGGATTACAGACTGCATTCAGGCATGTTATGACCTCGCAGGTGTTCTGGCCCCGGCCATCACAGCCCACTCGACCAGGGCACAAGCATCTTCAGCGACTTTCCTGGCACAGGTCCCGGTCCAGGAGATCGCCAGAGCAGCCACCTGGCGATCAGTGCATACCTTTATGACCCACTATGCGGTCAACCAGCAGGCCTAAGAGGACACGGCGGTTGGCAGGGCAGTCCTCTGATCAATTGTTCCGTGACTCCTACCCTCCTCCGAAGGTAAGCTTGTGATTCACCTAATGTGGAATGGATGTGAACAAGCACTTGAAGAAGAAAAAATGGTTACCTACCTTTTCGTAACTGTTGTTCTTTCAGATGTGTTGTTCAAGTCCATTCCATCCACCTGCCTCCTACCTCTCTGTTGGAGTCACCGGCATGAAGGAACTGGAGGATGTCTGGCCAGTAGGGGTATATACCGCACAGTGCAGTGGTGCCGCTCAGGCGGGGGCCCCTCCAGCCCGATGGGTACCGCTAAGGGAAAAGTTTTCAATGCTCGTGCACGTGGCACGTGTACACTTAATGTGGAATGGATGTGAACAAACATCTTGAAGAACAACAGTTATGGAAAGGTAGATAATCGTTTTTTCTCTTCTTTGGTCAAATCACTTGGGGTCTCATTTTCAGAGATGCTGGAGCATCAGTAAATGCAGTTGAAGTAATTGGTTGGGAACTTTTAGTTATTAAAAACTCACCCTTAGCCTTGTATGTGACCGTTTCCCCATCTGTAAAATGGGAAGAATAATATTCTATCTTGGAGAGCTGTGTCTAGGTCTAGGACTTATTTTTATTTTTACCTCCTTTGTTTAATACAAAAAGTGTTTTTTTTGTTTTTAGCTGTTTGTTAAAGATAGGGGAATACACGTTTATTCATGGTATAGTGTTAGTTTCAGAGGCTGGTGTTTGCTGACAGGCAGGCTGCTGGATTCAGAGTTGCTGGACCAAGGCTGTGGCTATACTATAGTATACTGTACTATGGTTCTCAACCTATTTACCATTGTGGGCCACATATGCATCTCTGTTATGTGGACCACATCCACACAATATATATACTCCCTTTATGGCCCTGAGGATGTCACATGGGCTTCAGCTGTATGCCGATTTGGCCACAAGCAGCCCCCAGGTTGAGAACCATTAGGGAGACCCTCAGAGTGTACCTTGCATCCTGGCAGGCTGATTGTGAGTGACCCAAGTTGGAAGCTACAACAGCAAAACATCGTGAGGCACCCAAGGTTGCAGGGCAGGAGTGACAAAACACCTCGCTGGTCTGGATTGCTCCCCAGAATGTCATACTAGTAAAGCTCAAATGTTCACAAAATGCAAGCAAAAAAGTGATCATGTTAAAATCTAAACTGGATTTGGATGGAGTGATATTTGAGGATTTCTCTTTAAAAATTACTCTGGATAGGTGCTACTTTTTTCTTTCGTGTGAGTGTGAGTGTGTGTGTGTGTGTGTGTGTGTGGTTAAGAAAATTTGCTTTTATGTTGAGGGAATCTAACTTGTGTTTCTCATTATTAATTGGCTCAGTCTCTATCCTGTGCTTTGGAGAGTGACTAAACCCTTATTAGGAATGCAGTGTGTAACTGCTTGAGTATAAAGTACCCTTTGAAAGATCACATGGACATAGGGAACACCAAACATGATTTGGAGCCAAAGAAAATGTTTGATAAACCACCATGCTTTACCCAACTCTCGCTTTAACCTGTGCTATTAGCTCTCCCTTCCTTTACTTTTGTGAGGATTAAATTCATTACCAAAAAATAATAATTTTTTAATTGATAAGCATCTAACAAATAATTTTCATCCCTGAATTGCAATATGACTGAGGTTTATAATGGAAATGCCCATGACTCCAGCTTTAAGAGCAGAATATTAAATGGTGAAACTATATTAATGCAACATAAAAGTTATTTTTTCTGTGGACAGAAGAAGCATCCAAGACACAGATTTTGTTACCTGTACATCATGAAGAAACTAACTTAGTGATGAAGCAATGACAATTTTCTGCTTCGTTAATCTGTGGAGGATAAGAATATATTTCTGTTATATGAAGGTGCAACACAGTTATTACAGAGATAACATAATAGCCTCAGCAAGGGTTTTAACAATTCTCAGGTTATAGATCCTCATGCTGGTGCTTTTGCTGTTTGCAGTTGAAAGGTGAATAACAGCGTTTCCTTCAATGTGCTATGCTCTTTATTCTCTCTGCACTGAAGATTAATACAACAGGAAATTAAAGATATTAGTGAATATCAGAGATAAAATAGTTACAGATAGGGCTCTAGGATGACAAGTTGATAATGAGCTAACATGAGTACTAAGGTTTTCTGAAGCAAATCTGCCTGCTGAAATAGTATGTTAATTGGACTTTGTGTTTAAAAAAAGAAATTGCCTTGCTTAAGTTTGATCATTTTTCTCTCATTGTACTTTGTGCTTGAATGGGACCTCATTATTCAGGCTTAACAACTAGTAATTACGTTGATGGCTGTATGTGTAACTGAATCAGCAGCAGAAGACTCAAAATGAATTTATTTACACAGTTATAATATGTTAGTGAATTTTACGTGAATAATTATGCAGTTTAAATTGTAGGCTATTAAAAGGTCTTCATGTCATCAATAACTAGGATTCTCCTCCTCATCCCCCCAAGTGATTCTCTTTCTTTCATTTATACTGGAACAAGTTTCATTTGGCAATGTTTAATGATAAAACTATCTAGCTTTAGCGAAATGCCTTTTTTAACAGCTTGTGCATAAATATTTTGGTGGCTAATGATTTTAAATTTTCTAATCAGAAAAATATATTAAATCTCCACTCTCAGAAACTCCTGAGTTACTTGCATTGTGTGTAATGTTTTAGAAGTGAGTGCATTGTAAAATGCTTTATGTTTCTTTATGTCCACTATGGCCACATTTGTGTTAGTTATGATTCATAATATAGCTATGCATGAATACATGCTTTAGCTTTTTCTGAGGATTAACCAGTAAAGAATATCATCATAAACATGTAACTAGTCAACCAGTAAAGTCTCTTTCCATTCCTTATCCCCATGGCAGACTATTTTTGTTAAAGGACTGCAGCCACAGTTAACTAAGTTATATGTTCTAACGAATGCCTGGAATATCGTGGCATATACAGGACAATGAGAATGCTAGTATATTGGCTGATCAAGTAGTAATTGAAAATGCTAGATTTATTTTAAACTATATGCTCTTGCTCAGCTATCCAATTTAAATGTTGCCTTTTTAAAAAATAAACATAGTATTTTCCGGTAACAAACTACTGCAACCAGTAACCACAATAACTTTGTTCAGGTGATATGAATATTTACACGTTTCATAAAATCCTACAGATCATCCCTGTAGTGAACATGAAATGACCTGTTGTTACATATTAAATACCATAGCAATGAATGTATGAGAGACCTCTTTGAGGCTGGGAACACTTAAGAATTTGCTTTCTTTGTGGGATGAGCTAATCCATGATGATAGCACTTGCCGTTGGAACTAGATTCTATTTCTGATATATGTAGTATCCTTTATAACTTCTCTGTGTCCTCTCACCCCTTCCACTGCATGTGCATGTCCTGCAGCAGATTTTCATATTTGAGATTGGAATCTGGTGCACTGTTAGTACCTGTTAGTAAATACTAACCCTTTTGGTTCTCTTTTCTTTTTTGTATATTAAATTCATTCACATATTAACGATACTCTTTGCTAATACCATAAAGATTTTGGGAGAATGTTTTAAATTCTAAGCCCCAGAGCACTGGTATTTAACCAATGAGTGACCTGTATGCAGAAATTTCATATGATTGAGTGTTGGGCTATATCTGATTATCCTCAGAATCTTCAGGCTGTGGGAATCCAGAGGTTCCAGGGAAAAGACTCCTTCAAACTATTAAGGGTTTGTCTACATTTACAGCAGTGCAACTGCACTAGTGCAGCTGCGCCACTGTAGTGCTTAGTGAAGACACTACCAGGAGAGCTTCTCCTATTGGCATAGGTATTCCACCTCCCTGAAGGGTGATAGCTATGTCAGTGAGAGAAGCCCTCTCGTTGACATAGCACAGTCTACACCGGGAGTGTGGATTTTCCACACCCCTGAATGACACAGTTTGTAGTGTAGACAAGGCTTAAAATGTCGACAAAAGTATAAACAAACTGGGCAATTGGTAAGGGATACTTGTTATGGCAAATGTCTTCTGTAATGGACAAGGTGGTAGATACGGGATAATTGTTAGTACAGACGGGTTCTATAATGGATGAAACAATTCCCCACTGAAAAATGGTTATAACTAATTAAGAACTGTTGTTTTTACAGTTGTTAGTAATAATGACTGGGGTAGAAATTCCATTTTGAAAAATCCATCGGTAATTAAGAAAATAGAACACTTTATAAAAGGACAGAAGTTTTGAGAATTAGGTGAGGAATGAAAATTGCTGGCATCCTACTGGTTACAGGGGAGAGAGAGGGGCCAGCTCTTTACCTTATAGCAGGGATGCAAATGTATCTATTCTTTTCTGTAATTTGTATAGTGCTGTATTAATTTTTTATTAAATCATTCAATTTGAATTAGTTATTTGATAATCACAAATTGTGATTAAATTTGAATATCCAACAACTGTTACTTTAGTGATATTTCCACCTTTCTCTGTTGTTGCCTTTAGGGAAAACTCTGGTCTACCAATAAGCTTTGCTATTTGCTTTGCGTGTGCACAGTATGCATCAGAAATGTCAAAAATATTTTTAGAGTTAAGAGAATAAGTTACGGTATTTATATTCTGACTTTTTGTCTATCAGTTACTAATTGATAGTTTAAAAAGTCCAGTGTGTAATTAAAAAATATGAACTTTTAAAAAAATGTTAGTGAATAACTGACTTTCACCTATTGATGAGACATTATTGAATTGACATCTTTTGGGGGCATCCTGTATAAGAAAAAGTATTTATTTCAAAAGCATGGGACAAAAATCCACACAATCATGAATCACTGTCTATAATTACTGTAAATAGCCACCAGGTGGTGCAAGGAGATGAATTGCACTCTGAGTATGTACCCCTTCTGTCATGAATCAAGGAGAGGCAAGATGGGTGAGGTAATATCTTTGATTAGACCAACTTCTGTTGGTGAGAGATGCAAGCTTTCAAGCCAGAGCTCTTCTTCAGGTTTGGGAAAGTACTCCCAGCATCACTGCAAAATGTAAAGTGGAACAGATTGTTTATCATAAGTAGTTAGCTACATATTGTAAGAGTGCATTCAAGGTAGAATGGCCTAACACCACTGCAGTCATAGGACAAAAAGAGTGGGTTAGTGGGTTACAGATTTGTTGTAATAAGCCATAAACCCAATGTCTCTGTTCAAACCATGATTTTTAGTATCTAGTGGAGTAATGAATTTAAGATCCCAGGCTCATCTTTTGAAAGTGTTGTGCAGGTTTCCTCACAAAGCAATCACTCTGTCTGACCTATCAGTCCTCATCCACAAAGGAAACCTGCACAGCACTTTGAAAAGATGAACCTGGGAACTTAAATTCACAACTCTGCTAGGTACTAAAAGTTAAGTTTTGCTGTACATTTTGCTAGATATTCTATGGTCCTGCAGAGTTTATAAATCAACAACACATTGGGAAAATATAAATGTCAGTAGTTTGGAAGTGAAATGTTCTCATAAACTTCATATCCATCTCCAGATGCAGCACAGTGTAATGGAGAGGAACCCTTTGTATATGGTGAAAGTACACTTGAGAAGATAAAGCCGTTTTGTGAATTTGAGTGGAGCGTTCTGTTATCCAGTATTTTTGGTGAATTACTGTAAGCAAGTCGGGCATCTCTCAGATCACTTAACTGTCCCTATGCATATACAGGTCCTTGCCAGTCTGAAACATTGCTCTGGAAAGGAGTTTTTAACCTTCCTTTCTTTCGACCAGGTGCCTAAGCCATTAGTTTTGAATCAGGCTTCTGAGGGGGGTACAGTTATGTGGTTTTTTTTCTGTTGAAGGTGCCTCTGTAGTGATGAATCTCAGTTCAAATATCCAGATTCTAATCCATTCACCTCTCTATAAAAGCAAAACTTATTGGCATGTAGAAAGCAGACATACATGCATCTAGATATTATTTGAACCTCAGCTAGATGGGAACAAAGTTAGCCTTCCAAACTACAGAAATGCTAACTAAAGTATGGCATCATCATTGTTATAAGCCCAGCAAGCTGTCGGGGTTTCTGCAAGTCTGTCAGTTCAGCTCCTCGTACATCTTCTGAATGTTGGTATTGTCTCAGGTTTTTCCTTTGTTAGGCAAAGAGGTTGTATCTACAATAGGATTTTTTTTGGACCCGTAATTCCCAATTGGTGAAACTCTCCTAGTGGTTATACTAGTTGAGACTGTGGTGCAGGCAAGTCTGGGTGTATGGCAAATTTCATGTGGTTTGCTTTTTTGTAAAATTAAAATGGTGGTAAAAATCAGTCTTCAGAATGAATGCAAGCTTGAACCATAATTATGTAGAGATGATGATGTGTGTTTCCATAATTCTCTAAGATTTATATAGCTGCTACCTCTCCTGTTTGAGCAACAAGGCATTCTTGTTTCTTTCACTGTACAAGTCTATTCTTATTAGAGGTAAGAAAAACTGAGTGATGAAAGTTTGGGCAATATAGAATACTTTCTCTTAAAACTGATCAGCCATACTGTAATGGAGATGGAGAGTAGGGAAGGGAAGCCCAAATAATTTGTCTCTGAAGCAACAAGCTTGGTGTAATATAACATAGGTGACTGTCTCTGCAGAGAGAGACTGTAAAATAAACAGTTTATGAAGGGTAGTGAATAGAATAGTATAAGTGACTAGTGTTAGTAATGGACTAGTATTTAAAGAACAAACATTCCGGGAACCAAATTCTATCCCGTACATTTAATAGTATATGTATGGCACAACTGTCCCCCATTAAAGATGAAAAATTATTTTCTTATTTCAAACACTTCCCCTTCTAGATTCTCAAAAAAGCTCTCTTGCACACACACTAATCTTTAATAATGATTTTCTTTCCATAATTGAGAGTACTTCTGTAGTGTACCGTGTCGGTGTGAAGTCCATTCTAGGAATATATCAGAATCTTTAAATAGCATTGTCTGTTAGGCCAGTCCTGCACTGTTCATGTCTTTGTACCCACCCTGCCCACAAGCATATAAATACTGTTCCTAAGTTCCCTCTAGCAAGGTTGAACCATTGGTGTTTTGTCTGCTACTGATTAGTGGGATTTAATTCTACTATAGTGTTAGTCAAGGCTAATTCCCTCCATTCTTTCTCTTTTTTTTTTATTTTATTAGGTTGTACCTAAAAAATAAAATCAAAACCGTTTTTCCCCCTCACTTGGCACCCCCATCCGCACCTACGGCTTCAAGCAAGTCCTGTTCTTTTTAAAAAGTGTCTTTGTCTCACACCCCATTGCAGGAAAGAGGGTTGGAATGTTAGCTTAGGAATGAACAATCAGCATTCTGCCAGATACAGAGGAAAGGACCAAACTACATACTCTTCACCAGTATGGTACAGTATCTTTTTTCTATATTCTGTATAATGCTGCATTAATCTTTGATTGATTAATTCCGTTTGAGCCTGGTATTTGAAAATATGGAATCATTATTAAATTCAAAATACAACTGCAGCTGTTTAATGCCTCTTACTGGTGGCCACAGCTGCTGTCTATTCTGTCTTGGTATGAGCCAAGTACCAGACTAACGATTTGTGTGTCAGTCCTTCTCAGCGAGGACAAGGAACTCCAGAGATGCTCATCTGAAAATATACCTCCTTAAATCACACAGAGGGAAGCTTCAGAGCCTGAAGGGAGAGAATATTGACATCTAAGATGGGTTCAATCCCTGTCAAGTCCTTCTCAGCCAGGGCCCCTGGTATCTGGCACACATCTCCCAGGGCCAGTACCAACAAAAAAATCATCTGCATCAGACGAGATCTAGCAAAAATGGTCTTGGTAGAGACTACCACTACAACACCAAAGACTGGTACCACCTCCTTACTGAGGCAAGGGGGGTGAGAACATTGGCACGAGTATGGCTTCTGGCATCAGTCCACTTCTTCCCATTAGGAGAAAATAAAACCTTTGTCCTCCAGGGAACAAAAGCTCTTCTCATAATGGGTGAGTGAAGCTAGCACAGTCTCCAGCTCAGCACTGAGGAAGTATAATCCACGTGCAGTACCCAGGCCTACAAATACCGCTAAGAAGCCAGCGCTGGCTCTAGTAACAGCATGAACTTCAACACTGGTACTATCCATTCCATCAATAGAATCCCTGGCAGTGCCTGCTGATTCTTTTCTGGAGGGAAACAGCCATGTCCCCAGCACTGCCACCTCTATAATAGTTACCAGTGCATTTCCCTGACATTTGAGTACTGAGAAAACCTCAAAGGTAAACACCACATCTCTATGAGGTATAGTCATCATTGCTGTCATAGAGGAACACGTCCCCAAAATCCAGCAGGGAGCTTTCTCTCCTTAGGTTCCAAAGGCCAGGAGAAGAACCTGTTCCTTTCAATGGTCAGCAGTGTCAGTTGTGGCCATGCACGGGCTTCCTAAGTGTCCTTGTGCCCTTCACTGACAGGCCACAATGGACAGCAACAGCCATTCAGTTTTTCTCACCACCTCCTGGCTTCAAGATGGAGCTTCTCTCTGTTGCTCAAATTAAATGCTGACTTTTTTTGATAAATGGTATGGTTAATAGTTTGACTGGTGGCACTCTTTATTTAAATATAGGTTTCATTTTTGCCAGGGACCCATCTTTTTCCTTCCTAGTATTGGGATGGTTTCTTCTTAAATTTGGGGTACTTGGTATTTTTCCACATGCAAAGATGCTGTATCCATTAATGATGGGCATGTAAAATTTTTGGGTTTTTGTCTGGGAAAACTGCATATTCCCAGAAAATGGGTGATTTGCAAGTCCTTCACTTCTGGTACTTAGCAAATCTAGAAGAGCCAGTCTCCAAGTTTGATAGACTAATCAGTGAGGCTGGCTTCGGACCCTGGGCCACTTGACACCGTCAACCGCTCTGTATGATCTGAAAGTCCCTAAGAGTGCTAGCACTGGGTCTGGAGTTTCCTGAGCCCTGTCAATAACATCCCCTGCTTGAAAATCTAGCAGGGTGGGTGGACAGCTGTTTACAAGAAAGGTGTAGAGACAAAGGACTCTAGGGACAGGTCTTTAAAGTCTCTTCAAAAAGAAAGTTGGCTTCCCCACACCATTCTGTCTCTAGAGAGACTTTGCAGCCTGGCAGGATTACTGCTGAAGTTCACCTCAGTACCAAGACCATAGCACTGAAGAGCATGCTGAGGACCACCTCACGCATAGTCTGTATCTCAGAGCTCAGTACCATCTACTTCTTGGCGAGCTGTGTTGGTATTGTCTACGTCTCTGGTGCCAGCACCACCGCCTTTGGTCAGCAACCCCAACTACCCCTTGTATTGTATTGCACTGACTGCATACACAGTACCCACAGATCTAAGAATCTCCTAGGAGCTGGAATCACCTTTACCCTCTATAATGGGGACTCTGAAAGTACCAGGTCCATCTCTCCATGTGGTCTATGGTACTACTTCTATATCTGTCCCCGCAATGGCCTTAGAAGCCAATGAAGATGGAGAGGAACACTGATGACGGTGTGGAACACTCACATGTTCCCCAAAATGTGTGTTCCTGTGTCATCTACCACACACGGAATGTGCAGAGACAACCTCCCAGGATATGCTTTATGGAGACCATTGCTCTAGAACCAGAGTGTGGTTTCCTATCCCATGGCTGCCATATTCTTACCTAACTATGCCCCTGTGGTGTTTAGGGGTCTTGGGGCCTCCTATGGATGCAGGTGTTATCCTGACAGGCTGCAGATCCATAAGGCTCTTTCTGTATGGTGTCAGCTACAGGTTGTACCTGAGCAATCCACACAGTTGTCTCTTACAGCCCATTGCGTGGATTTATTGAGTCCCTCAGTTGTTTCCTCATTCCTTCTTGAGGAAGCCATGGTCCTGTCTATTAAATCCCAACTGAATATGTTAAGGTGTTTCAAGACCTGCTTAAGAGAGTCTCTGTCTTTGTAAATTCCCTTGGAAAAGTCTGGGGCCCTACCCATGGTTTGACTGACATTTTGCAAAGGCCTGCATCTGGTAACATATGGACCCAGTTAAGGGTTATTTGGCAAACCCTGGCCATAGCAGACTGTACATTCTGAAGATCAACCAAGAAATAACACCAAGGTTCCATCAAAGGGAACTGTTGGGGAAGAAACGAGATCCACTCCATTTTACGCTTAAACAGGGACATACACCGATGCTCTGGGTGTCCCTAAACCTCTGACTTCCAGAAGCTGGGACTGGATGGTGGGATGGATCACTCGATAAATTGTCCTGTGCTGTTTGTTCACCTCCAAATCATCTGGCACCGGCCACTGTTGGAAGACAGGATACTGCACTAAATGGACCATTGGTCTGACTCAGTATGTCTGTTCTTATATTCTTAAACAATTTTTTTTTTTAGCCTTTGATATACATGTTTAATGATTTTGCTATTGCCTATGAATTACATACATATCAAAAACAGATGAGGCAAGAACAGTAATTGATCAAGTTATCTCCCTTGGGAGCATGGTAATAAGTCTTTTCAAATCTCTGGTCTCTATGTTCCACTGTTCTTCTCCTGTATCATCTTCACTTTCTTATGGATGATCATCTGTTGTATTTTGCATTTCATAATAATTCAAGATTTTCAAATACCAGGCTCAAATGGAATTAATCAATCAAAGATTAATGCAGCATTATACAGAATACAGAAAAAAGATACTGTACCATACTGGTGGAGAGTAGGTAGTTTGTTCCCTTCCTCTGTACCTGGCGGAATGCTGACTGTTTGTTCCCAAGATAACATTCCAACCCTCTTTCCTGTAATGGAGTCTGAGACAAAGACTTTTTTTTTAATTGGAGGGGAAAATGCTTTCCCATTTATTTTGCTGTGTGTTCTGTTTTGCTAATTACTGATGGAATTTCTTTTATGGTCTTTTATAGTATACCTGATTGATGAGTAAAAAGGAATCTCTAATCCAGTCATTATTACTAACAGTCTTGACAACTAACAGTTTTTAATGTGTTAAAAACATCTTTCAATGGGTCATTATTTCATCCATTACAGAAACCATTGGTAATAACGAGTACCTTTTATCAATCACAGAACATAATTGTATCATAAGCACCCTTTATTAATCTTGCTTATTATAACATACTTCTTTAGACACCTTTCATTAGTTTTGAGGGGTCCCTCCCTGAATATCTGGGCTATATCAGTAAGGTCAGGATGAAAGGTTATGCACATTCCATTATTAGTTAATTTTTCATTCACCCAGTAAGTTCAGCTGAAGGACAAATAATGTTGTTTATTTCAGTACATATATGTCAATAAAAATATAGATACACAAAATAAAAAGGATTTTGGTTAACGTGTAAGAGAATTATGAGAGTTTAACATACAAAAATCATTAAAAAAACCTGTTAATAAATATTAATTTACTCCCTGTTCTGTAAATTTGCACACTCAGTTTAGCATGTTACCTCATCTGTCCTTATTTGTATACATTTTCATTCTAGACCCCCAATTAAAACATTCTCATGCATAAATTACAGCAATTAACCTAAATTAATACATTTAGCTTATCTTGCTGAAACTTACTTTTATTTGTCTAGTTTCCAACATGTGTTCCTTGTTGTCACCCCACTGGCTCCATCCAGTTCTTATTTTACAGATGTTATTTTATTTATAGGGCTGTTTTAGTGGTCTTAGGTATTTACTTGTAACACACTCCACACCAAGAGAAGCTGTGTGTGTGCGCGCACCAGATTTACTGCTCTCTCTTGACACTCTGTCTTGCCATGCTATCTGATCAGGCCAAGAATTTTACAGATAAGACACAAACTGGTGTTCTGATTTCCAAACTATCTCAGCAAAGTCTGAAGTGCTGTATTAGCAAAAACACATGCAAAAGCAAAAATTGCTTTATATTTTCTTATAATATTGTAATATTAGTGTATATTTGACCAACATAATTCATTACGTAGTTTTCTAACATTTCCGTTTCTTGAAGCATTTGACCCTTGGACAAATGCCTGTTTTTACTTAAAACTGTATTAAAGTGATATAATCCAACTCTTCGTTTTTGTTTTTTTAGCTGGTTTTTTTAAGCATGCAAGACATTTTCCAATACAAAACAAGCATTATTACAATGATTATTACTTGTAATAGTAGGAACATCTTGAAATTTAAACCAATAACTGGATGTTCTTCAAGATTATTTATTTGTTTTTGCCAAGTAACTGGTTGTAGCACTTATTTTATTTGCTTGTTTACTTGATTTAATTCTTACACATGTGCACAAATGAACTGTGGTTTGCTGTAAAAGATATTTTAGATGTAAATCTATTTTAGCAATGGTAGGGAGCAACCATATAACCTCATCACCAAATTTTGGCTGACTTGTGATTAGTATTGGGTTCACAAATTTAGGTATGTATTTATTATTATGTCCAGTTAACTGATTAACCTTTTACTGGGTTTTATGTAGTGGCTTGGTGATATTATGCATTTTTTTTATCAACTCCTCCTTAAATAACCCATCGTCAACTTTAATGAGGGGATAGAACACCTTCTTTTTTTAATTCCTGTTTGCATTTGTTTAATTGACACTGTAGCTGTTATAAACCGTCTGGATTTACTAAGGACATTTCTGTTCCAAACAACCCACTGATAGCTCCTAGCATTTTTTTCTTTTCCTCCTTTTTGTATGTTCTATTTGGGGCCATTTCAGAGTTGCTTTATGAATTTTTTGTTACAGCTTTTTTTACTTGGCTTCCCTTACATACATTATTTAGAAAAAAAAATCTCATTTAGTGATATTTAAACTCTCCAGAACATGGAACTAATGCACACTATTATAGAATGAACTGTTTTTATTCTTAATGGGGAAAACATTAAATCCCCCATTTCTGGTTCAAGAGTTATTTTAGGACAAACCTCAGGATGTACCTGATACCATTTTACATCAGTAGTGAATTGTTGTGTATGGTAACCAGTTGTGCTGGTTGCTATCAACTCTAGAACTGTTGGGGTTTAATTTTTCTGGTTATATCAGAGTACTTGTCCTATTCCAAGGGTACCCCACTATGGTACCTGTCCAGATGTAGCAAACTAAGTTTCATTAAACTCAGACAGTACCTAGTTGCCACAATCTTTTTGCCAATTTATATAACACATTATCTCTGAATTAACTAGTTCCATAAGTAAAAATTTGAAGGAGCTATCAATCTATATTTCTTCTTTGGTAAAATTCATGTGTAAGCACTCGAAACATGACTGGCTTTCCAAGACACATTCCTGACAGGTTGTACATATTAAAATTAGTTTCTAGTGAGTTAATTTTCACCTTTGCTTCAATATTTCTTTTTGGATGATTCCTGTTTGGATTGCCTTTTGGGCTCTTTTCCAAGGTTTGTTTTTGTTGTGTTTAGTTAGTATGCTGGCTATAAGATCATCTTCCCTGATTTTTAGCGCACTTAAAGTTTCTGCTCCCTTTTTTCATTCCTATGAAAAAGAAATCTGCCATTCCTCCATAACAGTAAGAGTATGGTACTTTCAAGTCTATTTTACCAGTGTTTTTTAGTGTAATTGTAGTGAAATGCCACGAAGAAGCTTTTTGATCATATTAAGTCTCCTAGTACTAAGTCCATATGTGACAGGCATTGGAAGTTTTGTTGTCTTTGGTTTCATTCGACTGTCTGCTTATAGTCATAGTCTGAGAGTTTGCTGAGTCTGTTATCTGGAAGTTTCAGATTATTTGTTTCAGTTTCTTCTATTTGCATAATCCAACAAAGTAATCCAGTAACAAAGCCATTCTGGAAAATATTAATACAAGTATCATGCTTCCACTTTAAACATTTTTAACGGATTAATGTGGCACCATTTATCCTGTTTTCACTTTTCTTTATCAGTGTGCACCGTGTACATACTAGAGCTGTTGATTTCCACAGTACTATAGGGACCTTCCCAACTAGGTTGCAAGAGGTGCCCTCTTTCACTATACAGTTTTACCATTACCCTATCTCTTATTTGGAGTTACTTTTCTTTTGTTTGATTGAATTATTTGTCTCCTTTTGGTTGTTGCAGCCCTAAGTTTTTGGCTGCCCATAAATGGACTTATTTTAGTTACTTCTCTAACTGTAACAGCTACTGATCTGTTAGTGCTCCCTGCTATACTAAGTTTGGGCTAGCACTTAGTAAGTGTTCTGGCAGTGTTATTTTACATCCAGTCATAATTTCAAAGGCTGCTAGCCCTATAGCTTTACTAGGGGTAATTCTCAAGGCCATTAGGATTAGTGATAGCTTAGCATCCCAATTCTTTTTTTCTTTTTAGATATTTTGTAAACATTATTTTTAAGGTATGGGTATTTATTTCAACTATTTTAGAAGACCGGGGGATGATAGGCAATATAGTATTTTTGATGTGCACCCAGTAAATCCATTGCATTCCACATAATTTCCCAGTAAAGTACACTCCTTGATCTGAGTCTGTTACCCATGGGAGTCCTCATCTGGTAAAGACTTGTTCTAACAAGAACCATAGCAGTTTCAGCTGCGATAATGAGATATTGTCCAGTTCCATACTGTGCTTATTTCCACATTCATATCTCTCTCCCTTTTCAGGGACCCATTTTATGACCTACTACACCAAGAAGTCTTCCTGCTTCTTTCATTCAAAGTGACAAAAGGGTCCCTCCTCAGTACCAAAGGTGGTTCTTCAAGGAGCGTCCCTGTGGGTGCTCCACTTTAGGTGTTTTGATGCCCTGCAATTGTAATTGGAGATTTGTAATAGTAGGCCCTTGGTTGGGTGCACACACGCAGCAGCCGTCTCGTAGTGCTCTGAGCAGTTACCTAGCATGCGCAGCCAACCGTTGCCCAGCTTCTTATCTGTCATCTTTGGCTTGAGTGAGAGCGACAGCAGTGCCTCTCTTAACCTTACATACTTCAGTACTTTTTTGATTTTCCTGGCCTTATTAGCCTTTCATTTTATTATTTCTTCTCTAGATTATATTTTACTTAAAATCCTTCTGACAAACAAACAAACAATAATAATTTCTGTTAGCCATTCCCCTCCCCCTTCCCAGGGGGATCGTCAGCTTCAAGAGGAAGAGGGAAGTGAATATGGACTTACCCCCTTCGTCTCAAAACAAGTACACTGTCAGGCATGCCTGGCTTTCCCAGCTTTAAATGCTGCCTGACTTGCAGACTTTTGATCCCAGTATCTGACAACCATGCACAGTGTGTCCGCTGTCTCAGTGAGACCCACATTATTTGTAAGTGTTCACACTGCAAAAAATTATCTGCTAGGACAAGAAGGCTAGAGACCTCCATTTGAAACGTCTCACGATTGAGATATCCCTTAGGCCAGCTTCTGACCCAAAGTCTAGAACACCTCCTGGCCAGTGGTCACCAGCGGCAGTGTCTGGCAGGGGTTCTACCTCAAAAACAGCTGCTAATGAGCCTGCTCCCAAAAAGGCTACTAAAAAGTAGTCTCGCTCTTCCCCACTGTACGATTCGCCCAAAAGAAGGCAATCTCCAAGTGGAAAATCTGCTCTGGTACCGTCAGCACCAAAACAATCTGTTTGCAAGATACCGGGAGTGTCCGCTACCAAGACTTCCTAAGGAACGAAGGACCCAGTGTGGGCAAGCTCTCATGAAGGTACATGCCCTAAAGCCAAATCTCCCAGCTTGGCACCAGTGGAGCCAAAGAAAACCTCGTCACCGAGTAGTGCAGTGGTGCCACCTGCTGTACCTACACAATACAGCAAGCCATTTGTACTGGCCTCCTTTACCTTGCTCCTGTGACAGAGCATGCTGATGTCCCCAGCACTAAGTCTCCCAGTACCACAGCAATTTATGTGACAGGTGTACCTCATGGTTACTTCAATGCTTGGCACGCCCCTATTCCGTACTGATGGTACCCCAGTGAGACTGGGACCAAGCCTGGTGACTGCTGCTAGTGGATCAGCCTCTCCCATCTCTAGTGATGAGGAAGAAGAGGATGAGGCAGGGATATGCACCCCTTGCCACTCCTCCCCTAAGTCAGGACCCTCTCAGCATCACGCATCTGCTGGTATGTGAGGCTGGCAAGCTCAACCATGGATACCACCTCCCATGACTTTTCCACCCAACTAGACATACTAGGATCTGTGGGTTTTATATAGGGCTCAGAACCTCCGACCCCCTTTTCCACCAATGTTTAGAGCAATGCGTTCCTCTTCGCCTCCTGCCCCAGCTTCCTCAGAGACACAGGAGGAGCTAGAGGAATCCGAGGGTGATACCCTACCATCCACCCATATTTCATCTTCGTCACCGTACGAAATAATAATGTGACCACCCCCCTCGTTGGGTTGATTTCAGATTCTTCCAGGATCTTTTCAAGAGGGTAGCTGAATCCCTGGACATTTCCTTAGCAGAGCTACCAGAGACCCAACACAAACTTACAGACATCCTCCAGGCATCTCCATCAGTAAAAATTGCTCTGCCTATCAATACTGCCATAATGTACCCTGCAAAAATAATCTGGCAGACACCTGCCACAGCCCCACTTTCTTGTAAGAGATCTGACAGGAAGTATTATGTGCCAGCTAAAGGGAACAAGTTTCTGTTCACTCACCCTGCACCAAACTCTTTGGTGGTAGAGGCTATTAAACAAAGGGGAAAAAAACACCAGTCTAGAACTACCCCTTATGATAAGGACTGAAAAAGGCTAGACCAGTTTGGGTAGAAAGCCTATTCCTTAGTGTAGCGGGTGAAGACTCACCTGCGCCGTGCCTCCAGCTGGTCGTCTTGGGAATTAGCTCAACTCCAGCTTTGGAGCGCCCTCTGCAGGCCAGTGTCTCGCCTGCCGCTGGCCCTGTGTCCCTCCTGGACCCTGGTGCCCTTTACCTCGGGGTTCTGCCCCAGCAGTACCCCTATGCTTTGGGTCTCCCCTCCTCTGCCTGAGCCCAGGCAGCAGCCTCTGCAACCCCAGTACGTGTTTTGGCCTTTTCCCAAGGCCTGCAGCCTGGGGAGTTGCCAGGCTGGAGCTCCCCAGCTCCACTTGCCTTTTCCCAGCCCTGCTCCATTCCCTGTACCGTGAGCTCCCAGGCAGCCAAGGCTCCCTTCTCACTCCAAGGCTAGAGGGAGACTCCTCCAGCATCTGGCCTGCAGCCCTCTTATCAGGGCCAGCTGGGGCCTAAATGAGCTGGCTACAACTGTGGCTGCTACACCAATCAGCCTAGCTTGGCTGTTTTAACCCCTGTTCTCCAGGAGTGGGGGAGCTGCCCCACTATGCTCAGCCATGCTCCAATTTTGCATAGGTAATTATTCAGCCTTACTAGCCAAATACATGCACAACCTGTTCTCTAAAATGTCAACTTTTATTGAACATTTGCCAGATGACTAAAAAGAGCAGTACAAGGCTAACATCTCCGAAGGGTCTCTCATTGCAGAATGGCCTTACAGGCCTCTCTCGACTCTGCAGACATGGCAGCATGCTCCATTGCTACATCCATGGTCATGTGTCGGTCATCCTGGCTTCACTTGGGTTCTCTAGGGAGGTCCAGGCCACATTTGAGGACTTATTCTTTGAGGGTCAGAAACTGTTTGTGCAAAATACAGATGTCTTTACATACCACGAAGGACTCCAGGGCCACCTTAGAAATCCTGGGTATCTATGAGGTAGAGAAGGAAGATATCTATGTTCCTGTGGACAAAAAGAAACAGGGCAGATTTTACAACCAGCGATTCCGAACGGCCCCATACACCCAGCCTCAAAGACAGTATGATCAACGCCGTAGTACTCAGTTTGGAACACCATCGCTAGGGACAAATGAGTTCTGGAAATTATCCAGAAGGGTTACTCCATCCCCTTCATCTTTATTCCACCTGCCCACCCCCTTTCTCCGTCCCTCTTCAGGGACCTATCTCATGAGCCCCTGTTACAACAGGAAATAAACCACCTACTACAATTAGGGGCCATGGAACCAGAACCTGCTCAATACAGGGGAAGAAGGTTTTAGTCCCATTATTTTCTCACTCAGAAAAAGACTGGTGGATGGAGACCCATCCTGGATTTATGACAACTCAACAAATTCATGAGAGAGCAATGCTTCAGAATGATGACTCCTTCCACAATAATTCCAGCATTAAAGAAAGGAGACTGGCTCTCGACCCTCGACCTACAAAGACACTTACGTTCACGTTACCATTCACCCAGTGCACAGACAATTCCTGTGATTCACCTTTGGACACCAACACTTCCAATACAGGGTGCTCCCCTTCAGCCTGACAACCTCCCCAATGGTCTTTTCCAAGGTCCTCGCAGTCATTGTAGCTCACCTACACAAATGAGGTGATAATTTTTCCGTACCTAGATGACTGTCTTTTAAAGGCACCTGCACAACGGGTAGCACTAAATGCCATGCAAACGACGATAACCCTCTTTTTACAGATCTCGGACTACTGATAAACATGCAGAAGTCCACCATGGTTCTTGTTCAACAAATGGAATTTATAGGAGCCTACGTCGATTGCCTCATCGCAAGAGCGAGGTTACCCCAGTAGTGCTTCCTCACCTTAACCACTTTGATTACAATGATCAGGGACAGTCCACAAATGTCCGCCAGAACACGCTTACAACTTTTGGGGCACGTGGCTGCTATGAGGTTTGTTGTAAAGTATGCCAGGCTACACATGAGATGCTTACAGGCCTAGCTTCACACATCTACCTACCATGCAAACATTTTCCCAGCAGACGTCTCACTATGCTCTGCAGGGTAAAGGACTCGCTCACATGGTGGACACAGGCACAGAACTTCTGCTCAACAGAATGCTTTCCCTTTCAACAGAATGCTCCTTCTATGGATGCCTTCTTCATGGGGTGGGGAGCTCATTTATGTGACAGCATGATCCAGGGTCACTCAGCAGAATACAACCTGCAAATAAACATACTGGAACTAAAGGCTGTCAGAAATGCATGCAAGCACTTCCTTCCCTTGACCCAAAACAAGGATCCTTACGGCCAATATTGTATGCATGTTCTATATAAACCACCAAGGGGCACCATGATCATATCCTCTGTTCTGACATCCTCTTTGCACATTACCTGCCAGGATGTCAGAACACAACAGCGGACCAATTGAGCAGAGACTTCTCGCAAGCCTATGAGTGGGAACTGGATGATGCAACTATCACAGCCATATTCAACCTATGGGGTTTCCCCATTATAGCTCTATTCGCAACAGCTCGGAACACAAAGTGCCCTCAATTCTGCTTCCAAGCTCGACTGTTATGCCACTGCTTGGGCGACACTTTCCTAATAAAGTGGGAAGCGCTGTTAATGTATGCATACCCTCTGATCCCACTTCTGAATCAGGTCATTCACAATAATAGGCAGGAGAAATCCAAGGTCATTCTCATTGTACCCACAGGGCCCAGACAAACCTGGTTCCCGTGCCTGAGACAGATGGCAGTTGGAGCCACCTCCAACCCTTCCAATAATACCTCACTTTCTGATACAGGACACAGAACACATCTGTCACCCCAACCAATCCCTTCTCCATCTCAAGGCTTGGTTACTCCATGGTTAACACTCATTGACAAAGCCTATTCTGAGGAAATGAAAGACATCTTACTGAACAGTCGCAGACTAACCACACAAAAACACGTACACACTGAAGCGGACATGATTCTGCATTTGGTGCCAGGACAACCATATTTATCTACAGTCGACTCCACTACCCGGGATACTGGACTATATACTGGGGCTTAAAAAATCAGTGTTATCTAACAGCTCCATCAGAGCACACATGGCTGCCATCACTTCAATCTGTGACAATGTGGCTGGAGTCACTCTTTGCTCACCTGACTACTAACCACTTCCTAAAGGACATAGAAAATGCTTATCCCACCCACATTGCCTTCACGTGGGATCTTAACCTTCTTCTCTGCTGTCTTATGGGAAAACAGTTTGAACCCCTAACCACTTGTTCTCTTACACCTATCCATGAAGATGCCCTTCTTCATTGCCATCATATCAGCAAGACGGATGGGAAAATTAGGTGTCCTAATGGCACACCCACTTTATATGATATTTTTCAAAGATAAAGAGATCTTACGGCCACATTCCAAATTTATACCAAGGTAGCCTCCCCGTTTCACCTAAATCAGCCCATATCAACCCTAAATCAGCCTCACTTCACACGCTAGATAGTCACAGAATGCTAGCTTTCTACCTAGAAAGGGCAAAAATGTTTAGGAAGTCATCAAGACTATTTCTCTCTATAAAAGAACATTCCAAGGGTCAAACCATTTCAAAACAGAGATTGTCTAAATGGATTTCAGGATGTATCCATATGTGTTGCCAAAACAACAATCTACTGACTCCACTGGGAGTTCTCACTCACTCCAGCAGAGCCTTTCTCAATAATGTATCCATAACAGATATTTGCAAAGCAGCTACCTGGGTGTCTCCCCATACTTTTATTAAATATTATGCATTAGAACAGCAATCAGCTGAAGACACTCAGTTTGGACTCACAGTGCTATCTACTGTCACTGAACCAACTCCTAAAGCCCCTTCCCTCCACTGAGGGGCACTGCTCAACAGTCACCTAAAGTGGAGCACCCACAGGGACACTCCTCAAAGAAGTAGAGAAGGTTACGCACTTCGTGCAGTAACTGAGGTTCTTCGAGATGATTGTCCCTGTAGGTGTTCCAGTACCTCTCCTTCTCTCTTCTACTTTGGAGTTTCACACAGATTCTCTGGGGTAGAGAAGTAACTGGGGGACAGTTGGCTGTGCATGCTTGGTAACTGCTCTGAGTGGCCAACCCAGGCACTGCTACTACAAACCTCTGATTAGAAGCGCAGGATGCAAAAACCCATTAAGTAGCGCACCCATAGGGACAACTATCTCGAAGAACTTCAGTCACTGCACAAGGTGAATAACCTTCTCTTTCTACAGCAAATACTTCTTCATTCCAAAAAAAGAAAGGAGGGTTGCAGCCCATTTTGGACTTACAAAGGCTCAACATCTTTGTATGCCTGTTGAAGTTCAGGATGGGCACACTTGCTTCAATTGTTACATCTCTGATACCCAGGGATTGATTCACATTTCTTGATTTCCATGTGGCATTAATCCTTATATTAATAATACCATCTTATAGGAACTATCTAAAATTCATGGTAAGCTATGGGGATGTCAGTAGCTTGTTCAACCATTCCGTCTATTGATTGACCAAGAATTTTTATCAAAGTACTAACAATCATCACTACACATTTCAGAAGATAGAAACTACCTGTATACCCTTACCTGGGCAGTTGGTTAGATTGGGAAAAGTCTCTTTGTCAGGCATCAGAAGTCATCCACTGCATTCTAGATCTGTTCTAATATCTGAGCTTAACTGTTGTTCATGGGCTAGACTTTATAGGAGCAGTCCTGGGCTGCTCCAAGTCTATGACTTGTCTACCTCAGGGCAGGTTCAAGAACTTGTCTGCTTTAATAACCCATTTAGAGTAAAATCCAAGCACCACAGTGAGGGCTTGTCTCACTCTGCTATGACATATGGCTTTGAGCATCTTTGTAATGCCGAATGCAAAACTATACCTTCGGTCCAGCAGGACTGGTTAAGGTCTGTGTTATGTCCCCATTACACATAAAGAGTACATGTCCTCTGCGTATGCCGCCGGTAGTCCTCTACTCCCTGAAATGGTGAAGGGAGCCCAGGAGTCTCTGCCAAGGAATACCCTTTGCATTTCCTCTCCCTTCCAAAACTATAGTGATGGTGGACATTTCCCCTTGCCCAGCCCAGAGCCCCATCCTTCATCCCATAACCTAAAGAGTGAAACCTACAGTACCTACTTCTTTTGTATCCTGATCAAAAATTAAAACTTAAAATCAGCAGTTTTTCAATTACCAGGTAACCTGACTTTAATCAAACCACTGTGAATGCAAAACTGAGTGACTTAAGTTAATACTGCACTGCCTTTAGTTTATTTTAACATCTGTACTTGTCTGACAACTTATACAGATGCCAACACATTAACTCAATATACTTTCTACCTGAAATCTCAGCTTCATTAGGACCATTTATCAAAATGACACCTGTTTTATATGGCAAAATCAAATTGATTACTGTTGTTCTGCTGGATCGCTGCAAGTGTAAGGAATAATATTTTGGGGGGCAAAGGTAGATAAATATTTATCTGACGTATCAAATGTACCGTTCCTGTTAGAAGAAATACACATTTAACTCCGTATCTACAAGGAGGGACATGGTTTAGCTTTCATATCTATCTGTCTTAGCTCGCCCCCATCACTGTAGCTGAGCAGCTCACAATCTGCAATGTATTTATCTTTGCAACACCTATGTGTGAAAGGGAAATACTATTATTCCTAATTTACAGGTAGTCTTTATGTACCTTAGTTCCCTAAGTGATTTGTCCAAAGTCATACAGGAGGTCTGTGATGGAGCAGCAAATTGAACCAAGGTCTCCCAAGTTCAAGGATAGTGCCCTTAACCTCTGGACTATCCTTCCTCCCTGAACCAATGACCCATTAGATGCTTTGTATAAAATGGCAAACTCAGGGTTTTGTTTTGTTTTTTTTTGAAAGAGCATTAATTAAGAACAACAAACTATCTAAAATTAAACACAGCTAAAATACATTTGTAGATTGGTGCAGGATCCTTTTCCAAGCAATCAAAGAACAATGACTTACTTTAGTAACTGATTTATATTTTTGAAGTGTTGTCCATGTGGATCCCCCTGTAGGTACACGTGTGGAGAGAATCTTTTGAATAGCTGTGTTTGTTGGGCTATGTCTGTTGGACACCACCTGAGGGCACAAAGGGCAGAGTGGCTACATCATCTTCACTTTCCTTGGCAGTTCATAATCTTACAAAGAAAACTCTGAAAAAGTGGGGATGGAGGGTAGACCATGGTATCCACACAGACAACATAATCTCAGAAAACCGCAGCTATTATAAAGTAAATGACCGTTCTTTCTTCTTAGAATATATGTCAATGTGGATTCCACTCTAGGTGATTAGTAAGCAGTGCCCGAACTAGAAGATGGGAGTGAGAGGTTCCTTACTGCCTCTAATTAAACAGTAATTGTAACACTGCCCTGCCAACATGACATACTATCTTGCAGCCAGTCAAGAGCATAGTGTGTACCAAAGTCAGGGCTTTCCCCTCTTTAGTCAGTCGTTTTTTTCTTGTTTATGGGCTTCCTGCATATTAATAGGGAAGAGAAAAAATAGGAAAATGTGATTGCAAAGCCGTAAAAATTGGAAGCAGACTTAAGGGGCAGGCCTGGTACCCAAAACTACTTTTAATTCATTATTTTAAAACTGACGAGATTTCAAATTGATGTCCCTTTAAGTGCCCTTTAGTGAAAGCATTGCTTGTTTGACCTCTATCACTTGAACTATTCTTGAGAAAGCAGCAGAGAATCCTGTGGCACCTTATAGACTAACAGACGTTTTGGAGCGTGAGCTTTCGTGGGTGAATACCCACTTCGTCAGACGCAGATTCTCTGCTGCTTTTACAGATCCAGACTAACATGGCTACCCCTCTGATACTATTCTTGAGAAGCAGCACCTCCAGGGGACAAGTATGCCTTGAAGACAACCAACCTGAAAACCTGAGATCTTTAAACAAGTAATCCCTGATGGATAAAAGCTAGTGACTAAAAATAATTGAAATAACAGTAAAGCTCATTGTTAAATTAAAAATGTTCAATTTCCTTTAAAAATGCCTTTTTTTTTTTTTACTGTTTTAATAGAAGTTTTCACAAATTGTGGTAGAAAAATTCAATATTTGGTGAGAGTTAGTGTATGTGTTCTTATTTTTATTTTTTTCCTCCTTAAGTAAATAAACTTTTCTTTACCAAAAATAGATTTCCTGTGAAATACAAAATGTACCTTTCAGTATCTACATAGTCTCTGTTTTAAATTTGCAGTTTTGTAGTTTGCCAGCATTGTTTTTCAATTTAGAAGGGAAATTGTTTGCTGCTAATGTTGCTTTTCAATTGAAATAGAAAATATCGTTGGTTCCAGGCTATTTATTTTTAATTCTTTTTTCTTCAGTTCATTTTGCCTTCAGCAAAATATCACCTCCCCCCAACAAACAGTTGAGGCAGAAAACATGCAGGCTGCCTGACAAGCCTGTTCCATCATCATGTGCCATAGAATCTTCATCAAAACTTTTCTTCTCTGTTGACATATGCTCCTTCTTTAGCACATGAATTATTCTTTTAACACACCTTCAACACTGAGGATAACTTATACACTTACTCAGTTTCTATACTTTTCAACAGCTGAGCACTGGTTCTCACATCCCATCCACTCTTGCCCCAGATTCAATGCTAAAATGCTATCAGTACCTGTTAGCACATGTTTTAAGGGGACATTAAACATTTTTGAGCATCAAAATTAGTGACCAAGTACGCCAGGATGTTTTGCTGTACAAATGAATACTGAATTGCAGCTATGTTAAATCTATGTGAAAAGTGTAAGAAACTGCAGAATATTGGTACATTTGTCCTAAGCACCTTCAAAGTTATGACTAGACTACTTATTCTGATGTGCAGAAGAGATTTATTTTTTGCAGACTGGGATTTTGGTGAAAAGGCGCTTGAACCTCTCTGTAAAATGCTGTTGAGTATGCTCTTAAATCAGAGAAAAAGAGGATATCACAAAAAGAACACAGAGCTGGACAGGCTGGATAATGGAGGTTGTTATATTTACAGTCATCTTAAACACATCAGTCTTAATGCAATTGAGAGGAGCAGGTTATAAATTTTATATGGCATGAGAAAATAAGTCACCTTTGTAACTTTTTGACTAGTCAACTTGTGACTATTGTTGGTGAAACAATTGATGTTGGGGATGGGAATAGAACAAACTGCCATAGAAAATATGTTTTTTTAACTGTTTACTTGAAGTGGTTGCATGACTGGAAGAGAGTTAGCAGAGGAAATATTGGCTGAGCTCCAGACCATAGCTGTATATCTCAGTGGACTTGTGTGTTGGACTTAAATGTAGGTAGTGTGTGACTGAATGTTTTACTGAAGGTTGTTCACGCATTTGCAGTGAGTACTTCATTGCACTGTATGTCCCTATGCCAGTTACAGTCAGAGTGCTAGATTGTGACATTAGAAGCTGTCCAGTGTGAGATGCACTGCACTGTGACTTGGGGAATCCCCATTTTCCCCCTAGTTCGCTTGTTGCTCTGGGCAGGGCCAGCTTTAGGCTGATTCATCTGATTCCCTGGAATCAGGCCCTGCACCGAAGAGGGCCCCGCGCCTAAAGGAGCCCCGCTCTGGGGGTATTCGGCGGCATTTCGGTGGTGGGGGGTCCGCTCTGGGGATCTTTGGTGGCATTTTGGTGGTGGGCAGTCCTTTGGTGCCGCGGAAGACCCGGAGCGGAGCCTCCGCCGCCAAAATGCCGTCAAAGCCCTGGACCGCCGCTGAGTATTCGAATCGGACCCCGTGGCTCATAAAGCTGGCCCTGGCTCTGGGAGGGGAGTAAACTGGACAAAGTCTATATCCAGCAAAGCACGTGCTCCTTAATATGTCAGCACAGCTAGGTCACTGATGGATGATTTACTTTCAAAGAAAGAGCCATTACACATTACTGTTACTCAAATCTTGGCTCAGTGTGGCACAGGATTCTTTCCCAGTATCTAGATACAGCTATGGATATTTGTTACTTTGTGACTGGCTACTAGGACAGTATTTTCCCAGTTTTACTTATCTCAAACACTGTTGATGCACTACACTGACTGAGGAATGTTTTGACTAGCTTTGATGTTTGTCAAGTATTAACCAAAGATGAGAGCAGACTGCTAGAAAGTTATTTGTTTTGGAAGACATACAGGATCTGTAATATTACTTGTTGTCTGAAACATTAGATACCATGTAGTTCATGGTCTTTCATTTATGACAACTTATTTGCATTTCAGACTCACCCACCTGGCCTTCCATTCCACCTGTTTAAAAATCCTAGATTGTAGTTGGGTGCTGTACATGGAGCACATAGATCTATAAACCTACTCTGCAAAACAAAGTGATTCATTTACTATACTACCGTAGTTTTATCACAAAAAGAACTTTTCAGCTACCACTTTAAAGTGCCAACTCTCTGGGCATGTCTACACTTACCAGGGATTGATGCTGCGGTGATAGATTCACCGGGAGTCAATTCAGCAGGTCTAGTGAAGACCCGCTAAATTGACTGCAGATCACTCTCCTTTGACTCTGGTACTCCACTGGAATGAGAAACGTAAGATAAGTCAACGGGAGACACTCTTCTGTCAGCCTAGTGTGGTGTAAACACAGCAGTAAGTCGACCTACGCTACATCGATTCCAACTATGTTATTCACGTCGCTGCTGTTGTGTAACTTAGGTTGATTTACCCCCATAGTGTAGACAAGGCCTGTGTCTCTTATGTTATATTGCAACCAACACTAGTCATGCATGACTGAAAGAACTAGGAGACAACATTGAGAGCACTTGATTCATCATGAGTGACTTGAAGAAGGTCATATTCCCTTATTTGGAGCTAGCCTGTGATAGATAACTGATGTGTCGGTTGACGCCTGTGTAGAGTAACAGGAAAGGGTTAGCTTAGCAAAACCTGTTATGTCGTGAAAGTGTAATAAATACACAGTTTTTCAAGTATTGCTATATCTCTTAGCCATAGGTTTTATTCAGACTTCAACCAAAGCTGCTTATTTGATATGTATCAATTGAAAATGATTTTCTGAAAGTTTTGAAGTTACTGTATTTGCATGTCAGAGGCTGACATTTCACATACAACATCAGATAATTTGGCCTGGTTTGGCTATATATTAGATTGAAATGTCCTTTTTCTTCCTATAATAATGTGCAACTACTGGACATAGGTTAGTGATGATTAAATAATGTGAAATGTACTTTGTAAGCTTGTTTTTAAAAGGCTAAAAGCAATTTTATCAGATCTCCTCAATGTACAACTGGCATGTGCTGATGCAGTCTTGATAGCTGCATTTATCATGTCTAAAAATAAGCATTCTGTTTATCACATACATTTGGAGAATTCCCCACTAACCTTTGTGCTGAAGTTAAATGTTCTTTAGATAGCATACTGAGTATACAGAGGAAGAGTTAAAATGACTATATACTTCTAATTTTTTTAGACTAGTTCTAAATATGCTTAGTGGCCATCACAAAAATATATAGTTTGCTAGAGAATCAGTCATGCTTTCTGTATTCGTAACACATTAAAAACTAGTCTTTTTTTTTAAATAAAAGGAAAATTTTAGAAATATAATAACTTGGATTTGAGTAATTTATAAGATTGGGAGCCTTCTGGTGTATGTTTCATTTACACATCTGTATGATCATACTATAACCTCCCAGGAGCTTACCTAGGTTCTTGGGGCTCTGTGTGCAGGAAGCTCTGGGAGAGGGAAACTGTCCCCGGTGGGAAGTGGGAGCCAAGGCAGACTCAGTCTGCCCGGTAACCAGTAGGGAGTGAGGTGCCCGTCCCATGGAGCAGAGGACGGGGGAGATGCCATTTTAGAGTAATCTGGACAGCTTGCCAAGTCTGCCTAAAACAAACCAATTTCCGTTTAATCTTTTCTTTTGAGTCGCTTGTTTCTGGCTGTGTGAGGAGCTGGTGAATCCCAGGTCTTCAAGCAGGATTCCCCCTGAGAACTGGCCTTTGGGGTCCTGAAAGCAAGATGCCTCAGATTGATCCTTTCCCTCTCCAGAGTGATTCCCAGTTTGTAGAGTTTTGCTGGGAAAACTTACCGCAGCCAGGCTTAGTTAGTCCTCCAGCTCCCGAGGTGAGATCAGTCACCACATGGCACTACTGCTCTGGCTGCTAGGCCAGAACTGCTGCCTGCTGTGAGTGCCTCTGGGCTCTAGGATGGGAGACAAAAGTTAGGAGTTTAGATAGTTTTGTAATCTGCACCTTGAGCCCTGCCAAAGGTTGCCAGGTGTCTGGTTTTCAACTGGAATGCCCAGTCAAAAAGGGACCCTGGCGGCTCTGGTTGGCACTGCCGACCAGGCTGTTAAAAGTCCAGAGGGAGATGGAGCATGGGCACAAGACTAAGGCAGGCTCCCTGCCTGCCCTAGCTCTGTGCCACTCCTGGAAGTGGACAGCAGGTCCTAGGCCCTGGGGTGGCCAAGGAAGAGGCTCTGTGTGCTCCTCCCACACCAGTGCTGGCTCCACAGAGCCCGCTGGCCAGGAACCGTGACCAATGGGAGCTATGGGGGGCGCTGCCTGCGGGTGCAAAGGCAGCGTGCACTGTGCAGAGCCTCATGACCGCCCATGCACCTAGAGGTTGCAGGGACCTGGTGGTCACTTCCTCTGAGCACGGCAGGCACCCCACACCCCCTCCTACACCCCAACCCCTTGCCCCAGCCCACAGTCCCCTCCAAAACCCCAAACCCCTCATCCCCAGCCCCACCCCAGAGCCCATGCTCCCAGCCAGAGTGCTCACCCCTTCCCGCATCCCA
>NC_133769.1:274223409-274235187 GCF_003597395.2 Chelonoidis abingdonii | reverse complement strand
CGTTAATCCACAAGGTCCTTCGAAGGTCCGCCGAAGATGGTGAAGTACGGGTCCCGCTTGATTATTGGATCGCTTCTGCTCGTTCTCCTGGGGCGTATTCTTGCCGCTCCCATTTCTGTTTTTGGCAGCACTTGGTTCTCCATGTTTTGCTGGATACCTATCTGTAGCCGACCTGTCCCCTGCCCTCAACCTGAACCTGATCACAGCAGGACCTACGGACAGGAGCAATACCATCTAACCATCAGACCTTAGGTCGCCTACACCTCACGGTTGTTGAGCTCCTGAGTGCCTGACAGTGGCTGACCAGGTCTGAATTGTGCTGCCCTCTAAAACACCTTCGGTGAGCAAGGTGCTGCCTAGGCCAGTAGGACAAGCTCCCCTAATTCTTACAACTACCGAGGGCGACGTACTTGGCCAAGTGGTGGGTCGTTTTACGTTGGCTCGGTGCGGAGCGCGGATCGGTGAGCACTTCCCTCCCTGCCAAGTTCCACTATCGCATCGCGGCCATACCTCAAAGCGTTACTCTGGGACATCCCTGTCAAGTCAGCAAGGGCCTGGCGGTGGTCTCTGTCGCGGGTTCAGTTGGGAAGGGCTATCTCCACCTTCCACCCGTGAAGCGATGATCGCGGCACCCGACTCTCGCCTCCTTCTCGTCTATCTCACCCGATGGGTGAACTTAGGTTCTTAAGGGTCTGGAGCGTGTTTACCCCCAGATCGCGCCGCCCTGCCCTCGCTGGGCCTGAACCTGGTTGTGACCCGACTTGTCCCCTGCCCCCAGTTTGAGCCACTGGCTACGTTGTTCCTCCTCTATTCTCTCCTGGAAAGACGGTGTTTCCTTGGTAGCCATCACCTCCAACACTAGACGGCGGTGTCGGAATGGACCCTCGTAGAGAGCTCGACCGTTTATAGCGGTGTTCCATCAAGACACAGGTTGTGCGACTGAGACCAGCATCCCAGCCTCTCGCCCCAAGGTAGCTTTCTCTTAGGCTTTTCATGTCAACGCCAGGAGATCTTCCTTACCTGTATATCTTCCCGAAACCACATGATATTCCTTCTCGCAAGGAGCAGCAGCTGCACTCCTGGACGTTCGAGGGCGGTCTCGCCTTTTATGTAAGAGCGAACCGAGCCGGTGTCACGCAAAACCATCCCACCCAGCTTTTGTTGCCATAGCTGAACGTCAAAGGGATTGCTGCCTGTCTCCTCTCAGACGGCATCTCTCCTCATGAGTGAATCCTGTATCTGGGCCTGTTATGAAAAAAATTTGCTCATCCTTCCTCCGGGCACATGTGACTGCGCGACTCCACCAGGGCTCAAGACCCCTCTTCGACCGGCACTTTTCCTTGCCCACGTGCCCCATCCAGGAAATCTGCAGGGCAGCGACTTGGCCTCCGTCCATACCTTCGCCTTCCCACTATGCCCTGGTCCGCAATCTTAGAGAAGACGCAGCCTTCGGCTCTGCCCGTACTTCACTGTGTCGACCGTCTCTACCGATCCGTCCCTGCCTAGGTTAATAAGGCTGGATCGGTGAATCCAACCTACTGGAATGGATTTGAGCAACCAACTCGAAGAAGAAAAGATGTGTTTCACTTTACCTTTTAACTGGTTCATGGCCTTCGAAGGATGTGGTTGTCATTGATTCCAAGTTTCCAAACCCGCCCTCTCTCCCTCACTGTCGGAGTAGCCGGCAAGATAGGAATGAGGAAGCGGGCGTGGCCGGCAGGTCGTTGGATATTGGGCGTAAGTTTACTCAGCCGCAGTTATGGCAGGCCATGGCGGCGCCACTCTAGGGGGCGATCTGCTGGCCCGCTGGAGTTGCTAGGGTAAAAGTCTTCCGACGAGCGTGCATGCGCGGCGCGTACACCTACTGGAATGGATATGAGCAACACATCTCGAAGAACAACAGTTACAAAGGTGAGTAACCATCTTTTTTATATTTCACACAGTCCAAGGACTGATGTATAGTAATACTTCATATTGAAAGTACCATGTGTACTTGTGTTGTTCTACATATTTTATCCTTTCTATGGAGAGCATTCTTTTTATAGTGGAGAAAACTTTTTTGTTTTATAATCCTGGCAAAATTTTGGCAATGATTGGTTCAAGCTAGTATTAGAACTGGATTACCAAGATTCCACTGTTTTGCAAAGAGGACTAAAATAGAAATGGCAGTGCAGACGAGAGTCTCGTTGGCATATGGGATGTGTGTATATTCAGTAAAGATACTTAAAACGACAGTTTACGTGGCTGTTATACCACTGCATATGCTTTAAAAAGATACTGTTTCTAATGTTTATCTGAAATTTTCTAGGTTTACATAATTTAATTTGAGTTTATAGAAATAACTGACTTTGTAACTCTTGTGACTATAGTACTAGATAGAATAAATATGAAGATGTTATCTGAATTTCTGAGAGCAAGAATGTTTTCCTGTGTTCTGCCCTGACATTAGTTTGTTATGCATGAAATCAGTGCTTTGAAAAGCCACATGTTCTAGTTTCTCTTGGAAGTGTAACAGGCAGGAGTGATCTGCAGTGCAGGAATTCTCAGAGGAATGGGGTATATTGTAAAGACAAAATGGGATTTCTGTTTTCCATTGTTTATCTTGGGCTTGTTGGCTGTGTGTGTACTTTGTACATCCCTTCCCTTTGTTAACATGTAATATAATTGTCTGCAATAATATTTCATTATTTTTAAGACTCCTATTTTACCACGGTCTTGTCTGTTCAAGAGAAACTGCATTAAAAATTAAATCTTTTCACCCATTGGTTAATGTGTTAGTCCTTGGCCTTAAAGAGACTCATTATTTTGAATGTGTTGAACTTTATTTTGAAGATGGCAGACAATATGGAAACATGCATTTTTTACTGTTGAGATAAGGTCTGAGCTCAAAGAATTCAAACTGTGTATTACTCTCCTCTACTAGATGATGACAAAATCTTTCATAGTCTTGTCAGATCAATCTTTCTGGTAGACTTAAAATATCTGTGTATCTGGAACCAGTTAATATTCTTGGAGGTTAGTATAAGAAAAGGAATGATGCTTTATGTTTTTGTTGAGTTTTAATGAACAATGAATAAACCACAGTATTCAGCATAGGCTGCCATCTCGTTATCTGAGGAAAAACTCACTGAAGTCATAGCATAGCCCTTAGCTTCAAACCACCTGTAAATCCCTACTCATCCTTATGGTATCATAGGCCTGGTCTACACTACACTTTTAAACCGATTTTAACAGCGTTAAATCGATTTAACGCCGCACCCGTCCACACTACACTGCTCTTTATATCGATTTAAAGGGCTCTTTAAATCAATTTCTGTACTCCTACAAAACGAGAGGAGTAATGCTAAAATCGATATTACTACATCGGATTAGGTGTCAGTGTTGTGACGCAAATCGACGTTATTTGCCTCCATTTTATTTACAGTGCTACGCTCACACACATGGCACCGCTACCAGAAATCGAACGCTAAGCCTGCGGACCGGATGCGACGCAACACACACCGAATTCAATGTGCCCCTAGTGTGGACGCGCACAATCGACTACTTTAATATCGTATTTAAAATCGGTTTAAGCTTATTCGACTATTAATCCTGTAGTGTATGACATAGCCATAAAAGAAGTAATTTTCTGGCCAGAGGGGTGGCAGAATGGAGATGCATTTGGTGTTTGTTGCTGCTAAGAGGGATGCCCGGGTATCTCCTTTCCTATCCAATCTTCTCCTGGTGCCTTTATGGGCTCCTGGAAGGAAGGACTTAGCTTTCAGAGACTATCAGGGCAAGCAAGCATTGTGTTTATGAGCGTGAACAAAGTCTCCCTCTACCTTGGGGTTCCTGCGCTTCATTGGTAGATCTTACCACGCTCGTTGATCTTCCCCACAGTCTCAGGTCAACCTTCTCCTGTGCAATCAGGAAGTGGGAGGTTTGCGGGGACCGCAGGGCTCACCTCTAACTCTGGTTCCAGCCAGGGCCCTGTGGATTGGCAGTCTGTCTGATTATGCCTCCTGTAACAGCTGCTGAACAGCTACACTCCCTTGAGTTAATTCCCCAATGGCCTCCTCCAAAACCTTCTTTATCACTCAACGTCCACAGCCTCCTCCTGTGTCTGATACAACGCTTGTTACTCCCTTAGTCTTTCAGTCCCAGCATTCACCCTCTCGCTCTCAGCTCCTTGCACCTTTTGCTCCCAGCTCCTCACACGCACTTCCTCTCCTCTGGCTCCCCCTTACCTGACTGGAGGGAGCTCCTTTTTAAACCCAGGTGCCCTGATTAGCCTGCCTTGATTGGCTGCAGGTGGTCTAATCAGCGTGTCTGTCTTAATTGGTTCTAGCAGGTTCCTGATTACTCTAGTGCAGCCCCTGCTCTGGTCACTCAGGGAATAGAAAACTACTCATCCAATGACAAGTATATTTGCCCTCTACCAGAATCCTGTACCCCACTGGTCTGAGTCTGTCACAAAAGGCACAGTCTGCCATTAGTTGGGACAGGTGGCCAGTGATCCATATACAGAGCAGCAGACCTTGTGGTGTGGAATCTCTGAGCTGTTTTGCCACTTCTTGGCAAGCAGAAGTCTGGCAAAATAAAGAACAGCTTTAGAGACTAGGAGACTAGACTGGGATTGCGAAAACAAGCTCCCTTTATCTAAAACTGGGCAGCTGACACTGAGCATTATTAACACTTATACGTTATAGAACTACAGGACAGGGACTAGAATAAGAGCAAATGTCCACTGATGTAAGTAATGTTGATTTGCTATGTACTCAAGTTGCAAAACTCAGAGTATTTTACAAAGATAAATAAGCTTTTATAATGATAAATGCTAAACTTTTAAATTCCTTGATTGGCTTCTTCAGCAAGAAGCACAGTTTTTCTCCAGATAGAGGGAAAACAGAGGAATCATAGAGCTCAGAATTTTGTATTAAAATGCCTTTACAACTGCCAAACCAATAACGATGCATTCTAATCAGCATGGTAGTGCAGAATCATGCATCGCTTACAATCTAAATTCAAGAAACAAAATTGTTTTAGGTACAGGTAAGGCATTCACTCTATCATCTCTAGCGACACCATCATAGGACCCAGCCACACCATTCACCTGCACATGTATTAATGTGATGTATGCCTTCATGTGCCACCAATGCCCCTCTTCCATGTACATTGACCAATCTGAACTGTTTTTACATAGAAGGATAAATGGACACAAATTAGACATCAGGAATGGTAACATACAAAAGCCAGTAGGAGAACACTTCAGTCTTCATGAACACTTAATAAAAGATTTAAAAGTAGCCTTCATCAACAAAAAAACTTCAAAAACAGATTTCAAAGAGAAACTGCTGAACTACAATTCATTTGCAGACTTAACACCATCAATTTGGGCTTGAATAGGGACTGGGAGTGGTTGGCTTACTACAAAAGCAATTTTTCCTCTCTTGGTATTGACACCTCGTCAATTATTGAGAGTGGACCACATCCACCCTGACCTAATTGGCCTTCAACATTGGTTCTCCACTTGTGAGATAACTCCCTTCTCTTCGTGTGCCAATATATATTTCTGCTTGTTTCTATAATTTTCACTTAATGCATCTGAAGATGTGGGTTTTTTTTACCCACGAAAGCTTATGCCCAAATAAATCTGTTAGTCCTTAAGGTGCCACCGGATTCCTCATTGTTTTTGTGGATACAGACTAACATGGTGACCCTTCTGATATCAGGTATGTTGTTTTAGCAATATATTTCTAGTGTGATCCATAAGAGGAAGTGCCATATTTGTAATCTATACCAGCTAGAAAAGTAGAAAGGCTTCTGACTGATAAGCATGTTCCTGAAAAATTTTCCTCAGACATCTGTTGAGAGTAGTGACTTGCCTTCAGATGCAGCAAAGAGTCCTGTGGCACCTTATAGACTAACAGACATATTGGAACATGAGCTTTTGTGGGTGAATACCCACTTCGTCGGATGCTTCCAACAAAGTGGGTATTCAGCCATGAAAGCTCATGCTCCAATATGTCTGTTAGTCTATAAGGTGCCACAGACTCTTTGCTGCTTGTACAGATCCAGACTAACATGGCTACCCCTCTGATACTTGCCTTTAGATATTTAGGGACTGATTCTTGATGTAATTCTATGCTTATGAGTGGAAAGGTCCTCTTAGATCATCAAATTCAACCCTCTGTACCATCTGTAAAGACACTTGGTAGACTGGATTTCTCAGGATTCTGGATAGAGCCTTTCACTTGTAGGTCAGCCTAGACCCTAGGCTGATAATGACAATCACTGAATAGAACAACCAGGAATAGGGGAGACCACAAGGTATGCAAATAGAGTGGAGGAGGATTCAAAGAGAAGATTAAATGGGAATGGAGAATAAACTGTTCCCTCTGTCCTGAAATGTAGCCTCTATCTAGTTCAGGTTGGAGGCACATTGTGGGTGCAGGAAAGGAGAACTTGTCCTTAGTTTCACTAGTTGTAAACCTAAACGCTGTACCTTACTGCAAGGTTCAAAATATATTTGGATGTTTGGAGTTAGGGCCCAAGAAGTGTAATCTTCTCCGAGTTAGTGCAGTGAGAGGCTTTCCCTTCTATGAGAAACAGTTTTAAAGCCCAGTAAAAAGTGGGCTCCAATTTTGCTCTCAGTTATAATACTATAAGTTCAGAGCTGTTCCATTGCCTTCAGTGAAATTACTCCAATTTTAACCCAATGTGGTTAAGATCAAAATGTGCCCCTTCAACTACATTTGACATAGTTGTGTTTCACTGAAGGGAATCTTAAAACGAACTAAGAGAGAATAAATATCAGTCAGTCACCCACAGTAGTCCCCCTGGCTTTTGTTTTAGGGGCAGGATTTATTTTTCAACCACAGAAGATTTGAGATTGTACTTAGCTATCTCATAGTCAGAGCATTACTGGCTGGCCTCATGTTCCAGCTCACTGAGCCATGGTAAACCACAGAAGTTACATATTTCTATAGCAACTATTAATTCTTCTTCGAGTTCTTACTCATGTTGATTCCATTCTAGGTGTGTGCTCACCTATGTGCACAGTTGTCAGAGATGTTTGCCTTAGCAGTATCTTTAGGGCTGTCTGTCGTGCCCTCCTTAAATGCCACTCTCGTGCATTGGTATATTAGGCATTGCCGGCTGTACACCGTCTCAATTCCTTCTTACCGCCCATGACGGTTGGTTGGAGCTCCTTGTCTTGCATTGCAAGAGTGTTAGTTGTTTTTATAGCACAAGTGGCCCATTACCTGGGGTGCCAAAGTCTACAGATTTATCCTTATCTCAGTGACTGGTTAATAAAGGCCGATCCTGGGATCAGGTACTGCTCCATCTCCACCTGATTTTCTCCACCTGCCACAACCTGAGGCTGTTAATAAACGAGAAAAAGTCAATCTTAGTTCCAGCGCAGTTCATTGGAGCAGTCCTCAACTCTACTCAGGCCAGGGCCTTCCTTCCCGAGACTTGGTTCCTAGCCATGGCAGATGCAATCTCATCCATGCAAACCCATCCTCTCACTACCTCTACACGTGCTTGCAGTTGTTGGGCCACATGGCAGCCTGTACTAACATGGTCTGACATGCACAGCTCCACCTCGGGCTGTTACAGACAAGGCTGCCATCGGTCTACATCCCCAGCAGACACAGTATGGACCGTGTAGTCAAGATCCTGGACCACGTCCTGTCATCACTTGCATGGTGGAAAAATCCTGCATCAGTATTGAAGGGAGTTCTGTCTGCGGACCCACCACTGTTGGTTACCTTCGTCTCTGATGCTTTGGACCTGGGGTGATCTTGGCACACAAGATCATTGGTTGAGTCTCGATCACTCCCTACACATCAGTGTCGCTTGGACTGCCATGCTTTCCTTCCTCACGTAAAGAAAAAGGGGTCCGGGTCCTGACAGACAGTACAGCGATTATGTTCTATATCAATAAGCATGGCAGAACTAGATTGTCTGACCTTTGCCAAGAAGCCCTCAGGCTATGGGACTTCCACGTACAACACAACATCCATCTTGTGGCTGCTTCCTTCCCTGGGGCAAGGAACGCTTTGGCAAATTGCCTCAACAAGACCTTCTCATCTCGCAACGAGTGGGTAGTCAGCATCACCTTCCAAAGGTGGGGGACTCCCCAGGTGGAACAGTTCACATCCAGGCAGAATAGGAAGTACCACTCTTTCAGCTCCATTCGGGGGTTGACAGAGACTCCCTGTTGGACTCTTTCCTCCTCCCGTGGTTGGGGGCTCTAATGTACGCCTTCCCTCTAGTTCCCTTGATTCAGAGAGTCCTCATGAAGTTCAAGCAGGACAGGGCAAAGGTGATCCTCATAGCGCCAGCTTGGCCTCGCCAACACTGGTTCGGCACGCTGCTGGACCTCTCGGTGGCTGCTCCACTGGAGCTACTGCTCTGGCTGGACCTGCTTTCCCAAAACCACGGCTGTCTGCTGAACCCGAATGTGGCAGCGCTGCACCTGACGATTTGGCTGCTGCATGGTTAAATGCAGATGAGCAGGAGTGCTTGGCCAGCATCCAACAGCAGAAAACCCTCCACCAGAGTAACCTATCTGGCCAAATGGAAGCGATTCACATGTTGGTCCTCGGAAAATGGCATTCGGCCTTGGCGGACCTTGCTGCAGTTGATCCTGGACTACCTTCTACATCTCAAGCTCTGTCCGTTTCAACTATTAAAGTTCATTAGGCTGCTATTTCGGCCTTCCATCCACTGCTCAAGGGCAGGTTGGTTTTCACCCAAGACATGACTGCCAGGTTTCTTAAGATCTTTGAGCGCCTTTACCCACATGTCAGGGACCCCCTCCCTCCATGAATCTTGTATCATCCTGACTGACGGGACCCCCCTTCAAGCCTCTGGCTTCCTGATCTCTCCTCCTCCTTTCCTGAAAGGTCATGTTCTTGATCGCAATGACTTTGGCTCGCAGGGTCTCTTACCTCAGAACCACCCTATACAATCTTTTACAAAGACAAGATCCAGCTACGGCCACACCCGGCTTTCCTGCCCAATGTGGTCTCACACTTTCATATGGGCCAAGATATTTATTCACCTGTCTTTTTTTTCCAAAGCCGCATAAGTCAGAATAAGAACATTGGCTGCATTCTCTAAGCATCAGAATGGGGCACTAGCCTTTTTCATTCAAAGGACTAAGCCATTCCACAAGTCAACACAATTGTTCATTGTGATAGCAGACAGGATGAAAGGTTGTCCAGTATCCAATCAAAGAATTTCTTCTTGGATCACTGCCTGCATTCACTGCTGCTAATATCAGGCAAAGGTGCCATCTCTGGCAATCATAACCACCCATTCAATCAGGTTGCAAGCATCTTTGGCAGCTTTCCTAGCCCAAGTGACAATCCAGGGCAGCTGTAGTGCAGCCACCTGGTCATCAATCCACAAATTCACATCCCATTATGAGCTTATCCAGCAGGCCTTGGATGATGCTGGCTTCAATTGAGCAGTGTTACAAGCTGCAAGACCATGAACTCCAAGCCCACGTCTGAGGATACTGCTTGTGAGTTGCTGAGAATGGAATTGACATGAGCAAGCACTTGAAGAAGAAAAAACCGTTACCTTTTCGTAACTGTTGTTCTTCAAGATGTGTTGCTCCTGTCCATTCCATTCTAGGTGTGCGCGCACCCACATGGACAGTTGTTGGAGATTTTTGCCTTACCATTTACAGCGGCACAGGTGTATTGATGCAGCTGTCCTGCTATAAGATTTCTTGTGTAGCTGCTCTATGCCAACAGGCAAGAGCTCTCCTGTCAACATAATTAAACCATCCCTAATGAGCAGCAATTGTTCTCCTGCTGACATAGCACTGTGCTCACTACTACTTATGCCGGTGTAACTTATGTCGCTTAGGGGACATACGTTTTGCTGACATAAATGGTAGTGTAGACATAGCGAAGTGGTTCTCAAATGTCATTGCACCATGACAACTGTCTGACAACAAAAATTACTACATGACCCCAGGAGGGGGGAATGAAGCCTGACCTCACCCTAGACCCGCTGCCCTGGGGGAGGGGGCAAAGCCTAAGGGCTTCAGCCCCAGGCAGGGGGCCTGTAACCTGAGCCATGCTCCCCAACTCTCAGGCTTCAGCTTTGGCCCTGGGCAGCAGGGCTCAGGCTTTGGCTTTGGCCCTAGGCCCCAGCAAGTCTAATGCAAGCCCTGGCAACCCCATTAAAAAGGTCATTTGAGAACCACTGACATAGCCTAATCTTCTTCTATCCTCCCTGCAGCAGTACGTCAGACATTGCTGTCATAAAGCATAAGTCCCAATTCTGAACCTTAGCGTCCAAAATCTGGGTGCCTGCATGAAACCTCCAAGCTTAATTACCAGCTTAGATCTGATAGCGCTGCCACCAGCCAGTTGGTCTCAAACAGGGGTAATCATCCCTTCCCCACTCTTCCCCCAGATTTTTCCCACCCTGGACTCGAAGATACCGTGCTTTAGTGCTTTGACCACACAAAATAGTTTCCTCCCCTTTTCCCTCACCCAGAGGCCAAAAACAAATTCAGCTCAGTGAATCTAAAAACCAAAGGGAAATTTTATCTCCCCCTCCCTCCTGGTCCTCTCCCCCCACCAATTCCCTTGTGGTAAGATTCCATCCCTTGAGCCTCATATCTAGGGAAAAAAACAAACAGTCTAAAAAGAACTTGAATAAAAAGAAAGAAAAGATCTAAAATGTCTCTAATCAAGTATATTACAGGTTGTTAGAGTTTAAAAAAAAATGAATAAACAGCCTTATTCAAATAAAATAACAATTTAAATACTTCCAGCTAACTAACACAGCAAAATTACCGAAAAACAATGTCAAACCTATATTATTTCTATCGGTACTTACACTTAACAGAAGATAAGGAGCTGGATATAGTGTGATACCTCAGAGGCTAGAGGCAACAACGACAGACATAGACCATACAGCACAAAACTCCTCCTTGAGATTTGAAATTATGTTTCCTATGGTCCTCTGGTTCAGCTGTGATTTGTTCACTTTAAGATGAAAAACATAACCTTAGCTTCTGTTATTGAGCCAACATCACATGAAAGAACAATTTAAAGATATATTGCATATAGGATATTGCAATTGTTTTCTGCAGGTTCATAACTCATCCTCTGCATTCACTAATACATGTAAACAACTGTCAAAGCATTAACAGTTTTAATCTAAAAATAGCTAAGGGAATGTTCTTTACTTAAAGTTAACAAAGGGAACCAACACCTGAACTGAAGACCGAATCAGGAACGGATTTTTTCAAAGTCTCGGAGGGATTTTGCGTGTAGTGTTCTTTGATTGTTTGTCTCGTTCGCTCTCTAGCTCTGAAATTGATTCTCTCTATCTCAGCTTCTATCTTTCTGTTCCAGTTGAATACATATGACATATATTATATTGTTTGTATTATGTGTGGTAGTTATGCCCCCCCCTGTGATTTTTACATTGATATTTCTTTTGAATACGCTGTTTATTCATTTTTGTTTTCTTTTAAGCCAATTAACCCTGTTTGTCACCTGATACACAGACCATTATGTCTTTATCTTCTTTTTCATATACTTTTCGTTTATAACCTGTTGGATTTTTTGTTGGGGCTTCGGTGATTGAGTCTTGCACTCACCAGGAATTGGTGGAAGAAAGACAGGAAGAAACTCTTTTGTGTAGGTTCAAGCTTGCATCTGATGAGGTTGAAGAAACGTTGATCTCGCGGTTTGGTGTTCAAGGATGACGCAGGTTAATTTGTCACTCCATTTTCGAATGGTATGGCAAGATTCCGAA
>NC_133769.1:274217805-274223078 GCF_003597395.2 Chelonoidis abingdonii | reverse complement strand
GGGAATCTGAGTCTTGGGGTCCCCAGGGAAGGTTTTGGGGAGACCGGAGCTAATCAGGGGCTCCACCCAAAGTCCTGATTGGTGGCAGCATATCAGATCTAAGCTGGTAATTAAGCTTAGAGGTTTTATGCAGGTACCCAAATTTTGGACGCTAAGGTTCAGATTTGGGAATTATACCTTATGACAGATGTTGGTAAAGGACACAAGACAGTTGTATTTTAAAAAGGAGCTGTTGGCTTCAAAAAATGCTGACTATATAGGTAAGGGATGCTACCTTCCCTGGGTAGGGGTGGAGGGGATAGGGGAATATTCAGAGGAGCTGATTTCATTTTCTCCAAAGGGCAAAGAAAATGCAATAGTAAAAAAAGTTATGTTTATCATTCTGCTTCTTTGAATAGAAGTGCTTTAACTTATTGCCACTCTGAAGTTACCACCAATTGTGTAACTTTTGTGCCAAGCTCTAATCAAAACTAAACAATATCTATACAAAAGGAAGCTGCTGAAGACCTGAGATGAAGAGGCCACACCAGCAAGGGTAGAGAAATAGTTGCATGATCAGCGTAACACTTGGGTACAGGAAGCAGGGTTCAGGGAGACAGGAATGCAGAAGTAAAGGGAAATGTCAAGGAGAGAAGGGGACCTGATGTGCTTTGACTATTAATTATTTCAATTATCTTAATTGGCTCATGGTTAAAACATGCTCCCCTATATATTTTTCACTTATTGTTACTTATACTTAGACTGTTAATTCTTTGGGGCAGGGACTATATTTTTCGGTTTGGGAGGTGGAGGTGTACAGTTTCTAGGACACTGTGTGCTCCTGCAATACAAATAGTAATAACCAAACAGGAAAGAGGCAATGTTCTGAAGATTAGAATTGGGCATGATCGTGTAAGAGACTATTAGAGGAGTGGAGGTTTTCCTTTTCCAGAAGAATATAGGGACAAGAAATGGTGAAAAAGAAGAGACAAACATGTAAAGAGGAACGAGAGAGAAATAATATGACATTAAAGTGATTTAATGAATGAATTAGAGATGGGAAGAGGCAAGAAAACATTTTTAGATTAGAGTGATCTATACTCCATAGTGATTATGTATTCCTGGCAAGTGTCCCTAATCTCTGAAATTGTTGGGGAAAGAGATGGATGGCCTGGTAGTGGTTGAAACAATAACTTAAATATTAGAATAAGATGATATCGGAAGGGCCAAGATATGACTGAGGTCACCAGCACTGTTTCTGCACAAGGAAAGTATGTCTTTCTAATCTATTAAAATTGTTTGAAGGTGTCAATACAGTAGTGGATAAAGAAATGTTTGAGACAATTTATGCAGCTTTTCTAAAGGCCTTTGATAAGATCTTTCATAGGAGGTACTAGATAAACTAATTAGCCATTGAGTGAGAGGCAGTATATTATTCTGGATCAAAAACTGGTTAAGAGATAAGAAACAGAGTATGAGAAAATGTCCAGTTTTCATCATGGCCAAAGATTAACAGCAGGTTTCCTTCCTAGATATAGTGTTGTTTAATATGTAAATAATCTAGAAAGTGTCCTAAACAGTTTTTGATGGATGGGTGACTGTATTTATAAATGATTTAAAAAATCTGATTGAGACCAGGTGGGGGATTTGCATAGCATAGTTTTGGAAACCAGTTCATATACACTTCACCACCATTCATGTTAACTAGAGAGCTATGTTTGAACAGTGTTGTAGTTGGGGGTTTGCTCAATAATGTGATCTATGAGGGGATTCTGATGACTCGCTTAAATGCCTGTTACATGCTGGTGTTCCAAGTGAAAGTTGTGTGTGACACTGCACCCCATATTCTTTATAGTTATATTATTATGATATGACGGGGATAAGAGGGAAAGTTCTCTCATGGATTGGTAACTGGTTAAAAGGTAGGAAACAGAGGGTAGGAAAAAATGCTTAGTTTTCAGAATGGAGAAAGGTAAATAGAGGTGCCTCCCAGGGATCTGTACTGAGCCCAGTCCTATTTAACATATTCATAAATGATCTGGAAAAAGGGGTAAACAGTGAGGTGGCAAAATTTGCATGTGATACAAAACTTCTCAAGATAGTTAAGTCCTAGGCAGACTGTGACGCGCTACAAAAGGATCTCACAAACCGGGGTGACTGGACAACAAAATTGCAGATGAAATGTAATGTTGATAAATGCAAAGTAATGCACATTGGAAAACATAATTCTAACTATACATACATCTCTACCTTGATATAACGCTGTCCTAGGGAGCCAAAAAATCTTACAGCATTATAGTGAAACTGCGTTATATCGAACCTGATTTGATCCGCCAGAGCGTGCAGCCCCTCCCCACCGAGCGCTGCTTTACTGCGTTATATCCAAATTTGTGTTATATTGGGTGGCGTTATATCGAGGTAGAGGTGTATACAAAGATGGGGTCTAAATTAGCTGTTACCGCTCAAGAAAGAGATCTTGGAGTCATTGTGGATAGTTCTCTGAAATCATCCACTCAATGTGCAGCGCCAGTCAAAAAAGTGAACAGAATGTTGGGAATCATCAAGAAAGGGATAGATAATAAGACAGAAAATATCATGTTGCCTCTATATAAATCCATGATACGCCCACACCTTGAATACTGCGTGAAGATGTTGTCGCCCCATCTCAAAAAAGATATATTGGAATAGTTCCTGTTGAGGATCATGGAAAAGGTTCAGAAGAGGACAACAAAAATGATTAGGGGCATGGAAAGGATTCTGTATGAGGAGAGATTAGTAAGACTGGAACTTTTCAGCTTGGAAAAGAGGCGACTAAGGGGGGATATGATAGAGGTCTATAAAATCATGAGTCGTATAGAGAAAGTAAATAAGGAAGTGTTATATACTCTTCATAATACAAGAGCAAGGGGCCACCAAATGAAATTAACAGGTAGCAGGTTTAAAACAAACACAAGAAAGTATTTTTTCATGCAACGCACTGTCAACCTCTGGAACTCCTTACAAGAGGGTGTGGTGAAGGCCAAAACTATAACGGGGTTCAAAAGGAGCTAGATAGATTCATGGAAGATAGTCCATCAATAGCTATTAGCCAGGATGGGCAGAAATGGTGTCCCAAGCTTCTGTTTGCCAGAAGCTGGGATTGGGTGACAGGGCATGGATCACTTGATGATAACCTGTCTGTTCATTCCCTTTGAGGCACCTGCCATTGGCCACTGTCAGAGGACAGGATACTGGGCTTGATGGGCCTTTGATGACCCAGTATGGCCATTCTTATGATGATAGCATAATTATTATGCATTTTGTACAAGTTATGTGAGGTGTCATTGGAAAAGTTATGATTTGCTGAATATGATTATCCTATTTGTATGCATATATCATTTTTGTATCTGAAGTTATGAATATTGATTATCTATCTGTATTTCAAATGTGGTTACACCTGGGTAATGCCAAGTAGGCAAGAAGCTTTCAGTCTAGATAGTGGGTGGGGAGGGGCCTATTCAGGCTAATGGGCCATTAGGAAGAATAATAGGCTATAGGAGAAGCTTATCTCCCACGTGGTGAGCCTTCCTGAGAATACTAGAGACAGCCTGTAAGTAATGGCTGCTATGACTCCACAAGGAGATGTGACCAGGCCACATGTTTCTGTACTCCATCTTCAGAGGTCAGCATTTTTCCACGAACCCGGTCTGGGAACCAAGTTTTGAAACAAAGAATTCCCAGTATGCTAAAGCTATATAAGACAGGGAGTGACATCATCTGGGGTTCTTCACTCCCCACACAAGAAAACTCCTGGAAACTCCTGAGGAACAAAGACTGAACTGGGAGAAGTGCTGGACTCAGGCTAAATGGATTTCTAGCCTGTTTATGAAAGACTTGGGAATTTCATGCTGTAAAGCAAGGGCAGCTTGCCCCTTAAGAATCTGCAGCCTGCTTGCATCTTTTCTCAGGGTGAGAATCTTGTAATCCATATCCAATCTATTTAGTATATTAAGCTTAGTTTGCGTTTTTTGTTTGTTTGCTAGGTAATCTGCTTTGATCCATTTGGTATCAGTTATAATCACTTAAAATCTATCTTCTGTAGTTAATAAACGTATTTTATTTTTTAATCTAAATCAGAGAGTTTGGAGTGAAGTGCTTTGAAATCTTAGCTCAGAAGGGCTGTTGCATTTCTTCTCCACATTGAGGGAGAGGTGAACTCTGAGTTTACACTGTACAGTTCCCTGTGCAGCGCAAGACTATAATTTTAGGCTTATACTTCAGGGGGAGGGTGCCTGGAAAGCTAGGAAATTGGCTGGTGTCTGTTTGCACTCAGGTAGCCCAGTTTGAGTGAGTGGTGCCACCTGTTGTCGTGTTGGATGATAAAAGAGGCTGGGTTAGGGTGGCTGTGTTCCCACTCAGCTTTGTATTTTAGAGGGGTGCGGTGGTTCTCACAGCTCCAAGACTGTACCCCATGGTCAACAGCCCATCGCAGTGGGGTTGGAGTTGCTTTCCTTCCTGTGAAGGCTTTTGCTCCCTCTCTATACACAATGCTAAATTGTCCCTGGCAGGGATGAGTATTATCTTGAGGATTCAGAAAGACACTTCTAAAGAGCATATTTTTGCTGTTGAAATTCACCAAATTGTACCAAATGCATTTTGTTTTAAAAAATAAAAATATTTTCCTAGAGGAGGAAACTATGATCTCCCTAAAGTGTCTCCAATGTGGCAACCTGAAAGTGGCAACCTTTCTTGCCACTTCAGACTATAAAAGATGAGCTATTACAGAATCAGTATGCTTGGTATATTTTTCAGGAACAAAACATATATGTATTTCCAGGAAATTACTCTTACCGTAAGATTATTTGCCAAATGATGCTGCTTTCTTCCTTGATTGAAGAAACACTTCCATTTTAATGGAAAATAAATATATTTGGAAGTTCTTCACACCTCCTCTCTATTCTCAGCCCTAGTACAAGGGGTTTATCACAGGCTAGAGAGGATGAATTTTGTGGTAGTTTCTTCTTAAAATCAGAGCACATCACTGAGAAAATGTCAGGGTCGCAGGAGAGGAATAAACTAGAAAAAAACAAACCATGGCCATATTTATCAGAATGATTATTTCATAGCTGAATATTGTGATACAGCATGGCCAGAGGGCAGCATAAGAGTGTTAGCAGGGGGCCGTATTCCCTGCCAAGGGAGGAAGGTTTGCTTTAGATTAACTAGAACAGCTGTGGCCAATTAGAGCACCTGACTCCAGTTAGAGCACCTGACTCCAGTCATGGGATATAAACCCCTGCTTCAGTCAGACAGGG
>NC_133769.1:274212977-274217353 GCF_003597395.2 Chelonoidis abingdonii | reverse complement strand
CGAGACCCAGAGAACAGTACCGGCAATTTGCCACAATATAGATTTACTGGTATACAAGAAAACCCCAGATTAGTTAAAATCAGCTGCTAGAGGAAAATTCCAGATGGAATCTGTAATGTTTGGTAAGCATTCAGGAGTCAGGTTGGTTAAAGACAAGGCTTGGCACTTTATTAACTGCATGAACACATTTTTCAGATTACTGGAAATATCTGATTCACAGTGAGCATGCTCAGATATTTAATATAGGTATTAGCGTAGTCATTCCCATGTTCTAGTAATACAATTTTAATATTTTTCCTTACCAAACTGTGATCTAGTTAGATTGCTCTAGAATATAGCTGCTCTAAATGCCTAAGCAGGATATGATTAATCTCTTTTTAAAAATGGAGCACAAATACCAAATGCTGTGTTTCCATCCCTAGTTTCTTTCTGATAGTCGCACAAGAAAACTTTCTACAGTTACCTAGCAGCTCTGTTATGTTGTAGGTCTAGCAGTGTTTTTGTAATAAACCTTCATTTTCTCCCAGAGCTTTGTAGCTTCATTATAGGATTGCATTGTGCTTAAATTTGGAATGCAAATTATCAGCCTGAGTGCAAGTTTTTATTTATATATTAAAATTGCCTTCAGTGGCTTACTTTTGGATAATCTTTTACACACCTGTCACAAATGGCTGAATACTTAAAGTAAATATTTAGTTTTGGACTAAGCTATTTATGTATTTGGCCAGTTGATATGTGTACTATTACAATATGTGTTTAATGATACGAAAATGATCAACCTCCTATACTCTGACTTCATGTAGCATTGTCAGCCATAATACAACGTGCGCACTTAATTTACATGAATGAATAGTTTAATATTAAAGATCAATACAATTTTCATTTGAATATAACTGTATTAAAATAAAATGTTACTAATGTTTGGAACTTGTAAAGGAAAGAATTCACAAGGAAATTTCTCATCCCTTAATTCACTTTGTTCTGTTTTCTGAATTGGAAAGTCAAAGTACCGTAGTTTTTCTCATCAGATTATACTTTTAGGAGTCAAAGTTGAAGATTCTTATAAAACATATTGCTGTAGCTGTCAGGCACTGGCAGGAAGGGGGAAAAAATTAATGGCTTGGAGACTGCTCTCCTATTTGGATCACAACTGGCCTGGATTTTAAATTCCATGTTTGAAACATCTACTTTCAGCAAATATCCTTGGTGGTGATAGAGATATGGCAAGATAAGAACTCAGTATGGAGCTGATCCAGTGCAGAAGAGACACAGAACTCTTAGGGAGTCGCCAGAGTAGGTGATGCCATTTCACAGCTAACTTGTTCTCTGCCTATAGGCCAGGGGTTCTCAACCTTTTCTTTTCTGAGCTCCACCCCCCCCAACATGCTATAAAAACTCTATGGCCCATCTGTGGCATAACTAGTCTTCTGCATATAAAAGCTAGGGTAGCAAGTAGGGCAATTGCCCTGGACTCCATGCCACAGGGGGCCCCCATGAAATTAAGCTGCTCAGACTTTGGCTTCAGCCCTGGGTGGTGGAGCTCAGGGCCTCAAGCTTCAGCCCCATGCGCTGGGGCTTCAGCTTTCTGTCGAGGGCCCCAGTGAGTCTAATGCTGGCCCTGCTTGTTGGACCCTCTTAAACCTGCTCATAGTCCGCTGGGGGCACCAGACCCCTGGTTGAGAATCACTGCTCTAGGCCAGTGTACATCTGGTCAAACTGTTGATGGGAGACAAGGGCAGACTCTGTGTTCTTTTGTGTGAGTGTGGGAGGGGGAGGGAGTGGAGAGAAATGACTCCTCTCACTCAGGTAGCAACTGGATGGAAGGAGAAAGATGCTGCAATAGGTCTTACATTGCTTCAGTGCACAATTGGATAAAATGGAAGAGGAGAGGCATACAGTTATTGCCTACATTCTGAAGCTCAGCCCACACCGCCAACATTGCCATTTCATTAGGGGACTCTGGAGACTGAAAAATAAGTAGTTAAAAAAAGAGATTCTGGTTCTCCTCCCATCTCTATTGGCAGTGAAAGAGAAGGTGCTTTAGTAAGCACAGATAGCTCTTCCCCACCACAGACTATCAGCTTGATAAATAGAATCCTGGGAAATGGTTGGAAGTAATGAAGACTATACAGGGAATCTAGGGAGAATGATAAGAGAACACCAAAGGAAGTTGAAAAAGAGGTATAGGATGGTAGGTAAATTTGGAAAGGAACTTGAAACATTCAAATTTGTAAAATATGATTAAGGGCCTGACCCTTTGTCAGGTAGTCTTGGAACAATACGTAACCTACAGCACTTCTATTATTATTTGGAATATTTAGGTGTGGGGAAGTAAGTTGAAGATTTACTATAAACTATACTATGTCTTGGGATTTACTTGTTTTTTTCAGTTCAACTTCAGACTGTTAACTTGCTTTTAGTGTAGTATATATCAGAGGTTCTCAAACTGTGGTCTGCGGACCACCAGTGGTCCATGAGCTCCATTCAGGTGGTCCGCAGATAGTTCCCTCTAAGGTGCATGCCTGGGTAGCCGCACACGAAAGAATGAAGGGCCACCCACCTAATAAGAGGAGCCATGCAGGCACCCACTAATTAGTTGCCTGGACTCTGGAGAAGACACCTATGTAAGGTGAGGTGGTGGCCTGGGGGGAAATAGGGTGTAGGTGGGAGGGGGCAGTGGGGTGAGAAGAAGGGGTGAGGGGAATTTGGGACATGCAGGGCTGCATTGGCTAGAGAAAGAGGTGACTTTTCCCAGCTCCAGGGCTACGGCTGCCAGGGAGAGATGGCCCTCCTTCTCAGCCTCAGTTCTGTGGCGGGGGAGAGACCTCACTCCTTCCCAGCCCCAGCTCGGGGGCTGCCGTGGCAGGGGAGAGAGGGAGAGGACTCCCCTCCTTCCTAACCCCAGCTGGGGGGAGAGGGCACATCCATTGCTTTAGAAAGGTACTGATATTAAAATATGAGTTCTGTGCTTCTATTTGAAGAACAAAAAATGTTAATTATTTAGCACTTTTTATATAGCGCTTTTATCCAAAGTGCTTTACAGTAGTTAGCTAATGGAACAAACAAATTTTGGAAAGATCATTAAGTGGTCTGCTGAAACCCTCAGCAATTTTCAAGTGGTCTGCAGGAAAAAAAGTTTGAGAACTTCTGGTGTATATAATGTGTATCTGTATACAATATATTTGTGCCATTCTTATTTCAAAACTTTCTGTTCTCAATGTTTTGATGCCTACCTAAAGGGAGAAAAGCAGTTTACCAAGCATTTAAATTGTAATAGTTTTTTTTTTGAAATGGAGACTTAATACTCTGTGACTGACATTCCAGTTCTGTTTATTAAACTCTGATTAGGGTTTATACTAGTGCCTCTCACTGTGGTATGTGAGGGCAGATAGGAAAGATTTTACATCCTTTCTCTCATATATTTAGTTAATTGGAGCCCAATCCTGCTAAGTTACTTGTTCTGTGCGAAGCCCAGATGACATCAGTGGGACTTCTCTGAAAACTGATGAAGATGCAAGGAGTTCATTGGGACTATTCATGTGCTTAAAACCAAGCATGTGCTTGAGTGCTCAGTGGCTTGTAGGACTGAGCTCTCCACGTACAAGAATAATTAACAAAGTCCTTATGGTGCATTTGCGCTCTGAAAAAGGATTGCTTTTTTTAAAAAATCGGTACGCCTTTTGAAATTCATGTTTGTCTCATTGATTCCATATCATATTGACACAATCAGTGATATAAAGCTTATCACTGATGGCATGTTCTGAAGACAATGGGGTAGCACGGCTCCACGCAGTGCATAACTTAGCTTGTATATTGTGTATTTTACTAATGATGACATGCAAGAAGGAGAGAGCCCAGCCTGACTCTGTGCCTAGGTTGACTCTGCAGGGCTGGTAATTAGAAACAGTACAAATGGATTTGGAATTTTTGAGAGATTATAAATGTGGGAACCCTGCAATGTCTTTGTTACAGTCACTTCAGAGCAGAATTGCATCTCAATCAAGGCATTTTGGGGTATACAATTTGGTTCTAAACCCAGAAAAAAACTAAATATTTTGAAAACTTTTCTCAAGTGTTTTATAAAAATACAGATTTTAAAACAGTTAAAATCCATATTTTATATATATAGCGACTGGATAGCGTAGTGGTTAAGAGTGTCACCCTTTGATACGAGAGACCAGGGTTCAAATCCCAACTTTCCAGTAGGGGTCCTTGGGCAAAAGACCCCCTAATGCTTCACCTGCCTACCTCAAATATATGAGAGTGACACGAACTAGGAGAGTCATGCCGGCTCGGACGTCGCCTGGATTAACAAGGTCCGCGCCAGATGTTGAGGAACCAGGACAATCTGACGATAAGTGGGCTACTGGAACAAA
>NC_133769.1:274180577-274209377 GCF_003597395.2 Chelonoidis abingdonii | reverse complement strand
TATATGAAAATATGTATATATATAAAAAAATTTTTTTATATATATATATTTCACTAAGCAGTCCAAATGGGTAGAACAAAAGTCTTATTAACCTCGTTACTAGTTGTTAGAAAAGAATGATTAAGACGTTGGCCAACAATATATTGAGTGACTGTACAAAGTGCCTGTTGGCATAAACTTGGCATTTAGGAAGTAGAACATTAATATCTTGTAAGAAAATGAGTAAAAATTTCCTCTTGATACCAAAATACCTATGATTAAAGGGTATGTCCTGTTTGGAAAACATTGATTTAATTAGCTACGAAAATAGTTTCAGGGTCAGCTTGACAAAAGGTTTTTCTTTTTATGTTTGATTTAATGGGAAGAGTTAATGATTTTGGTTTAATCATCTTCACCCTCTTCAGAATTATTTACTTAGCACATGGAAGGCAACAGATGCTTGTTGTTATCAAATCAATTTCATGCCTGACTAGACTATGTCTTCCACCTTTGTCATTACTCTTGGAGCTTGGGGTGTTATCTTGGACTCATTTGTGTTTACACAACTAGATGGCAGTAGGCCTATCCAGTAATTATTTGGGGAATTTGGGCCCTACAGCAGCAAACAATGAATGTTCAAATCAGACGTTAAATATTGCTGTACACAATCCTCACGGTTTTGCGTTGAGCAAAAACTACTTCATTCTAAACAACAAAATATACTAGGTAAGTAATAAGGTTTGTTTAATGTTAAACATGTACATATTCCAAATTCAGAAATCATTTAATATTTTTATAAAATGAAAGAATATCTTATTCTGGGGATAGACATTTGACTAAATAGCTGAAAAATGTTTGTGTAACAAATATTTGCTGTGTTTGGATTTGATAGGTATGTGATAGGTTTTGATGGGTAATTTTTTTTGCATAATGAGATTTCAGCAACTACTAAGTTGTGTTATAATATGCTTACCAGCTGCTTTAATATTCCAGCTTGTATCAAAAATCTGTATCTGTCTTTTGTCAAAATTTCAAAGGACATCTTAGTCTGTTTACTTCATTTCTTCTTCTCATTTTAAATTACAAAAGCAATTAATGTTATTGATTACAGAATGTGAAAAGTTAGTTGTGGGAATGAAAGAATGGTGTTCTTTAGCAATCTGTTTTTCACTGCTTTGGTGGCATATTAATCTGAAAATTCTAGATAACGTATTTAAAATTTGTTTGCATTCTATAATTTTTAACTGAAGGAATTTGAAGTGCAAAAACATGTAGACATCACAGAGGCAATGATCTTGTCCATGGCCTTGTATTAACAGGCAATAAGGGTGTGTGTTTCAGTCATGTTATCAATCAAGTTAGCTTAATGTGTTTGACTAACCCTATCATGATGCAGGCTGACATGACCAGCTAACATGGCTTCAAAGCTATTATCCTGCTTTTTGAGTGCGCTTTTCCCATTATGTTAAGCTAACACAAATGAAAAGCATACCTTTTTTGCTCATGAAGACAGGGTCCATGGTTTGGGATGTGTGGAGCACTTTTGTCTGTCTTCTTGAGATGGGAAGGGACATTCAACATGTACTTGGCTGAGAGGCTAGTTCTTTTTGGATGTAGTTTTTGAGTTGTGCATATTTCTTAGTTTTTGTTGTCATATCTATAGTGCACAAAAAGTTAATTCAGTATGGGGACAGTTGATTTATATTGGGGCCTTGCAGCCTTATACAATTAATTAATTTGGCCTTACTGCTGTACATGGCTCTATTGCTGCTGTCCCTGAGGAGGTCCTTGTGTGACACGCTTCAAACTCAGTGTTCTTTGAAGGCACAGGATTCTTTATAATTCAGATAGTACAAACACTTGTAATAGAGAGTAGAGAGAGCGAGACTCAAGAGTCTGTATAGAACAAGGCTCAAAACTACAATGCCTCATATACCACAACAACCCCGGCCAGTAAGGGTAGGGAGTCTAGAAATTATAACCTCTGGGTAACACAGTTGGGGTCCAATGTAAGATCATGACATTGCCTTTTGTGTATACTTTATGCTTGCTGCTGATGCGCCAGTAGCTCTGGGTCCTTTCCTCCCCTTCTGAGAAAGGGAGTCCAGCTGTCCAGGAGCCCAGGGTTGTTTTTTCCAAGAAGAAAGAAGTGAACTAGTAGGCTGTCATGGGATGGAAGGACTGGACCATTCCAGCCTATTATGTTCTTCCTCTGAGTTCAAAGCCCTGTTCCCTCCTCCACATCTCTCATTCTGTGACAGATATGACAACTCAGCTTTCTCCCTTTCCTTTTCCTACTCATTAAAGTATCTGTTCATGTGCTCCTCTCCTTATAGAGGAGGTGAGAAGCAGGGTGTCTAGAGAGTTGCTGGATAAAGGTGTCATTCCCCAGGACTCATCTCTGACAGACACCTGCTATTCTCTGTCCTGTGGAATGCCACCTAACCATTGCATGCAGCAGAAAAGGGAAGGGAGCACTGGAAGCAATGCGTTGGTACCACATTTGGTCCATGTGACAGCTGTGGTCTGCACTTAAGAAACTAATAATCCACATTCAAACCTTCAGTGGCATCTTTCATGTTTTCTGTGTCTGATTTCCATCGTAAAATATAGCCATGCTGTGCAGTGCTCTCAAGGGGAAACAAGACACTGAGCACCCAAGCAAGACTTTTGTTACAGTTGTTTCATGGCTGCTGTTCTTATGCCATGCAGTTATTAAAGCTCCACTAAAGGAATTGAGCTAAACTGGTAATACCTTGCAAGCCACTGAAATCAGGTTACCAAGGGTAGCTGCTAATTTTGAGCCTTATAATGAATACTAGGAAAGCATTATAAATTCCAAAGTCGGAAGAATGAAAAGTGACTCTACTATGCGTCTTATTGTTTTAACTGGTTGCTGCAAATTGTATGTTACAGCTGTGCCCCTGCTGCATTCCCTTTTTTCCCCTCTCCTTTCTGTTTGTCCTGTGTGGCCGCCCCTCCCGGCCATTGTGCTAACTAAAGTCACAGCCCTATTCATAGGGATGGTTTGTACAAACTGGAGCCACTGCTCTACCTCGGGAGGGGGCTTCTTAATTCTTTGTTTGGCTCCTTTGTTCAGACCCGGGCTCGGTATGGGGGGCGCTGCCCAGAAATGCAAGACCTGAAGTGGCCAACTAATTAAGCGTATGGGTCATACCTGTGGCTCAGAACATGCCCAGGCATGCCTATGCTCACCTGCAGCCTTTCCCTGCCTTCTCTCCTCCCTGTATCAAGAGGAGCCAATCAAAAGTACTGGTGGGAAACTGCCTGAGTTTGCCTTTAAATGCCAGACATTTTCTGATCAGACCTCGGAGAAGGTCCTTGCTTTGCCACCTGGTCTGATCAGCTAGGGGTCTTTGGGGGGCCCTCTCCCGCTCTTGTTTGTTTTTGAGCATACCCCGTTTTTAACTCCCCTCCCACGAACAACGAATTTGTGCCTGGAGATCTCCTGTTATTGAAAGCGAATCGAGTCCTCTCTCCATCCTCCGATGCTACTGCTGTTCCTGTCTCTGTGCTTGCTGCTGTCCTGGGGATTGGTAAGAACTTCCTCTTGCAACTCCCCCTGTCCTAGCTGCTGGCCTTGTTTCCCAAGCAGACAGACCCAAGCTAACTCCTTGGTCTGTATCTGTAATCTGTTTCTTGCTCCGCAGCGCCTTTGCTTGCTAAAAAATAAGCCTGTGCCGCTGCTAAGCTGTGCCTTCCTGGACTGTATCCTGGTTGCCGGCCAGCTTGCAGCTGCCCACTGCTGCAGCCACCACTAGTTTAAACCCCCCCCCCCCGGGGCTGTACCCTGGCACACACCACTCTGCCCTCTGGAACTGCTCCCCCTCCCGATCAAAGAATCGGCATAGTGTAAGGTGCACCTATTAGAATCAGGTTCTTAGTCTAGATAAGTTGTAATTTCATTTTGCATAGCTGTGGTTAAGTTAGGTTTAGAGAATTGTTTGTATTGTGCTCTGTAAGTTAGGTTTAAAAATTGTTGCATTGTGTTCTGTTACTTGCTAATTTGTGTAGTCTTGGTTAAGTTAGATCATAGATAAGATTTTGCTGTGTTCTGTATATAATTGTGGTTAAGTCTGTCTTCCCGCTGCCCTAACCCCCCACCGAGCTTGCCCGTGTCTCCCCCGAGCTCCCCAGTCACTCATGTTGCAGTCTCTCTGCTGTTTAAACTTGCAGCCTGTCTGCTCTCTGTGTCTCCCTGAGTTTAAATCTCCCTCTGCGCCTGCCTCTCCTCTGCCCACTCTGCTCTCCCGTTCACCCTCCCCCTCATTCCCCCTCTACCACTGCCTTTCCTCTTCTCTCTCTCTCTTTTTTAATCCCTTCCCCCATGTTCACCCGCTCCTACTGCTGCCAAACCTCAATTGTATTACTGAAAGTCTAGCATAAAACCCCATTGGTTATCCTTTTTTCTCTCTAACACACCTCACATTTTACATTTACACCACTGTGACACATTTTTACCTAGAGTTTGTTGGTTATTTAACACATTTTCCCATAACTGTTAGTTGGTATATGCTGCTGTGACACACCCTTTACATAGAAATTGTTAGCTACCTGTTACATTTATACTTCAGTGTTAATTGGTTACCAACTGTATTGTACCCCACTGTATTGTATCCCACTATTGAAACCCTTTATACTATTTACTAAAAGAAACCCCTCTTCAATTGTCTACCTTAACAAACCCCATACCCCTCACTATTGAATTTTCCCTGTTTTTGCATTTTCTTAATAAAGTTTATTTTGCACCCCACCAGTGCAGTAGTTGTCCCCCAAGATCCCCTACCTGCTGGCAGGGTCACAAATGAAAAAAATCACTATTTCTTGCAGAGTTTCAGATCTGCTGCCTAATTTTGATCAACAATCTTATAGTTAGTCAGCCATGAATAAAACAATTGGTAAAAATTTTAATCCTCAGCCTGCTGGAAAATTTTCATTTTGGCAATTGAAATGTAAATTTGAGGCTAATGGGCTTCTGGCATCTTGAGGCTTATGTCTTATAATTTAACACACAATATGATGAGAATACCTGGCTTTTATATAGTGCTTTTCATGAGCAGATCTCAAATCAGGCTGAGGAAGAACAGGTTTTGAAGACGTTTCATGTTCATGCATGGAATCCAGAGTATAAACCATATTGTATGTGATGATGTAAAGGGATAAATCCTTTCAGAGTCAGTAAGTTTCCTTGAAGAAACATTTTACTTGTGTGCAAACTGCTGTATTTTCTTTTGCGTACTGCTGTTCCATATCATTTTACCATTGTCTGTGATTTTGATTAATTTTTGTAATGAAACATTACCATAAAACCAGAATTTCTTTCTTTCAGTGGCCTGTTAGAATATTTTAAATAATGAGGAGTAACTAAGTTTCTGTATTATTTAGTGATCAGTATTTTGAGAGTGATGCACAATAGATGTTCAATCCTATTGATTTTTGAAGAAGTAGACTTGAGTTATAAGATGTTTCAGGTTAGATTGTGGTGAAAGTCCTCCTCCTTAGATCCAGATAAAGTGGGGACTCTCCCATCATGTATCTTGCCTTTCCACGTAGAGATAATTGGTCACTGCATCGATGGCATTGCCCCCAGACTTAGGTACAAATAGGAAAGGACTTGAAACTGGTGTGATGCACGTTGTTTTACTATCTCCCCTGCACCTACTGGCAAACTTGATTAGAAAAGTTAATAGAGCCTGGAACTGTATTAACATTTTAGCATAGCCCTCTCCTTGCTTGGGAACTCTGTTTAAAGGGGAATCCTGGGATAATCATTGATGTAGGAGTCCCTGAAAACTCATTTCTATTGAAGTCACTGCTGAAAAGCACAGAGCCGGTGCAGTACAGAGAAGCTCCCTCTAAGATCTGTGGAGGAGTATAAAGGACAATCCGATTGTTTTTTCTAAGCAAGAGAGCGGACAATTGCCCCCAACTCCACCCCCAAGAGAAGAATTCCAAGGAAATGTAGCATGTGGAGCCTAAACCTAAGTCTCCTTCAATAAATTTTTTCATCTGTAGTGACAAATGCAGGTGGTGATCAGTTTGGTTGACTCATCATCAGTGCTTAAATACCACAGCACTTAGTGATAAGTGGAATGTAAATACCTTGAGTGATTCTAATTCTTGTTGGCTATTTTTCTGCATTACCGAAGTACCACACAATTCCTCATACTTGATGTTCTCTCTACTAATTGAGTTCCAGTGTTGTCCTGACTGATGCAAGACAAACATCTATAGGTTAACTGGGAATGTTACATCAGGAATCTTGCATGGCACTGCCAGAACAAGGGTAGAGTGAAGCAAATGTAATGTTATTCTTTTAGTCCTTCACCCTCAGGGTGACCTCAGGGGGAAGAATGTAGTGCATAAATCTCAATTACAAAAGCAGTTACAATTAAAAACTTAGATAGTAAAAATGATTCCCAACAGTGTCTCACTGCATGATAATATAGCTCACTTAAACTGTTGAAGTGATGACAAAAGAGGACCCAAAAAATTCTGTGGGAATTCATCACATCAAAAATTGAAGACATATTGTCAGGAGCAGTAATCTATGGTGATTACTTAATGTATTCTCCTCTTATTAATTAAATTTAACCCACTTCCCTTAGCTGCATTAGTAGGAGCACAGATGAAGACTGGCCCCTTCCTGTCACAAACTGGGATAAGGGTGATTATGCCTAGTGGTTGGAGAGGAGGCCAAGTCTACTGATTGGAACAGGCATTGGGAGTCAGGAGCCAGAGCCGGGGGTCAGAGCTGGAACCAGAGCCGGAGTCAGGAACTGAAGCCAGAGGATCAGAAATGAAGTCGAAGCAGGGCTGGGACAGGGCAGGAGAAGGGCTGGAGCAAGGTTGGGAACAAAGCGAGGAGCAGAATTGGAGCAGGGCTGGGTACAAGGCAGGCACAGGAGTGATTGCAGCTGTAGGTCAGTTGTTGCTGTTGGGCTTAAGAGCACGCTTAATGACTTCCTCAGCCCTTCAGGTGGTGGTGAATCAAACAGCCCTGCTATGGCTCTGCTATGCTTACAGGCTGCCCAGAGATGGGCTGTTGTAGCTGCAAGTCCTCATTCCTTCCTTTTATGATATTGATCTGTGTTCCGAAAAGCCTTCTCCTCACCTTGTTCTTCCTTACTGTTTACGTTCTTTCTTCTTTTATATGACTGAGTTTTTCCTGTCTTTTTCTTGTTTTTACTAAAAAACATGGTGACTGATGATTAGATGGGTCAGTAATTACTACATAAGACTTACATCATTTCGGACTACTTTTCGATTTAGTATAGTATTCTGTCTTCAGCAGGGGCCAATACATAGGCAACAATGTTTCTTGTAAGCTCCACAGAATGCTGGTTGGGCCAGTAAGTACTGGTCTGTTATTACAATATTATGATCGGGAAAGATTTGCTGTTAGCCCATCCTGACTTTGCATCTTATCTTTCTTTTTCCTGTTTTCCCATTAAGTTGTCCTTCTGGTAGTTTGTGTTCCAGACTTCACATCTCTCTATCCCAGGGGAGATGATAAATCAGGGATGTTTTAAAAATAACAATCTTAACATTCAAATTAAATATTTTATTTTAAAAAATAAGCCTATTTAAATTAAATATGAAATTATGACAACTTGTGTTGAGGCCTAAATTTGTAGTCTATTAAAATAATTTAAATTAAATAAAAAAATTAAGCAGTACATTTTTGCCACCAGACTTCCTTTAAAAGACTGCTGAGCTGGCTAAGCACCTAGAACCAGAGTTTGGTGAAGTGCTGAACCCGCTTTTGAGAGCAGTTGTCTCTTCTGCAAATGCAATTTATTCAGCTATTTCATTCAAAGTTTAAAAACTAGCAGCTGAAAAATCAGGAAAGCTGGTTTTCTTCTTCCAATCTATGAATAAAAATAAAGTGTGAGAGGATGATATTTACTAGTTGTAAAATCTTGAATGATGTAGGGTCAAGAAGTAATCAATTCAGTTCACTAACTACAGATAATGTTTTGGATTTAAATTCAGAACATATTTTGGCAAAACTGGATACGTAATATAAATGTTTTTTTTTAAAAAATGCTACTTTGTGTATTTTTAATTGAATTTGAATTTCCATCACAAATCAAGAATGAAACATGAGTAATCAAGAAATGCATCTTTACCATTTTCTGACATCATAAAGTAAAAAAATAAGAATCTGACTAAATATAAATTAACCTATATATGTGTTTAAATAAATATGTAAAGATAGAGGATGAGATTTTTAAAGATATTTAGGCATTGTGGGGCTCAGTGTTGCAACACTTGACTGATTTAGGAGCCTAAATCTCATTTTCAAAAGAGGTTTAGATTCTTAAATTACTAAATCCCTTTTGAAAATTAGATTTACGTTCCAAATCAGTTAGGTTGCAATCCTGAGTGCTTCAATGCCTAAATATCCTTTAAAACTTGGCCATAGTGGTTACCAAACAGAGAATCATCTTTTGCTTAGGAAAATAACAAATCAATTTTAAACTCACATTACATTTAAATTTATTATTTAAATTAAGGTTTCCTGTAGCACATTTCTATGTAGAAATTCTTTGTAGATTTTATTTTCTGTTACATGGGTACTGTGCATTTACAGGAATGTGTACACTCTTTTTGTTGAAGAAGCAAAATTTAACATGCAGTATTACATCTTATTCTTCTTCGGGGGCTTGCTCATGTCCATTCCACCTTAGGCTTGCGTCAGTTGCCAGAGATTTTTTCTCCTTAGTGGTATCCATTGGGCCGGCTCTAGCGCCCTCTACTGCTCCGTGCTAATGTTGATGGAAGGGGCCTGGCTGGCCCCACACACTCTCAGTTCAAACCCTCTGCCTTCGGTGGCAAGCCCGTGCTGATGAGTGACCTGCACTCCAGCTGTCTGAAGTGTCTGGGGGAAGCTCACTTGTGAGAGCATTTCCAGATCTGCATCTGGTTCAAGCCTGGTACAAAAAAGGACAGGGAGGCTAGGCTCAGGTCCATCAGCTCCAAGTCGGTCAGACTCAACACTGAGTATCTTTGTATCAGTGAAGAGTGCTCCTCCGGCGGCGTGGAAGGGCACCATTCCCCTTCACCGGTGCTGAGAAAGAAGCACAAAAAGCAATGGTCCAAGAGGATACATGTCATGAAACAGAGGAAAGACAAACATGAAGAGTGCAGTGGGGTCAGGCAACTCTTCTGCTCCTGCCCCACAAGTGGCTCCGTTGACTCCACCCTGCTCACAGGTGCCATTGAGCCCAGTGCAGGCCCAACTGCTGACATGGGTGGGGGGATATCATGGCACCAGCAGGATTGCAGTGCCATCCACCCTGGAGGTGTTCACCACGGCCAGGGATCTGATGGTGCTGCTGGTACTGCTGAACCCAATGGGGCAAGATCTGGAAGTAGTGAGGATGTCTAGCAGAAGGGAGTATGTTGCCCTAAGCTCCTGTCTGATGCAAGGTCCCCTGGTACTGACCAGATGGAAACCGGCCCTGCTGATGTCAGCAAAGGAGAGCCATATTTTACATCAACAGGCAGGGAGGAGCACACTCATCCAACCTGTGTCAAGAGGCCATTCGCTTGTGGGATTTCTACACAAGGCACTCCATCTACCTCAAAGCTTCTCGCATTCTGGGAGCCTGGAACATTGTGGCAAATCACTTCAGCAGATCTTTCTATTTTCAACATCCCTTTGCCCTGACATAGCCAGGTCCATCTTCTAGAGGTGGGGGTTTCCCCTTGTAGACCAGTTCACAATCAAGCAGAACAGGAAACATCAGCAGTTTTGCTCGCTACACTGTTACAGCCTGGACCTGCTCACAGATGTCTTCCTACTCCTGTGGGCAAAGCACCTGTTCTGTGCATTTCCCCCCATTCCTCTTGTGCGCAGAGTCCTTCTGAAAGTCAAGCAGGACAAAGCAGGGATTATTCTCACAGCCCCTGTATGACAGTGTCAGTATTGGCTCAGCATGTTATTGGACCTGTCAGTAGTGAGCCTATTGCCACTCCCTCACCTCCTGCACCTGATCTCGCAAAATCATGGCCAATGGCTCCACCTGTTCCACAAATACACATAGTTATTTTTGGCAGTAGCGGACTGGATGAAAAGCTAGAGAATTTCATCCTTGATCACTTTTAGTCATTTACATGTGCTATGAGCAGGTGAGCATCCCACCATCTTCCATCTTGACTGCCCATTCATTGAGAACTCAGGTTTCAACAGTTGTGTTTCTGACCCAGTTCCTGATCCAGGACGTTTGCAGAGCAGTGACCTGGTTGTTGGTTCATACCTTGTCCTACTGCGCCATCACCCAGTAGGTTAAAGATGATGCAAAGTTTGGCAGAACAGTGTTGCAATCCACGCGTCTGTGAACTCTGAGCCCACCTTCTCAGGTACCACTTGGGAGTAACCTAATGTGGAATGGACATGAGCAAGTACTCAAAGAAGAAAAAATGGTTACTAATCTTTCCATAACTGTTTATCTTCGACATAATGTTGCTCATATGTATTCCACAACTCACCCTCCTGCCCCTCTATTGGAGTTAGCTGGCAAGAAGGAACTGAGAGAGTGTGGGACCTGCTGGGCCTTTTATACTGGCGCATTTGCGTGCAGCACCAGAGGGTGCTAAAGCCAGCCCAACTGATACCACTGAGGGAAAATCTGCAGTGACTGTGCATTTGGCATGTGTATACCTAACCTGGAATGGACATGAGCAACACATCTAAAAGAACAACAGTTACGGAAAGGTTAGTAACTTTGTTTTGTTATGCAAGTGAAGCTTGTTACAACTAGGGAATGCACTTTGGTTGCATTTTATAGCCCTGGTTTTCAAGTTTTGTAAGTTATTTTTCCTTATACTTGTGATTGTTTTTTATTTTCAGGTAAGAAAAGGGAATTACCTCAGATGGCTAACATAACGTCTGTAAAGGTCCAGGGTCGGGGTCCCTACCCCATGCCCAGCTCTCCACTCCTGGCCCCACTCTGTGGAGGGGTCTCTGGCAGAGGGCACTGAGCAATAGGGGTGGTTTAGGTGGGGGGCACTGTCATTCTCAACCTGTGGCCCAGATTAACACTTAGTGGGCCGTATATGTGGCCCACAACAATAAATAGGTTGAGAATCACTGGTTTAGCATAAGTAGTTAATGCATATTTCAATGGACTGTTTAAGATGAAATGGCCTGTTAAAACTCCTCCAGTCATGGGAGGAGAGGGGGAGGGAGGGAGGAAACAAAACAGAGGCAGGGGGGTGGGGGGGGAAGGGGGAGTTGTTATGTTATAGATTTGTTATAATAAGCCATAAATTCCAGAGTCTCTATTCAGTCCATGGTTTTCAGTGTCTGGAAAAATTATGAATTTAAGCTCCCAAGCTCATCTTTTGATGGTGTTATGCAGGTTTTCTTTGAGAATGAAGAGGTCAGACATAGAGTGATGGATTTGCGAGAAACATTCACCTACAGGTAATATGGTATTTGCTTTGTAGCATTTTAGATATTTTGTCATTTTAGATATTACACTTTTAATTAGCTGAATGGTTAATTTCCCTGCCGTCCACCTATCAGGTTTTATATGTGTGAAATGCATTGTGTCAAATATGCATATATCATGGAGCCAAACTGAAGATGGTAAGAAATGTGTTCACACATTGAAGGGGAGGATTGTGTGTGTATAAAGAATAATAAACAGGTAAGAAAAGAACCCTGAATTTGTTTCCAATACTTCAACAAGGGTTTAGGAAAGTTAGAAAAAGCTCCAAATTGAAGATATTAGTCTATGTTTAAAGGTTATTGAAAGCCCTATGCATGGCCTTTCTGGTGGCTGATGATGGAGACTACCAAGTTCAATAGCGTATTGATTTTAGTTAGCCATAATCCACTTTTGAGATCCAAGATATCAATTTAATCTGTAAATGGAATAGCTTTATCATATTAGATATGTCATACTTAGGCTTCAAAATGAGCTAAATATATGATCACAAAATATATATGATGAACTTCCTGATTTTGTGCACAGCCTGAGTCTAGGTTTAGAACTGTTCCTGAGAAAAATTTGTTCTGTGTTCAAGATTTAAAATGCAGCATTGAGTTTTTTGTATCTTTCACTGATTATATGGCAGATCTCTAAATTGGTGCTCAAGTGTCAGGCTGTGCCCATATTGTGTGCATTTAGGCCTGGTCTACAGTTGTAGGGGGAGGGGATCGATCTAAGATACACAACTTCAGCTACGAGAATAGCGTAGCTGAAGTCGATGCATCTAAGATCAACTTAGACTCACTTACTTCGCGTCCTCGCCTCGCGGGATCATCAGCCGCCACTCCCCCGTCAACTTTCCTTCTATCTCTCGCCAAGCTGGAGTTCAGCAGTTGATGGGAGACGATCGAGGATCGATTTATCATGTCTAACACTATACACGATAAATCAATCCCCAGTAGATCGATCGCTACCTGCCGATCTGGCGGGTAGTGTATACGTACCAAAATCTACATCACATAGCATTAATTCAAGGGGTACCATATTTGTGTAGCCATTTAATAATTGATAGGTGTGTCTCATTCTGTTCCCAAATGACAGATTATTGAAATTGAAAGCAACAAAATTCCCTTATTGATAAATTGGGGGATGACCAGCACTAGGGGCTGGGTAGAGGAAGAAGGAACCGAGAACATGACCAGTTTTTTCTTCATGCAATCTTTATGACTGCTTTTGTGAATATTTTTGTCATTTCTTTTGGTATAATGGCTATCAAGTTTGAACTTACATTGGCACTGAGAATTAAAATGGAGTTTATCAGAGCCTGAATTTTTCTTTGACCTTTGCAACACAGATACAACTCCTCTCAAAGTATTATGTTTTGTAGTTTATCTAATGGCTACGCTGGTATGCTTAATCTCTTGCAGGAATCTCTTCTGTTTTGAAGTTGGGGATTATAATTACTTTCAGGTGATATGACCATTGAAACTATTTGTAATGAGTTGTAGATCTTCTCCAATGGTTGTGTGTGAAATTGGTTCATTCTTTCTGTGTCTTGTTGGACATGCATCTACAGTGTTAAGTTCATCGTCACAATAGGCATTGTTGATGGTAGTCCCACCATAACTGAAATGGTTTTGGTACTTTAGATCCTGATTTTGCTTACGTTTGGAGATGGTCAAGGTTAAGATGTGCTTAAAATCCATTGCTTTGATTAGGACTTAAATAGTTGCTGAAAGCTAAGCACATACTAAAGTGTATTGCTAAAGAGTAATGGATTTAAGCACATGGCTAAGTGTTGCTGACTCAGGTCTCTAGCACTGTCAGTCACTCCTTCACTAGCACCAAAGTCACTCTACAAAAACAGTTAAATATTCAAAATATCTCTAAAATGAATTGCTGGTATTATACTTTTGTGTATCTTATAATTACTGTATGTTAGAAGGCTTTGTTTTCAGCACTGGCCTTTGTTTGAGTCTTATGTGTATTTACCCAGTTTCAGAGTTTGGTTGACAGTAGCCCAAGTGGGTCATACAATTTTTTCAAGATTTTTCAGTAATTCAGTGGCTAAATCTTTATCATCAGGACCTGGAATGCAGTAAGCAAGTGCAGCATCCCTTTGTAATTACAAAAACCACAATGCTGATTTGTAAACTTCTTTTATTGTGTCATTTCTTCCTGATTTCCCAATGTAAGGCTTGGTACGCTTTTTAATTTCTTGATTAAAAAAATGTATGAATGTCATGCACTTGTGTGTGCTTGCAGATTTTTTTGATACATGAAGCAAACATGAATAAAATCTTCACATATTTCAAAATCTTGAACTGCAGTTTCTAACACAGCAGCCACAATTTTAACAATCTTTAAAAGAAACAATGAATTCCTTCTTTAATATGGAAATAAAACTTCTCAAACAAAATCTGTAGAGGTCTTTATGCAGTGTGGCGCACATGACAGATGTCATGCAACTTGTCACCTTCATCTTGGTGACTTCAAAACAGAAACAGTAAGAAATCAGTGCGAAGACATTCAATAGACTTGAAATTGAATAAGTTAAGACACCTTTCTAACTTAGACTACATGATCGCTCTCTAAGGTATATGGCATGAAATTGAGGTCCGAAAATTGCCTTTTTAAAGACCCATAGGGATTTAAAATTGATAATGAGGTTCATTCATACTGTATATGTTACCTCTTTCAGAGTATATTGAAAAGTTGCTTAGCTGTTAACATTTTTTTGGCTAGAGATCTCTGATTTGACAAACATGCAGACTCTTCAACTCAACTTTGCCTCTTGTCCATGTTTGATTGACAACCGTCATTCAGAAGTCAGAACATATGTATGCAGACAGTACCCAGAAGACTGTCATTAGCTTATCCAAATGGGAACAAGAAAGAGTTGGCAGAAAGGTCAAGTTATTTTGAGCTGTGGCATGGTCTCAGTGGCCAAGCTCTCATGTATGCAAATATTGACAGCATGATAAAGAGGCATTTTGTGCTAGCCAGGTGCATTTTTAAAACCCATTAAAACATTTTTCTTTCACAGCAAGAAAAAAGGGTTCATATAAGAGGGAAAAGACACTTTTAGTATCCAAGGTAGAAGAAATTACTTACAAATAATCAAAATTTATGGTAGATGTGATGTACATGTTTTTCAAGTATCAGAATTGCCATGGTTGCAGGGCTAGTTACTCCTTTCATCCCTCTCTGGTCTCTTGAGTGCACGCTGATGATGTTTCAGGCCTTTACCTTTTGTGGGATAGAAGACCAAGATTTTCACACTATTAAAACAGACCCTAGATCTGATTGGGTATATGTCTACACTACAATGTAAGCCCAGAGTTAGTAGAACTCGAGTTAGCAGATCCTGGATTTGTTAATCTAGGCTTGAGCATCTACAGTCATTTGCAACCTAGGTCAGAAATTGTTGAACCCCATTGCAACATGGGGCTCCAGCACCTAGACTGCATTATGCAGACCCAAGTAGCCATATCCTGTACCCCTCCCAAACTGTGGCTACTTTAGCCCTTTTTGCAGGAAAACTTTAGAGTCCACCAAACTTGACTGTCCAGAGGACAAAGTTGACTGGGATTGTGCAATACTTTTGGCAGACTTCCACAGTACAAGTTTAGTGGGGTTGTGTCTACACTTCAAAGCAATAGGGTGTGAACCCTGAGTCCTGTCTTGACTCTAGCCCAGACCCTCCACTTTGTGGGACCCTGGATCCAAGCCCTGGTTTAGTGTGATTTGTATGTAAACAGAAGGGGAGTTGGGCTTGAGCCTGAGTTGAATCCCTGGGTTTACACTGCAGTGTAGGTATACCCACTGAATTCAGTACCTGTGGTTCTTCCCATCGGGAGCCTATAACCACTAAATAGCAGAGACCCAAAACAGCCTTTTCAAAATATTGTTTAACTTAACAATAGGAACAAAGCATAACATCAGAGAAAATTATTTGTAAAAGAACAAAAGATCTAAGTAGAATCCTGGGCCGGCCTGCCTTACCCCAGATCACTAACTTCTGGAGGTCTGGGTCTCAGTCTGTTCCCCTTACTGTCGTCTCCCCCAGTCATTTGAGGGCTTGCCTTTAAATCCAAACAAAGATCTGTGTTCTCCATTTCCTGCTTCTCTTTTGCCATGCTGCCCAAAACTGGGCTGGTGATGATGTCAGCATGATGTCAGAAGTGGAACTTCAAAACAAATGGCTTTTGCATTGTCCCTGAAGTGTTGGTGGATGCATGTTTATCTGAGGCCATTGGTTCTCTTTCCTTGCCTGTGTGCAGTGAGTCTCCTCTTGAATCGTCCCCACATTTTATACAATAAAACCCTCTTACAACAATCAGGCAAACATATTGAACATACAGTATTCGTAAATTATTCAAGACAGCTCTAAATCTGTTATAAGGATCTTTAGGGAGTACTTGGTAATGGACAGTGTGATTTATTTTTACAAGTTATAATGATGAATGTATTTCATGGACTTAGCCCAGAACTGCAGTAAATTCCCCCAACTTCCTACCGCATTCCTACCACATACTACTTCCTACCACATTCAGATCTTTAGGAAAGGCACAATATTGAATAACTGGTATTTCAAATTTGTTTAGAGCTGAGTTATGAAACTAACTCCATACTGTAGAAAAATGTGATAATTCTTTGATTCCTATTTTAAACACATACAAATTTGGTCTTAGTTGCATCAGAAGCTCTGTACCATCTCATAAAAAATGTATATAGTCTCTATAAAATAAGAAATGTTACACAAAGCCCTTTACCCAGGAGGAATGTTTCAGCAAGATTAATTTCAAAGTATTTTATTATTAAACAGCCAGAAAGTGAAAAGGAAGATTCAAGGTCTAACTTAAATATAAAAAAGACAGAAGAAATCGGAGCTAATTTGTTTTTAATCCACCTCTTTGTATGTATTAGTGATTGCAGTAATGATCTCCAAAAATGGGTAAACATATTACTCTGGTTACAGTGCCTAGGAATAACAAGTTTGGAGTTAAGGAGAAATTTTATTCTTAATCCCGCAAAGCAAGGAAACTTTTTAAAAGTATAATCAGTGTTACTTTAATATACCTAATTCTTTTGCTGCTTTTTTTGGTTTGATTGGTGAATGAGGCTCTACTTGTAAATGGCTAATTGAAAGCTCCTTAAAATGTGAATTATTGGCATAGGTACACAGAACTGGCTATATTGAGAGGTTGCTATTTTCTCATTTCCTATAGAAACTGACATTCAGTATTGCACCAGTGGCCCATCTAGTCTAGTGTTATTTCTCTTATACCAGATACTTTACAGAAAGGTGCAAGAAATCTAGTAAGAAGTTCTTTTGTCCTTTAACTGCGGAGCCTGCTTCACAGATCTGCAGCACTGCTGTGAAGGCTGGCCCTGACCCAGGGCTGTGAGTGGTGGTGGGAGAAGCAAACAGGAGAAGTTGGCCTTTCCACCCTCACCTTATTGTCTAGTAAACTGGTGGGAAATCCCAACTCAATATTTTTGCTGCCTGCTGTCTTGGGATTGGAGAACTTGTAGGCTGCCACAGAGTGCATATAGTGGTGTCTGCTGTTTCAGAGAGACAGACGCCCAAGAATGCAGGGGGGAAGAACCCCCGAGCAAGCTACATGTCCGACGAGGATGGTTAGCAGTCCTTCTGCACCATCTGGTGTGAAGGCAAGGAGCTGCTGCCGTGTAGCAATGCCAGCTGCTGCAGGTGCTTCTGTGTCAAATGCTTGGAGGTCCGAGTGGGGCAAGGTACCTCAGCCAAGGCAAAAGAACAAGAGCCCTGGAGCTGTTACACGTGTTAACCACAGAAGTGCTATGGAGTGTTACAGTGCTGACTGGCCTGGAATGTACAGCTGCAAGACTTTTTCACCAGCTGCAAAGGACAGGAATATGATGCACCTAAAATCTAAAAAGGCCCGCACATTTCCCAGAGTCACTACCCTTGATAACAGAATGTCAATGATTGTATTGGCTACTTGGATCACAGCAGCCCCCACAGTAGACTTGCCCACAACAGCGGCAGAGAAGGTGAGCTGAGGGGGCTCCATGCTTGCTGTGGTATGGCATCTGCACTGGTAACCCAGGAAAAGAGGCACAAAATGATTGCCTGCCGTTGCTTTCACGGAGGGAGGGTCGATTGATGACATGAACCCCAAACCACCCGCGACAATGTTTTTGCCCCATCAGGCATTGGGAGTTTAACCCAGAATTCCAGTGAGTGGCAGAGACTGTGGGAACTGTGGGATAGCTACCCATAATGCACCGCTCCATAAGTCGAAACTAGTCATGGTAGTGAGGACACACTCCACCAACTTAATGCGCTTAGTGTGGACATACACAATCGACTGTATAATATCAATTTCTAAAAATCGACTTCCATAAAATCAACCTAATTTTGTAGTGTAGACATAGAGGGGCACTGGGACTGTGTGTTTGCTGATCAAAGAGACTGCTGTAGGTAAAGTATGTTGATTGTTACTGATTCTAATAATGGAGTGATTTCTGGGTGAATTCCTGCTTCCACTCTACGCCAGTAGCAGAGGTTTGGAACTACCAGGAAGGGGAGCCCTCTACCACAAGTGGAGTCACAAACAGTATTTGGAAAGCTTTAGCAGGAAAACACAGAATAATGTCTGAGCAGAATCCCCAGCAGGCAGCCAGCCCCATTGCAATGGCGTTGGCTTACAACATGGCAGCACCCTGGCTACCTGATATATGAGCAATGGCCAGACAAGTCTGGCAGCTTTCAGAGAGGGGCTTGAAGCTATATTCCAATGCTACCCCTACCCATGTCCCAGAGAGCTGGGATCCTGCTTGGCCAGCTGAGGGTGGGAGGAAGAGCTGCTCTGAAAGAATTAATGATGTGGCCAGCAGGCCACAAGGATATAACTGCAAAGATTTTTCAGCAGTTGAGATAAATGTTTAGGCCTCTGCACCCTGAAAATCAGGTGATGAAGTTGTCAGACACAGTCACCAAGATGCTAAGGGAGTTTGTTGCAAGCCTCCAACTGATCTTGCAATCCACTGAATGGATGAATCCCATGCTAGCCATAGTCCTGGAGAGACAGTTGTCAAGGGCAGCTGGTAGAGCGGGGTTTATAATCCTGTTACCTGGCAATTGTTGCATAACATAAAATCATTGCTAAAAGTCTGCAGATGACACACACATTGGGGAAGTGGTAAATAATGAAGAGGACACGTCAGTGATACAGAGCAATCTGGATCACTTGGTAAGCTGGGGCGCAAACACATAATAAAGCGTTTTAGTACTACTGAAGGTATACATCTTGGAACAAAGAATGTAGGCCATGTTTACAGGATGGGAGACTCTATTCTGGGAAGCAGTGACTCTGAAAAAGGTTTGGTGGTCACGGTGAGTAATCAGCTGCACATGGTCTGCCAGTGTGCCACTGTGGCCAAAAGGGCTAATGTGAACCTCAAATGCATAAACAGGTATGTTCAGTAGGAGTAGAGAGGTTATTTTACTTCTGTATTTAGCTGCTGGAATACTGTATCCAGTAGTATCCCCAATTCAAGAAGAGTGTTGTTAACTTGGAGATGGTTCAGAGAAGAGCACTGAGAATGATTAAAGGGTTAGAAAACATGCCTTATAGTGATAAACAGATTGAGCTGCTTGGGTCTATCTTAACAAAGAGAAGGTTAAGAGGTGACTTGTTTACAACCTACAAGTTCTACATAGTGAAGAAATGTTTAATAATGGGCTCTTCAGTCTAGCAGAGAAAGGTATAACATGATTCAATGTCTGGAAATTGAAACTAGACAAATTCAAAATGGAAATAGGTGTAAATTTTTAACAGTGAATAATATTAATTATTGGTCCAACTCACCAATAGTTGTAGCAGATTGTTCATCACTGACAAATTTTAAGTTGAGGTTGGATGTTTCTAAAAGCTATGCTCTAGAAATAATTTTGGGGAAATTCTATGGCCTGTTTTATACAGGAGATCAGGCTACATGATCACAGTGGTCCCTTCTGGCCTTAGAATCTTTGAATATGAGGTCCCAATTCTCTTAACTTCTAGGACTTCAACGAAAAGGCTGTCTGGGTAATTGGGTCACCAGTGTCTGACAGAACACAGGATCTAGACTACCACACACGTTGGGTTTCAGCTATTCCTTCCAGCCTCAAGAGACATGGTTACATTCTTGGGACCTGGCTGGGAATAGACTACAACTCCCCAGCTTGTGTGGAAACCTGCAGTATTGCCTCAGCTGGTATAGGAACATTTTTGGCAACAAGCAGCCCAACTCCAAACAGAGTTTCTCTGCTGCTGCAGCTCCAGAGCCCAGCCTGGGTGATCCCCTGCTTGAATTGTGCAGGTGCATGGATGAATAGATGGATGTATAGAAAGGTGGACATGCTAACCAACAATAGGACACATGTCTCACAGCAAGGAGGCAGTGCAGTGGCCAGGAGAAGTGGTAGGAGTTTCCAGGCCACTTGCTGGCAGTGGCCAGGTTGAGAGGAGATGCTAATGGACTGCAATGGCCTTAAATGGAATCTTCAGGGTACAAACGCAAGCCTCCCACAGACAACCATTTGCTCCTATACTTGACTAGGAGCAGTTTAAGTTCATGGGGAAATGTCATCCTCATCCTTTTTATTGACGAGTGGATGGATGCATGACTGGACAGTGTCTGCCAAGTAACTTCCATCCAATGAGAGAGATTCTTTGAGCACTGGCAGTGATGGGAACTGTCAGCTCCCCTTAATGACTGGATACAGTTAGTGGCTGGGAATGGGTTCAGCATCCCTTACATAAGGTACGCTTGCGGATGTTTAGCTGGTTTCCAAGATTACGCTGCCTCCAGGCGATCATCCAGAGCAATGAACCCCCTGTTGTGTTAGGCATGAACCTGCTCCACCATTGCTACAATGAGCTGTTAATCACATTGCAAGTAGATGGATATGAACTGTGGACAAAGCAGCTGGTCTGTGGAGTGGAAAAACTGAAAACAGAGCTGCAAACTACTCAGAAGGCCTGGACCTGCGGCTGCCAGAGCTACACAGAAAGGTGGCCATCCTCAAGAGCCACTTTCAAACCCAGTTGCTACAGGAGATGAGGAACACTGTTCAGGCGGAAGAATAGCTCCATCCCTGCTCCCTGATGGGAAAGCATTGAGTTACTGACTTGAAGAGCGAGCTTTCCAAGATGTCTGAGCTGCATGTCACTTACAAGAGAGGCAAACAGCGGATGATGAAGTGCACTGTGCAGCTAGAGATCCATAACAGGGATGTGGTCATTACTGACTCGAACCATATCATGCCTAATTGCCTACAAGCTTACACAAAGACTTCTTTTGCATGAGTATATTGGGCATGTAGAAGTATGAAGTAGGCATGCTGAAATATATGGGCAGATATAAGAATCTGGTCCTATTTGTAATGGATGAAAGTGAGCCATAAAAACATTTTTTTTTTACTTTAAAAATTAATTTAGTCTCATCTCTTTTAGGTCAGTTTTCAGTATGAACTGAACTTATGTCTGAGTTGTAAACTCCTTACACTTGGGTCAATACTTAATGGCACTGCTATAATAATGTGTAAGACTTTTCTCATTCCTTTTTTGTACGTAGAATGCAATTTATTTTAGCACTGCCAAAGAAAAAAATTTAGCTTTATAATCAGCTGTTTCTAAAGAGCAATATGCAGTTTAAACAAAGTGTCCTGCAGATCTTAAGACAGTGATCAATGAGCTGTCTTTAGTCTCCAACAGCTTTGCCTTCTGTCCTTAATTATTTTGTGCATTTTGAACAGGTAACTTCTATAGATATAAGAACACTTCCATTTAAACTCTACCAATTTAACAAATGTAATTCTTTAAAGATTGTTTTTTCTCCTTCTTCTCTTCAGATAAGGCATTATATGATGAAATCTTGTTATTGCTTAATAGATTCTAGAAGTCTTACTGTCCTTTGGTGCAGAGAAAGCATTGTGTTCACGTCATTAAATACAGGAGACATGATGTTGCTATTTTTATTATGGACATTGTTCAGCTATATAACAGATCTGGAATTCCTTGCTCTTGTAAGTATCATTTTGATTTAGAAGCAATTGCTGAGGGAAAACTGTACCTGATATAACAATAAATGCTTGCAGATCTTTCAGTTTAAAACTGAATTGTCCCCAAGGAACAATTCTATTCTCCTTGCAGATGTTCTGTCATTTTTTAAGATATTGTTGAGCCTGATACAGATGTTTAGGCAGTGCTCAAGACTTTGATTATCCTTTTATAAATTATCTGCCCACAAAACTAGGACTAGTTTGTTTCATCGTGTCATATTAACAGGTTGCCTGTTTTGTTTGATTTACTTATGTGAAACTTTTGCTTTAGTTTCTGTGGGGCAGTTGCAGTATGTATGCAGTGAAAAATAATAAACAATGAAATTGTTGTTTGTTTTGTATGCAGTACTGCACAGAAATCCTAATTGGGATTTGTTGTTAAAATGCAAGCCAAACTGAGCAGGAGAGAAACAGAAAAAAAAATTTCTCTCTGGCTCCTTTTAAAACCAAACCCTTTCTCTCTGCTTAAAAGCCCTAGCAGAGAAAAAGAAAAATAATATTCCTACTGGCTTCTGGATTCTTATCTTTCCCACTTCGCTGCCGCCATGTCATAAGCATAAATCCCAATTCTGAACCTTAGCGTCCAAAATGTGGGTGCTTGCATGAAACCTCCAAGCTTAATTACCAGCTTGGATCTGATAGCGTTGCCACCAGCCAGATTTCCAGTCTCTGGCGCCCTCTGGTCTCCCCAAACCTTCCCTGGGGGACCCCAAGACTCAGATGCCCTGAGTCTTACAACAAAGGGAAATAACCCACTTCCCTTTCCCCTCTTTACCTCCCTCCCAGAACTTTGAAAAATCTGGTTTCCTGATTGGTCCTCTGGTCAGGTGTGTGGTTCCCTTTGTTAACCCTCTACAGGTAAAAGAAACATTAACCCTTAGCTATCTGTTTATGACAGATGTTCTGTACATGAAAATACTGTCTCTTCCACAGACAGGATTACATTTTAAGAAGGCAAGTGAAATTCAAAACCTGGGGAGGAGAGTTCCAATCAAATACTATGTTAATGGAATTGTTTGTTCACATCCTCAGGAGACATAATATTAGAACTTCTTGATTTTTTCCATGCCTCTAGGTTCTGTTACAGTATCAGGCTTTCAATTATCTAGCTTCCTTTCTTTATGTAGAGTATATTTGTGCTTTAAAGTTTTTTTGTTGTTTCTGGAATCATTTCTTTCCTGCAGCACATGTTGTAACAAGTGTTCCAACATCACTTCCCAAATTGACAGTTTTTTCCTCTTTATTATTTCCTGCCCACACTCTCAGTGTAGGCCAACAATCATAATTATAGTGATTCCTTACAAATGGAGGTAAGGGATGGTCAGACGTCATTGTTCTTGAGGGATATCTAAATATATCTGAAGTTGAGTTAATATTCTGTTACTGTATAATATGATCTAATATAAGGTTTTTCATGAAAATTGAAATAGCATAGCTCCTGTCACCAGAATATACATAACTTACATTAAAAGATCTCAAAATCTCTCTCTCTTCCCCCGTCAGGTCAGCAGGACCCAAACTTTGTTTGTTTGTTTGTTTGTTTGTTTGTTTGTTTATTAATATTGCATTGTTATGGGCACATTAAGTCTAAAAGTGCTGAGGTTCATGGTCATCCTATACCTTCTGGGAGCCATTTCTGGACTTGGGGTCCAGTCATCAAGAAAACTGTATCTTGACATAGGTTTCACTCCTGAGCCTGTTCTATACACAGTTTTCGTAGCATTTTAAGTACTTCGGTTTGGTGTGTGATTTTTATACCAATATAGTTAGTTGTACAACTCCTAGAGCGGACACAGTTATGCCACTATACTGGTCCAGTTTATTCCTGTATTTAGTAGAGTAAGCTATTATGATGCTTCCTGGGGGTTGTGAGGGGCCTCACTGTCACCTGCCCTTAGTGGAAGGAAGCTTTGTCTGTACCTGGCAGGGGTCTGTACCCCAATTCCACCAGTCACACAGAAGACAAGCACTTCCATTTAGGCCTCGCGGGCCCTGCTGGTATGCTCCAGCCCTCGATTGGATTATCCCTGGATTGTCCTCCCCGTCCCATAGGACACTTACAGCATTCACAGATCTCCTGCTCCAGAAGAATACCCAGAATACTACTTTAACGTCCGATTGCCACTTGGCTTAACTCACAGCATATAGATTTGTTTTTTAGTGAAATCAAGTGTGTTTGTTTAACAAAACCTAGAGATTCAAGTAATAGCAAGTAGAAGAATTGGAAACAAATGGTTACCTATAAAATAAACTCGTAACGCATTCTAGAGCCAAGACTTTTAATTAACAAGCTATTCTCATATCTAATATTACTGCGCACGCAACATCGCTGCAGTGATTTACAACCTGGATGGCTGTGATAATTCTTTCCTAGGTAAAGGATTCCACATTTCTTTTTGCACTCCAAGATATACCAGACCAATCCTTTATCTTTATTCATAAACAGGATACCCCCTTGCTGTTTGTTTATTCCTGCAGATTTCCTGTCTTGTAGATTTCATAATCTCTCAGTTCACCTCTCAGTATGCAAATAGGCACCTAGTGTGAGGCAAACGGTACACAGTACAAAAAGGACCAGAGATAAATGTCACTTACCTTCTGCCTGAACGGAACATCTCTGAGAGATGTCACCTCCTAGTGACCCACCTTAACTCTAAATCTTTAGGAACATGACTTTCAGTATAGCTCCTTAAATATTATCTTACCATGCATTTTACAGTGATTATGATGACTAGTGGGCTACTGGCACTTGGTACGAGACCTCATATGCCACCCTTTGGTGAACTATTATGCAGATATCCAACCCAGGGGATCACTGTGCCATCCCTGTGCCCTCTGTCAGTTGATATCAAGGGTTCCCTGGGCCACAGCTATACTAGTATAAGCACCATTTATACTAGTATAAATGTATACACGCTAGGAGTTATACTCCTTTAAATTAAGTGGTTTAGAAACTAATACAGTGAACGAAAACTGTGTGGAGACAGCTTTTAGTGAAATGGAGGAGCTCACTGAGTAAACGAATTGGCTTCAAGCCTGCCCTGCAGCCATGGTGTTTCCAAGATAAAATGCAAAGATGGCTTTAAGTCAGTGCTGATCCTGGGGCAATCCTGGGATCAATCTGGCCCTTGTTGTAAATTAGAGCAGCCAAAGGCCTGTTTTGCAGTGTAGGGAGCACCCTCTCTCTCTCTTTCTGACTCAGTAATTATTCCACTGTGGATAAATATTTAAATAGTCATTGGGTCAGAGAGAGAGAGTGTGAGTGACTTTGAAGTCCAGTGGTAAGGGCACCTACCAGGGAGGTGGGAGACCCAGGGTCCAGTATCCTTGCTCCATCCACTCTTTCATTATTTATCCACAGTGGTACATTTTCAACAGGAGAGACACTGGGGGAGTCCCATATTGAATATCCCATAGCTCAGCGGTTGAAGTACTCATCTGAGAGGAGGGAAACCACTGTTCAAATCCTTTCTCTGCCTTTAGTAGAGAAGGGGAAATTGAATCTGGTTCTCCCACATCTCAGGCAAACACTTTAAGCACTGGGCTAAAAGTTGTAAGCTGGGTTGTGGCGGCCCCACCACATTCTCTAATTGGAGTGAGGCAGGCGCCAAACTCATTCCTGCAAGAAACATCTTAGGGGTTAAGCCACCTGATTACAGGTGGCAGGTTCCTGTTTGTGGATCACTAAGCGGAGATTGGCGCCACCCTGAAGCCTGACTCAGGTGGCTGTCTCTGACAGAGGGATGGGGCTTAGCATACACCCCTGTTGTTGGCATTTCCCTGGCTAGCTTAGGCTTAGTGTGTTGGCTTTTGAGAATCTTGTTTTTAGGCTCTTGTCTCTTCCCGTTCATTGTATAGGAGCCTAGGGGCTTAACTCAGGGTTTGTGGACCACATTGTTATTGTGATTTTCTAGGTACCTAAAATTTAGGTGCCTAAGTCCATTCATGGATCCAATTCCTACAGCCTCAGAGTAAAACAGTCACCACCCATTGCAGCCTGTATGGCTTATACTCTCCTCTTGCTCAGCTTTCTTTCTATTTCTGTTTAAATAGCCCAGCCTTAGGGGGCAGTGCCTCCTTGGGTATAAACCCCAAGCTGTCCCTTAAAGGTGTAGTACACTCCTTCACATATAGACATAGGAATAGGCAGAGAATTTTCAATTTACATTCCATTGATTAAATCATAGTTGTTTTAAGTTTTTATGTGGCTAACAATCAAATTGCCTTTTGGACTGATCAAGCCTTGTCTTGAGCTTTGCAGGAGTTGTTGGCCACTAAAAAATTAATTTTCCTAATTTTTCGCCCTAGGGAATGATGGGACTGAACTAATAATGATGCTGAAGCAATGGAGCAGACCATGTTGTTAGACATCTGCTCAGGTTAAACACCTTGCTAAGAAATTACCACTGCACTGCTTACAGGTTATGAGCCATCAGGCTGCTGATTCAGTTCCTTATGTGACACAATATCAAATGAGCTTGGTGAAGTGCTTTTCTAATATTTTCAAACTTCTCTTAAAAACTGTGGTAAACTGAGATTCAGAATTACTGGAGGAGCCGTAACAACGTAAATTTAAGATGTTCATTTGCTGGGAGGGTACAGTGCAAGGAGAACTAAATTTAAAACTCTGGACTCACTAATTACTTACTAGAGACTGATGTCAATGTAAGTGGCTTTGTAAAGAAGTTATCCCAGAAAGATTTTGTGGGGATAATGCAGATACTTGGGTGTCCGCTACGTAGCATGTTTTTCTTTGTTCTTCCGCCTTTCACCTCTGCTAAGGCAGGATCTGGACATTGAAAATGTACAGATTGAGAACTGTCTGACAATTATGGGAAAGGTTCAGCATAGTACTTGTAGTGAGGCAGGATACAGCCTACACGTATGAAGAGACTAGAGATTTATTTGAAAACTGACATAATGTAAAAGAACAAGCTGCTTTTCAAAGATACCACATCTGGGGGCTGCTGGCCCTTTAAGGAGAATCTGAGCTCAGGCTAATTTAAGCCTAGGCTGTTATTTGAAAGATGAGCACCTGGTTCTGATAAAAAGCCATAAGGGCTCAGTTGCCAGGTGCTCCTGAAGAGAGGAGCTCTGTTAAGAGAGAGTAGCAAGCAACAACAGCATTATTGCCACCTGTTAGCCTCTCCAAGATCACAGGACAAGACTTAAATCCTCTCAGCCCCAAAAAGGAGGGCTGGGAAGTTCCCTGAACATTTTTTTTTGGGGGGGGGGGTAGGTGAGTGGTGGGGGGGACTGATTGAAATAAATAAATTTGGACCCCTGGAGAAAGGGGAATAGTATTTAAAGACTGTGTGTGTAATAGATTTATTCTTGAAACCTGAGGAAGCGGAGGGACATGCAAGGCCACAAAAAGGGGTGTGGTCTGGGTGGCTCCCCCTCTTGCAAGGAAGCTGAGGCAAGGAGTGCCTGCAATGGCACACTTGGCCAGTAGGGGGTATCCCAGGGCAACATACACCACAACACGCCTATTTTACATAGAAAGTAAAATATTAAGTGTATGTTAATAAAACAGTAGATATTGAACTGATCATTTAAAATGTGTGTTCCCAGAGATTTACAGTAGTATGATAGATGCATATGGTGTACCATACATGAATTAGACTACCATGTTGTTTATTACGAAATGATGTTCCGAAGTTGGGTAATTGCCAGCTGGAAATGCTGCTTGGCCATTAAGGGGTAGGAGAAAATAGCACAAAGATGGTGACTTTGTATCTAAAGCACATCCCTTATTAACTCGTTGTTTTAGGGCAGGGTTGAATGAATGGAAGAAGCTCAGGAAAAACAGTGCCTTTATTATGTGGATTACATTTTCCTGGGTTTTATAGGCTGGATTTCCACAAAATATGTAAGCATTGCCAGCCTTTCACATTCTGCTTTGACTTGCACTAGGCTATGTGGGTCTTAGGTCCCCAGCCCTAGTTTAAACAAGTTTAAATAACAAACTTAGAACAATCCAGGATGAATTACTTCACATTGACACTTAAATTCAAAACTGACAGTGAATGTTGCTAATTGGTAGATTAGAAAATATTATTAGCATCATGTTACTATAGTGTAATGTAATTTTTCTTCTACCTCATGGTAATGTACTTCATATGTTTGACAGGGGTTGTGAAGAGGGGGAAAGTGTGCATCCTACCATAATGAAGGGGTGGAAAGAAGTTTCTGTATGTGTCTGGCTGGTGGAGTGCCTCCTGAAATAATTACTTTGATATTGCTGAGATTTCACAGTATTTTTTATTGTTAATGACTTATTAGGGCATCTTTATTATTGTAAAAGTATACTGCACAGTTCCAATTAGGTACCTATGTGATAACTGTCCTGTATCTGAAAGAGTAACATGTCATTCAGAAAATATATCTTGGTACATTATTAGCAGGATAAAAGACTTGATTGGGGAAAAAAAAGTTGAAAAATATGAGCAACCACTGTCTGTAAACTTGTCATCATTGTTCAGGCTTTAATGTGTTGCCATTTGTTGGACAACTATGTTGAGTCATCGTGCTACCACTATGCTTTAGCATAGAAACTACATTTCTTAAAGATAGTATTTGGTATATCTCATTTATTTTTCTTCTACTTCCTTTTTCCTAGTAATTAATGAAGATTGCATATTGCCTCTATGCTGAGCCAAGAATTCTTCTAATTTCCCTTTCATAAACACGTTCTCATCATGCCAGCCAAAGTAAATACACTTAAATTGGTGATGGCCTTCCATTGGTCCTTTTCAGGTGTGTGCATTAGGCAAAATTGTATTCATCTTAGTCAGCAAGCAGCCCTACTGAAACCAATGTTTAATAAAAGACTTAGCAGAAATACAGATAAAGATATGTTGTTGTTCTTAAAAATAAATAAAATACCATTTCCATGCTAAAGGACAGTGGTAGAAATAGGACTCACTTTAGTTGTCCAACACTATTCAGATAAATGAATTTGCATCTGCTTATAGATTCATAGATTCATAGACCCTAGGACTGGAAGGGACCTCTAGAGGTAATCGAGTCCAGTCCCCTGCCCTCAAGGCAGGACCAAATACTGTCTAGACCATCCCTGATAGACATTTATCTAACCTCCTCTTAAATATCTCCAGAGATGGAGATTCCACAACCTCCCTAGGCAATTTATTTCAGTGTCCCACCATCCTGACAGTTAGGAACTTTTTCCTAATGTCCAACCTAAATCTCCCTTGCTGCAGTTTAAGCCCATTGCTTCTTGTTCTATCATTAGAGGCTAAG
>NC_133769.1:274151079-274178245 GCF_003597395.2 Chelonoidis abingdonii | reverse complement strand
ATACTGGTTTGATCTTGCCTCCCAGTTTTGCCCTGACCCTCCTTTCTCTCTGCCATTATAGCCCACGCTCCCTCTTGTTTACGACCCATCTCCCAGGTCTTCATGTTCCCCACTTACCTGTGGGCTTTGCTCACCTGTCCCCGTCGAACCTAGTTTATGCCAATGATATGTGTAGTCCCCTCTACATTTAATATTATGTAACTAACAAAGTTTGAAAGAGCTTTACATTTGAAATAGTGGCATTGTTCTTAATTTAATACACAATCTGTGTGATGCCATTTTCCAATTCACAATGAAATCTGTTGGAATATTTTATTTATTCCCATAATTATGTTTATATTGCTGATTTTGTTTTTCTGAGCTGATTGGATTGTCTATTTCTGAAATAGGTTCCAGTAAAGCAAATCATACATGTTAAGATGTATTCTTTAGGCATCTTTAACTTGTTTTAAGAATTTGCCATAATCCCTAATAAAATATTTATCTTCTATTTTAAATATCATGTTGATATATAATAAGATGCTTTAATTTGCTGTTAGCAATTACAGTTCTACATGAAGAGAGAAGGTTGATTTGATTAATCACACTTACAAGCTGTTAGTAAAATGAAAATAATTTGACTTGACTTTTTCCATAATTGTTTCATTTGGATTAGCATTTCTTTAGTCAGTTGTTGAGAAAAGAGGGACTAATTTTTTTTAAAGCAAGATTGAAGATGACTAGCTGATGGTATCAATACTGAAAAGAGAGATAACAGCATTTAAACACAGCTCTATATGGAGATCAGAGAAAAGGGGAATGGGAACACCTATTAAAATGACTTTTATTACAATATATAGATTTTTCTAATCCTTAAAATCTCCTCAATTATTCTTATAATCTGGGAATGCATCATTACACAGGTCTGGCTTTTGCGTTACTCAGACAAAAGGCGACACTGGAAAGCAAGAAAAGCATTTTCATGCCTCATAGGTAAAGACATTTGCTGCTGTAATCCATACATATTATTCCATCAGATTAGCAGTAAACCCTATTTCATCTAATTTGAGTTTTTAGTTCTTAAAAAAGGCTAATTAAGTAGAAAAATGATGCATTTAAATGTAGTTAATATTGTAATTCTGCTTATATGCAGAATTTGGCTTTTATAAAGTAGGTAAATGTCATAAATATTGTACATTAAAAAAATCAGACTTAAAAATGCTTATTTTATTAGAGGAAATGTGTATCCAGAATTACCTGTTCTCATATCTAACTTAAAAGGATTAAAGACACAATTACGTTAAATCACATTTTTGTCTCTATTTTCTTATTATTGGAACAAATATTAGATTTTACTATATTTAAACAAGAAAGTATATTTGTTTTGTTTTTCTTTGTAATTGATAGCACTTTGTGCGTAACTAGTCTCTGTCCTCTTAATAGTCACTTTCCCCTTTTGTTTGTGAGTCTTGCAGAGGGACAAGGAAGAGTCATAATATATAAAACACACAGAGTGTGGTTATCTGAATTACTACTTTAATTATATTTAATATTGTCTTTATGTCAGTTTAATATACAGTATTACCTACAGGGTAATGTCCACCTGAAAACTAGGTATTCTCATAAAATACATTGTTGCTGATTTTTTAAAAATATATCTACCTCTACCCCGATAGAATGCGGGTTCGCATACAACACGGTAAAGCTCTGACACGCTGCTCTGAGCAGCATGTTAAGGGTGTTGGGCCAGGCTGGGGCTGAGGGGTTTGGTAAGGGGCAGAGGGTCTCAGGGCGGTCAGGGGCTCCCCCCCAGAACTTTGGGGGCCCCACAGTCCCAAAGTGGCCCGGGGGATTAGCGGAGGGCCGGGAGCAGCCCGCTCTGCTTCCCTTGCCCCAGCCCCAGCCTTGTTGCTCAGGGGAGGGGGCTTGGGGGAGGGGATCCCCCCCACACTCACCAGCAGTGTTGGAAGTGGAGCAGCCCAGCCCCAGCCCGCTCCACTCTGCCAGCTCCCAGCCACAGCACTCCGCTTCCTGCCACAGGTGAGTACGGGGGGCGTCCTTTCCCCAACCTCCCTGCACTCACCGGCAGCGGCAGGAAGCGGAGCAGCCCAGCCCCAGCCCGCTCCACTCTGCCAGCTCCCAGCCACAGCACTCCGCTTCCTGCCACAGGTGAGTACGGGGGGCGTCCTTTCCCCAACCTCCCTGCGCTCACCTGCAGCGGGAAGCAGAGCTCTGCAGCTGGGAGCGGGTTGGGGCTGCCTCTCTCTGCTTCCCACCGCCAGTGATTATGGGGGCGACCTTTCCCCAACCTCCCTGCACTCACCGGCAGCGGGAAGTGGAGCAGCCCAGCCCCAGCCAGCTCTACTCCGCCAGCTCCCAGCCATGGCACTCCGCTTCCCACCACAGGTGAGTGCAGCACCTTTCCCCATCCGCCCCCCAGCTACATGGCTGGGGTCAGGGCAAGGAAAGAGAAGCAGGCTGGGGCCATGTCACTCTGCTTCCCAACGCAGGTGAGTGTGGGGGGGCATCCTTTCCCCAACCTCTCCACACTCACTAACGGCGGGAAGTGGAGCGCCATGGCTGGGAGCTGGCAGGGTGGAGCGGGCTGGGGCTCCGCTTCCCGCCACTGCTGGTGAGTGCCTGTCGGGGTTGGGAGGGGTGGATAGGGGTCGGAGCAGTCAGGGGACAGAGTGGTTGGGTGATTAGGGATGGGGATCTCTGGAGGGGGCTGTCAGGGAACAAGGACCGGAGGGGGCAAAGCAAGTTTGATATAACACGGTCTCACCTATAATGCGTTGAGATTTTTTGTCTCCCAAGGACCGCGTTATATTGGGGTAGAGGTGTATAAGAATGAGAATTAAGTGCTGTGTATTGTGGGCCAAGATCTCTGTTAAAACAAAACAAAAAAAAGAAGAAATTAAAATTAAAAAGGCATGGACCAGTGTAAAAAAATAGGATTATGAAAGCAGATGAATACGTGTTGGGCTACAAGACCAAAATGAAGAAAGCAAGATGTATTATGAATGAAGTGCTGCAGTTGAGAGAGAAGTATAGGAAACAGAAGAAAAACAAAATGAATGAAAGTGTGAGAGCTGTGCACAATAGGCTGACCAGAGAGCTAAAATAGAAAACAAAGAGAGAATAGATAAGTGAACACTGTAAAAAAGCAGAAGAATATGTTGTGAGAGATGACAGGGATTTTATTGCAAGATCAGAGAAATGAATAGAACATACGAGTTGAAGATGTTGGCGGTGAAAAACAAGCACTGACAAATAATTTGAGGATGAAGAAGCAAAGAATAAGTGATGGAAAGAATATATTGAAGAGCTGTGCAATGTGCAGAACACAGTAGAAGAGAAACTTTCCTGGAGAAGCTTCCTAACACAAATGAGATACCGGAATTCATAGTAGTAAAGAACTTGATAGCTTGAAAAAGAAAAAATCACCAGGGAAGTGACACCATAACTGTAAATGCACTGCAAGCAGGTTAGGAACACATGGTAAAGGGACATGCACAAGTTATTCAACAAGATTTACAAACAAGAGAAAGTACTGAGTGAATAGGGGAAAGCGGTAATAGTACCAGTCAATCCCAAAGAAGATAGAAGTGAATGCAAGAACTACAGAGAAATTAACTTCTTCAGTGTGCTGGGAAAAGAATTCACCAAGTGGTTGCAGAGGAGAATGAACAGGTATGTGGAAGCAGCGCTTGCAGGGGAACAGTCTGAATTTAGATCAGGACAAATGCCAATAGATAATTTTTTTTGATCAGAAAGATACCAATGAAGTATATGTAACAGGTATGGTGTATTTTAACAACTTTATAGGCTTCAAACAGACTTTTGATAGCATTTGGCAGAAAGAGTTATGGCAAGTTAGTATGTATAGCATTCCCATGTGATTAAGTATCCGCTCAATGCAAGACTTTGAAGGGTAAAGGTTGCCAGGTGGGCCAATTAACTCCCCAGTCTCCTCCTGAAGGAGGAGCCAGCGAGCACGGTTTGATTAAATGAGGCTCCAGCTGTACAGGAACGGAAGGGGCCTGTAATAGCCCAGGAGCTGAGAGCATAAGAGGGTTGCACAGAAGGAGTGTGCAGTCACTCCCTGGGGAAAGGGAGGTGTGTTTGTGACTATAGAGGGTAGTCTACATACAGGTGCATCCTGGGAGGAGGGAATTTGGGCTGGAGAACCCAGAGGGGGGAGATACAGAAAAGTAGGAAAGGCTCAGGGGAAAAGCAGCAAGGTATGGGATAGGGCAGACCTTGGCTGCTGAAGTGAGTGTCCCTGCGCTGGAACCTAGAGAAGAGGGCGGGCCCAGGTTCCCCTACCAGCCATTGGGGAGCTGGTGTGGACCAGACAGCAGAGAGTGGACTGCCTGGGACAGTTTGCCTTTGCCAGAAGGGGAGGACCATAAGGACTTGTCCGGAAGACAAAGTCACGGAGAGGAAGCTGCAGCTCCTACTGTGAGAGGGGCAGCAGAGACAGAAAGAGAACCATGGACTGCCAAAGGAGGGCGCAGCAACTGGAAGGAGATAATCCTCCAGAATGGCCAGGAACATGTACCCCTAGCAGTGAGTGGACCTTATGTCACACCAAAAAATTGATCAATGTGATACCATCTACATCAAGTTGATGAACGTGGTGAGAGTAGACAGGTATCTGACAGAATGATTCTGGATGACTGCAGAAGTGAGATGTTGCACACTACCACTAGATTTATTCAACTTGGCATTGGAAGCAGTACTGGCTACAGCACTGAGAGATTAAATGGGAGGAGTCATGTTGCATAATAGGACAGTGCATAACCTTAGATTCACAGATATTGACCTCACAGCACTGATTAAAGGGGATTTGCAGAGAATAACTGACAAGGTAGACCGGGAAAGCAGAAAATTCGAATTGAAGTCAGCACAGAGACAACAAAAATTATAGCAGTTGGACAAGAAATAGGTAAAGATCAAACTCTGAGATTAAAAAAATTAGAACAAGGGTGGGAAATTGTTTACCTTGGCAGACTAGTATCAAAGAATGAGAATTATGAAGACTAGTTGCTACTGCATTTGGAAAACTCTGCAAGGATTTGGGGAAAAATGAGATGAAAACAAAGATGAGCATATATGAGACAACTGTCATATCAGTGCTGTTGTATGGGTTAGAATGCTGCAGTATGATGAAAGCTGCGGGATGAAAGATTTTATATGCAGAAATGAACTGGCTGAGTGAAATACCAAGAGTTTCAAGACTACAGAAAATCAAAAATGAGATAAGAATACAGCTAGGGCAAGAAATAACGCTGCTACTGGTAATTAAAGAAAGACAACTGGAGTGGTTTGGACACATGTCAAGAATGGACCCAGAAAGGATACCATACATAGAGAGACATAGAATCATAGACTTTAAGGTCAGAAGGGACCATTATGAACATCTAGTCTGACCACCTACACAATGCGGGCTACAGAATCTCACCCACCCACTTCTGTATCAAACCTGTGTCTGAGCCATTGAAGTCTTCAAATCATGGTTTAAAGACTTCAGGATGCAGAGAACCTTCCAGAAAGTGACCTGTGCCCCACACTGCAGAGGAAGGTGAAAAACCCTAGGGCCTCTTCCAATCTGCCCTGGAGGAAAATTCCTTCCCGGCCCGAAATATGGCGATCAGCTAAACCCTGAGCACGTGGGCAAGACTCACCAGCCAGACACCCAGGAACGAATTCTCTGTAGTAACTCCGATCCCACCCCATCTAATATCCCATCACAAGCTTTTGGGCATATTTACCGCTAGTAGTCAAAGACCAATTAATTGCCAAAATTAGGCTATCCCATTATACCATCCCCTCCATAAACTTATCAAGCTTAGTCTTGAAACCAGATATGTCTTTTGCTCCCACTACTCCCCTTGGAAGGCTGTTCCAGAACTTCACTCCTCTCATGGTTAGAAACCTTCGTCTAATTTCAAGTCTAAACTTCCTGATGGCCAGTTTATATCCATTTGTTCTTGTGTCACATTGTTACTGAGCTTAAATACTTCCTCTCTCTCCCTGGTATTTATTCCTCTGATATATTTATAGAGAGCAATCATATCTCCCTTCAGCCTTCTTTTGGTTAGGCTAAACAAGCTCATAAGACAGGTTTTCCATTCCTCGGATCATCCTATTAGCCCTTCTCTGAACCTGTTCCAGTTTGAATTCATCCTTCTTAGACATGGGTGACCAGAACTGCACACAGTATTCCAGATGAGGTCTCCCCAGTGCCTTGTATAATCGTACTATCACCTCCTTATCTCTTCTGGAAATACCTCGCCTTTTGCATCCCAAGACTGCATTAGCTTTTTTTCACAGCCATATCACATTGGCAGCTCAGAGTCATCCTGTGATGAACCAATACTCCGAGGTCCTTCTCCTCCTCTGTTACTTACAACTGATGCCTCCCCAGCTTATAGCAATAATTATTGTTATTAATCCCTAAATGCATGACCTTGCACTTGTCATTATTAAATTTCATCCTATTACTATTACTCCAGTTTACAAGGTCATCCAGATCTTCCTGTGTGATATCCCGGTCCTTCTCTGTGTTGGCAATAAATAATAATACACATAGGTGAGAAATAACAGATCTCAACCCTATTGTCCCTCTCCAAATTTGTGTACACAGAGTCAATCCTTTACTTCTCTCTAAAAGTGCAAAGTTTCAAAAACATACCAGCGTTAAAGAAAATAGAACTAGAGAGAGACTGACATTGGATGGATTGTTAGATACAGTGAAAAATGACATTGAACACAATGGTTTGAAGATGAGCAAAACTGAGAAGCTGGTACAAGATAGAAATTGGTGGGCAAACTTCATTCAGCCCCATTATTGCTATTGAGCTCTCTGATGGGAATCAAAGAAAGAAGAAGAATATGGGTCAAAGTTAAGGATGTTTATGAAAGGTATAATATGAATCTTTGTGTCTGGGTTCTTAAAGAAAGTGTGTGTAACTGTAAATTTCTTGGCATATAGCATATCTAGCAACATTAACAAAGTTTATCAGGGAGTTTCATTTTCTTTTAATACAGAAGTACTAAAATTTAGATTAGTATCATAAATGATTTCAACACAAGAGTTCCCCCAAGCATGTTTTTCTGTGTGGAAAAAATCTTCATAGACTGATGTTAGTCTTATAGTCTCCTCAGGCACTTGTGCTCTTGTGGATTTAAGCAGGTTAAATTTTGTATGAAAGACTGTTATTCCGTCCCTCCAAGCAACCATTACTCTATCATGCCCAAGCCGGTATTGTAATCCCAGGGGCACATTCCTTTGCTACTGATTTATGACATGTAGCACATCTAAACTGTAATTGCTGACTGTTCTCATGCTCTGTTATCTCATTGGTATTCAATTGGTGAATCACCTTTTCTTAAGACTTCCCCCTTTACCTTACTAAGGATTAAAGTTGGATTTATTGGATAGTAATTGCTAGGATCATTATGGTTTTGAGGTTTTGAGGACTTTAAATTTTTTCTTATATTGCAGTACTTCCTCAGTTCTTTGCTCCCTCTTCCCCTTCTCCCGCATTGTGCTTGTTTTGGTCAGTTCAATTGGTAATTCTTTATAAATACAAGAATGCATATCCTCCACACTACAGAATTACACATCTTCAGGATTTCCAGGTCGGGCCCCCTTGATTACAACCCAGGGTGTCCCAAGTGTATTCTCCAGCCTGCCCCTTAAAGTAGTAGTACACATTTTCACACTGATATATAGCTGGACAAAATGATGATAAATAATTTTAAAGAGAGAGGCATTATATGTAATGCAGTTGATGTTAAATGTGTACCTCTCACTTTTCTTTAATTTTCAGTAGTACGGGAATAGAGCTGTGAAGCAGCTGTGATCATTGCATTGATTTAATGACAACTAGTTTTGTTTGCTTTTAAAAGAACTATAATATAGTAAATTAGAATTGTTTTTATATATGAGTAAAATATTTGTGTTTTAGAGTTTTTGCAGGTTTAGTCTATATTTTGACCTTTGGGGTTTTCCCAGAGTTTTGATAAGCATTAAGAAATGGAGGAGTGGATGCTTCGAATAGTAACTTTTGAGGATATGTATCAAACTGTTTTATTGGAAAATGAAATCAAATTCTATGTAATCATTTGATTTGTATCACTGGTGATGAAGGTTTAAGTCTTGCACATGACATTACCTAAACACGAAAGTTTAATGTTGAAATAAAGGGTGTTGAAAGAAAAAGGAATGATAAAAGATTTGTTTACCGCAAACAGAAGAGGAGACCTAATAAAACATAATACAGCTGAGAATATTAGTGTTAAAGTTCAAACTAAAAACTAAGATTCAGAAAGTAAAGCCAGTCATTAGACACAGAAAACAGCATGGGAGCCTCAGAACAGAATTAGCAGTGCTGAGAATTAATATGATAAAGTACTTGAAGTGACTCAGTTCTGCAGAAATTAACATTATAAAAAGAACCTCATGAGCCCATCAAGCCAACAGACTAGCCACATGACAGTCTCTATTCATACCTGAGATCCTATATTCCGCAGGATGACTTTTATCACATAACAGCACACATGCAAGAACTGAACCTTCATCACCCGTGATACAAATCAAATGATTACTTAGAATTTGATTTTATTTTCCAATAAAACAGTTTGATATATGTCCTCAATACACCGATAACTGTGCAAAAGATTTATATGATTTATTGTTGGGTAGTTCAGATGTGCTGTCTCTTTTTCAGATCTTGGCAACCAACATTTGTGGCTATGACCTGAGTTAGAATAAGAGACTATCAGGGTTGGAAGGGACCTCAGGAGGTCATCTAGTCCAACCCCCTGCTCAAAGCAGGACCAGTCCCCAGACAGATGTGTGTTCTAGATCCCTAAATGGCCTGCCTCAAGGATTGAACTCACAACCCTGGGTTTAGCAGGCCAAGGCTCAAACCACTCAGCTATCCTTCCCCCATGGATTGGGAACATATGCTGCAGATAAAATAAAAATATAAAATGCAATCTAGAGAATATGCTTATTAACAAGCTCCTCTAATATGGTATGTCACACACAATGGTCAGTCCATATAGCACTTGGCCAGTTGAGAGAGCCATGGATCCGGTCACGCTGGTAGACTCGTCTCTGTAAAAGATACTGTTTTGTGGCCTTCTTTCTCCTTTTATACAGTTCCAGACTTTTTCTCTCTTTTCATAAGCAGGGGGTTTTGTTAACTTCAGTTCTCCCCAGTGCTCCTCCTATTCAAAGTCTTCTCCTTGGCCTCTTTTGTAAAGGCTCAAGCCTTTTTGTAAAGGCTCAAGCCTGCACTTTGTCTAAACTGTAAACACTTGGCTGGGCTGGATAGAAATATGTCAGTTGTTCCCACTCCTGACTGAGTTAGTTCTGAGACCCACCCTGCCCCAGGTGACCAATTTCACATCGAGCAGCTTTGGAACACAATATTCTACATGTTATGTAACACTTAGAATATGTTTTGTATGTTCATCCCTCAATAACTGTGACAACCAGTGAGTTCTAAGCATTCAGCAGACACCACACTGGGCCCCCTTCAGTGAAGATGGGCAACCATGGGGGAAATATACTTTTCTGAGCATGTCTAGGTTAATTCCTGAGTATAGACTTGTAACTGTGTGTACCTCCCATCTGTTGCGAACAGGGGGCACCTGGGACACTGGGCACACTTGGCATCAGCCTAGCTCTGCTGCCATTGACGTTAATAGCAAAACTCCCATCACTTCAGGCGTGGAGTCGGGGTCAGGGGCAAACACCCACCGGCACTGGGAAAAGTTGGCCCCTATGGCTCCAGCCCTGGAGTCGTTGCCTATGCAAGGAACTTTTGAAGAGCCATATGTGGCACCGGAGCCACAGGTTGGCCACTCCTGCCCTTCAGTGTTAAGAAAATGAAGATTAATGAAAGCTAATGGCCAACCAAAACTGAAATAGATATATCTTGGGTGAGGTGGTTAGGGGGCTGGTGTAACTTGCAACAAAACAATCTAGAAAGAAAATGAGACCATCATAAACTCTTTGTACCTGGCCTCCAACTGTCCTAAATTCTACTTGAATCTGCTCACATATGTCATACAGCTGTTTGTAAAACTGCATGTAACATTAATGGTAAAATATAAAAAAATCATAGTTATAATGGGCTTCTTAAAAGCATCTTCTGTTTCCTAGAGCAGGGATCGGTAACCTTTGGCACGCGGCCCCCCACAGTAAGCCCTCTGGTGGGCCGGGCCAGTTTGTTTACCTGCCGCATCTGCAGGTTCAGCCGGTTGCGGCTCCCACTGGCCGCAGTTTGCCATCTCAGGCCAATGGGGGCTGAGGGAAATGGCATGGGCTGAGGGATGTGCTGGCCGTGGCTTCCCACAGCCCCCATTGGCCTGGAGTGGTGAACCACAGCCCGTGGGAGCCACGATCAGCTGAACCGGCGGATGTGGAAGGTAACAAACTAGCCCAGCCCGCCAGGGTGCTTACCTGGCGAGCCACATGCCAAAGGTTGCCGATCCCTGTCCTAGAGTGTTCTGAAAAGCATTTAGTCTATTTGATCACTGTTTATGGTGCTTGATCTTTAGAGGTGCTGAACACTTGCAATTTCTGTTGACTACAATGGAGATTGTAAATGCTTTGTATCTCAGGATTAGGCCCGGAGACAATGTTCAGAGTCATACCAGTCATACTGGTAACACTGGAACAGAGATGCTGATTAGGAAAAGTTAAAATCCAATGCTATTCAATCCTAGGCATACTGTAATATTAACTCCCAATAGCTTATAGTTACTTTTGGCTTCTGAACATTTTCATAAAACCTTGAGCATACAAACCAGTTAATTCTGTTGTATGTGTTTGCAACATAATGTGGCAGGAGAAGAGACATAAGTGTTTTGTCAAACCACAAAGAATCTTAATTTGGATGTAAGTGCCTGCTGAGTTCCTGGCTATAAAGATATCAATAGAAAAGGCAAAAATGCTGGTGTACATTAGTTGCTCTTAAAATGTGTCAGTTTTGCCTTTTGAATAGGCTTGCCAAATTTGGTTGCATGTATTCTTGGAGATTTCCTCACATGACATAAAATTTAATTAAAGATTACTCTTTAATTCCTGGAGACTCCAGGACAATTCTGGACGGTTGGGAACACTACTTGTTAAAGAGTTACATCTGCTTATTTATAGTATCCTCTAAATTTGCTTAGTAAACATTACAGAATTTTAAAAAGTTTCTACAGATGCCATTCATGTGCCTTTTTAAATCCTTCGTAATATCCCTTTGTATTTGTTAGTTAACAATCTGAGGAAATCTAATAGCTGATACCTGCCTCATCATTAAATTGTAAAACCAGACAAAGCATTTGACATACCTGTTGAATCAAATGTAGATACATTTTCAGATGCAGTAGCATAGCGTCTGAGAGCTATTTTATATTGACTCTTAAAGTGAGTGTACAATGTTATATGTTGAATCATAGACAATATTAAATGTGACCGCCATGCCAGGCTATGTAAAGACTAATGTCCTAGTCCATGAAAATATAATTTATTTGATATATTGAGGCTTCAGATATAACTTTCTTGAAATTCTTTAAGAATGTTTTGATATCATGTATGATGTTCTGATAGTCATCTATACTAGTAGGTTTGCAGCATGTGTAGCAATTACTCTGTTCTGTCTTCTTCAGATATAGCTACAGCCATAAAGGTAGAACAGAGCTGATGGTTCCCTGGTGGTGATTGAAAACTTACTAAACTTCTGTTCAGATTAAAGGCTCGAATCTGAAGGCCTTATTCACGATTGGCCAAATCCATAAATCCTTACTCAGCCGTAATTGCCACTGAGGTTTTGAGTAGGGATGGAGTAAAGACTTCAGGATTTGCTCCTATATGCCTAAGTCTGCAGCTGAGCTTTGAATCAGCTAGCATTTATGATGAGAAATTAGCCAGTTTTCCATAAGCATCTTCTAAGCATACACATGGCAGCTTTAGTGCACTTTTTAATTTTTATTTCTTGAGAGTTTGAACTGCTATATATTTCTTATTCATATCTAAGATAACTTTGGTTTTATATTTTCTGCTTATTGAGGAAACAGTCAAGACTTCATGAATACTACCACAGCTCAGGACTGATTTTGTAGCATGAAGGTCTTCAGTGTAATTTAAAGCTAATTTGTAAATCCCATAAGAAGAAATACATCATCATCATAATTTGCTAAATAATAATGCCCCAAAGAGCAAGGGCAGAGGAGCATTGAATATATAATTCTTATGTACCATTTTTCCTCTTCATACCAGTTTCTGAACCGTCTACATTGTCACTCTGCTAACCCAAATATTAAATATAATTTCATTTTAAAAGTAACTGTTCTTGTTATTTATTTGTATTACCACAGCACCTAGAAGCCCTAGTCATGGACCATGACTCCATTGTGTTAGGCAGTGTACTAACACACAATAAAAAAGACAGCCCTGCTTTAAAGAGCTAACATAGAAGTATAAGTACTTGTCCATATGGAGACTTAGTGTGTGGCAAGCCAGGGTGTGAATGTACAGTGCACTACCGTGCTGCACACTAAATTGCCATGTGGATCCTGCTACCCCACATTAAAAGTTCCATTGTGCACTTTGACCTTAGTGCGTGGCAGGCTACTGTACAGTCCATTCACACTCCAGCTTGCTGCACACTAATCCTCCGTACAGACAGGCCGTGAGACAAGATTGTGAATTTAAGGATTCTTGTATTCACACCCTATGCACTATTGCAATAATTTTTGTATGAAATATGCCCTGCAAGGTATCGTCTGAAAACTAATAACACAGTGGTTGATGTCATTATAAATATATGTAACACTGATGCATGTGAAATTATGAATGCTCGCCAATTTTACACTTTCAACTCTTGGACTAAAAGGTGTTAAACCAAACATGTCGGGGGACTTGATAAACAGATTTTCTCCAGACAGAGGAAGGAGGCCGACACCTCAAACCAAATGTGGCCCAAATTAAATAGGCTATTCATTTGTATCAGAGATCGCAACAAGGAAAGAGTATTTGCATAATGGCAACCATCAGAGGGATAGTGACCGGCAAAGAGCTTTATTTTCTTGGCTCCTTTACTCAGCATGAACTAATGAACTTTATCTGGGGTACCCTTCTGAAGAATACATTTCAGAGGTTCACTGGACTATAAAAGAGGGGGGCAAAGAACCCCAAGTTTTTTCACCAGAAACAAAGGAACCAAGCACTTCGGGCTTTGTGGGAGATTCTGACCAAGGGTGTAGTCAGCCATCTTGCTGGAAGGTAGTATGGTAAGAATCTTACTTTGAACCAACACTGTAGTTTTGTTTTTCACATTTATTTGCTAGTAACCATCTCTGACTTTATCCCTTACATTTGAACTCATTTAAAATCCTATCTCTGTTTTGTTTTTCTTTTAATCTAAATCAACCCAGTGGTGTGTTTCAATTATAGTTATTAACTCCAGTTAAAGGAACAAACTATCTCTTTAAAGGAGCAATGGATCTTATCACTTCCCTAAATGTTCCAGGAGAGGCCCAGATGTTTATGGGCAGACAGTTTTGAGGAAATTGGGGACTGGTGGGTGCTGGGGTTACTTGACTCATACTAGGGCTGGTGCAAGGATATTTTACACCCTAGGTGAAACTTACACCTTGCACCCCCCCTCCCCCTCCCCCCAGAGCATAAATTAATATGCAAAACCATATTTAATGCAATATTAATGTTGCAAGCTTAAAATATACAAAGACCATGAAATTAATAACATAAGGTTTTAGAAAAAAATAATTCATCTCACTTTAAATTACTTTTTAGTGAGAAGGGAAAAATCAGTTTTGGTTTTTACTGGGGGAAAAACAAAACTGAACAGATAGTTCCAGATCGTACCAATCTTATAAACAAGAAGTTAAATAATTAATTGCCCAAAGAGTGATCCAAAATACCACATGTGAGCAAGTGATCATCTCACAATGGGAAATTACTAGTAATTTTTCTTGATTTTTATTTCAGTTAGCAATTTCATTAATGTACTTTTTCCCAGGGGAGGGGCAGCATTCAAGGAAATAAACAATCAAAAAAGAACAGAAATAAAATAAAACAGGGAGAAGAAGAAGAAACTTTAAGCTGAGAAACTGTGTATTGTACAACACTGTGAGGTTACACAATCAGTTAATTTGGCTCCTCTGAAGCACTCCACCCTCCTTTAAAGACTTAGAACAATGCGATTTTTTCACACCTCACCTGGTCCCTGATGCTGCAAACATGTTAATGCTTAACTTAAAGCCTAAACAGTGCTGTGATGGATGGCAAGGACAGGAAATTTACTCTCCTGTCTAAAATAAAGCAGGCGCTCAAGCATTTGCAGGATCAGGGCTTTAGTGGCTCATCCGTATATTGAGAATTAAGCAGCAGAACAGGAGCACCCCAGGGGACAGCGAGTGCCAGGGCGATAGAGGCTGCAAAGCTCCCGAGGGAGCCCTACAGAATCTTTTCTGTAAGAAGGGCCAGGCTGCAGAGCCAGACATGCCACCAGCGCCCCCCACATGTGAGTGAAGTCTGACCCGAGCTATTGGAGCTCAGCCAGTCCCCTCTGGCTCCGTGGGGCAGGGACCCTGCTCCCCCTCAGCATCTTTCAGTCTCCCAGTGTCAAAGCCCCAGCTCCCTGCCAAGACCCAGCCCTGGCCCCCAGCGCTCCACACTGGGATTCTTGGTGCACGAGCGAGTATCCCACCTTGACCTGGCCTGGGCTCAGACAGAGAAGCCCCCAGCAGGACAAGCTGCCTTTAGTCTCCGAAGTCCAGCCAGCCCGGCCCGCCTGGCTGCAGGGGGAGGAACCCACTGTCTCCTCCCCCTGCCCTGCATGCTACGTGCTGAGCAGATCAGAAGTGGCAGCGGTTGGGGATGAGAAGTGAGTGGCAGCCACTTTTTGGTGCCTCCAAATCTTGGTGCCCTAGGCGGCCACATAGTTCACCTAGTGGTTACACTGGCCCTGACTCATACTAATCAAGGCTGGTGGAGACAGAATGTGGCTCTGGCATAATAAGCAGGATACTGGAGTCAGAATTGCTGAACCGTAGCTGCTTAACACATAGACAGTGAGTGCATGCTTGTGTGCTGGCTGGGAGAATCCAATCAGGGAGTTACAGCAACAGAGCCATTTAAGGCACTCAGGGTTATAGGACAAGCAGTGACACAATCTCTCACTACCATAGGTTGCACCCCAAATTGTTGCAAAGATGCAACAGATCAATACAGACAGATAGAGGAGTACAGGGAAACAATGAGACAGTACTGGTCAATGTGATAAGCATTTGTATCAGCACACCAAGTGACCTAACCATAGTCAAGTGTTTTGTAGGCATCATGGCAAAGGAGAGTTTTGGGGATTTGTAGGAGGATACTGAGGTAACTTTGCGAATGCTTGTAGGGAGATCCTACCAAGCTTAAGGGGCAGCTTGGGAAAAAGAATGAAGGTGCATGTTTGCAAATGTAACAAATGAGAGTGAAGGAGGCTTGTATCCTGGACTGATCAGAGGCAGCAGTCAACAATTTAATCATGAATGAGAGATAAGTAGGCTGGAGATAGACCATGAAGGACCTTAAAAGTGAAGGCAAGCATCTTTTTTTGAATATGATAGAGAAAACAGATGGGTAGAGGGAATCAGACAGAAGGGTGACATTGTCAAAGTGAGGGGCTAGGAAGATAATCTTTGCAAGAGTATTCTGATTGTCTATGAACAGCACAAAACTGCATTTGCTAAGGCCAGAGAAAAGGATGTTGCTGTAATTGAGATGCAAGATGATGGGAGACTGCATAAGCGTTTTAGCTGTGTGGATGGATAGGAAAGATTATATCTTAGGAATGTTATGCAGAAAGAATCTGTGAGATTTAGATGTAGCCTGTATGAGAGGAGATAGAGAGAGGTCCGAGTAGAAGATGACCTCCAGGTTATGGCCCTGAGCGACAGGCAAGATGGTGGTGGTGTCCACAGTGATTGAGAAAAGAGGCTGGAGGAGGTCCAAGTTAGAGGCAGAGTTAAGGGCTCAGTTTTAGCCATGTTGAGCTTTTTCTTATAGCTAGACATCCACGAGGAGATGACAGAAAGACAGAATGAGATTTTAGTTTGGATTGGTTTGGAGTAGAGACGTAGATCTGGGAGTTGTCAAATTGTAGTTGAATTTGTGTTTGTGGATGAGAGTATGTAGAGATAAGGTACAGGGGAAGAGAAGGGAACAAAGGACAGAGACTCCTGCACAGAAAATGGGAGGGATGAGGAGGATCCTCTGAATGCCACACTGAAAGCAAGATTAGAGAGGTAGAAGAAGAACCAGGAGAGAACAGAGTCACAGACACCAAGAGAGGACAAGAATTCAGTGTTCAGTTGTATCAAAGGCAGCTTGACAGGTCAAGGAGAATGAGGATGGAGTACTGGTTCTGAGATTTGGTAAGAGGAGATTATTAGAGAGTTTAGTGAGAGTGGCTTCAGTGGGGTGCAAGCAGCAGAAGGCAAACTGGGGAGGAGGTAGGATGGAATTGGAGGAGTGGAACACCATACTCCAATTATAATCAGTGCATTCAGTTCTCTTAGATATGAAAGGGAGATGGGGTGGTAATTGGAGAGGCAAGTGGAGTCAAGGGTGATTATTTTTTAAGATGGGAGAGACTAAAGCATGCTGAATGGTGAAGGGGAAGAGTTGGAGAGTAATAGGTGAAGAGGAAAAGGATGAGAATAGGGGTGAGCGAGATCAGAAGATGGAAGAGGGTTGTTGGAGGAAGAGGAAGATTTAGATAAGGAGAGCAGATGAGAAAATTTAGGAGGGGAAGAGTGTAACATTCTTGGCCAATTTTCTCTTAAAAACCCATCCTTAATTACACTAAGCCTTTCTTAAGTGGCGAGGGTAATAGGAGGATTGGGTTTAGGTGAAAAGACAGCATAAAGAGAAAGAAGTTGATGCAACAATAATTATTGTTGCCTGTATCTGGGGAAATGAGAGAGCAAGTAGCAGATCAGAATTTACAGGGGAGAAGATGTAAATCACGTTTCACAGTCATCATAACCATATCCTGGGCTAATACGATTCTCTGAGGCTTGTGTAATCACAGGTGAGTGTGGTTACAGGTCCCCCCTCTGTGCCAATCCACAAAACATATGAGTTGTTATAACCCCCAGCTGCAGAACCTTGGCACTCTACTCAAGCCATAGTAGCTTAGACTTTCAGGTCTGGAGGATCCTGGTTCAGTTCCTGTTGTGTCAGTCAAAATGTGCAGCTATTATTCCTGAGGCAGTCTGTGCCAAAAAATTAAAAATTCTGCACACAATATTTTAAAATTCTGCAAATTTTATTTGTCAAAATAACACTACATAATCATGCCAGTTTCAATTCTTTTGGTAATTTATTTCAAAATACCTGTCAGCAACTATGTCTGTAACAATACAGACACACACAATAATTCCCTCAGGAGCAGAGAGTTAAAGAATCCTCTATGACAACCCAGTTCCTGTTTCTCTGCCCCTTCCCCCCTCCCCACTCCCAGAGCCCATCTAGGAGGCCCGATACCCACAACCCCTCCTCTCCCAGAGCCCATCCACGCCCCCACAGCCAATACATCCGAACCCCCTAGCTGCCTGGCCCACCCAGCCCAGATACCTGCACCCTCTATCCCCCAGAGCCCATCCACAGCGGCTCCTTGCCCAGATACCTGTACCCTCTCCCCCACAGAGCCCAGGCATGCCCGCTCCAGCCCAGACACCTGCCTCCTGAGCCCAGGAATCTAGGGGGAGAAACAGCCTGACACACAGTCCCAGGCCAGTGTGGAGTTTCCTGTGCGCTGCCCTCTCCTTCCCTCAGGCCATGCTGGGAACTGCAGCTCCCAGGAACCCTCTAACTCTCTCCCCTCCCCCCAGCAGTGTCTCCTATGTGCGAGCTGGGCTCTGCTGGGTCGAGCTGCCCATAGTGGCAGCCAGCAACACTGCAGCCCATTTCTGTGGGGGAAAGGAAATTCTACCCACACAATGTTAATTTCTGCAAAATTCTGCATTGTACAGCGATGCAGAATTCCCCCAGGAGTAAGCTATCACACTTGCATTAAAATTTATGTAGCTCATGATTCAGTTGTTATTTTGTAACCAGAAATATCCCATTATTTAAACGTATGTGAAAATGCTAGCTGTTAAAGGATAGTGTCAGTTAAAAAATCAAAAGTTGGTAAACAAATTTGTTACTAATTTATTATTAATGTTGAAAAGAATTCTCAAAATATAGTTTATCACTGTTTATGATCTATGTATATGTGGCATTTTATGGACACTGAAATCCATAAAGTTAGTTCCCCTTTGTTTATGGTGAACTTCATTTTCTTAGTCCTGTTATGTCTGAATTTTAAACACTTTAGGAGACTTGATTTATATACAGTTGTCTTCATTAGAATTCTAAAAAAAAACAGATAGTGGAAACATTTTTATTTGTATTATGTCAGGGGTTCTCAAACTTCATTGCAACCCAGCCCCCTTCTGACAAGAAAAATTTCTACACAGCCCCAGGAGTGAGGACTGAAGCCTGAGCCTTCCCAAGCCTCACGGCCCTTTATGGGGACCAAAGCCAAAGCCCCACTGCCCAGGGCAGGAAGCGAAAACAGAAGCCCAAGGGCTTCGGCTTCATCACTGGGTGGTGGAGCTCATGACTTCAGCTTTGGCCCAGGCCCCAGCAAATCTAATGCCAACCCTGTAAACCCATTAAAATGGGGTCGCGACCTACTTTGGGGTCCCAATCCACAGTTTGAGAACCATTGTTCTGGGTTGTATAAATGTCTAGTTTGGGCAAAATCTGAGTTTAGTGTCTTCTTAAAGGATTAATCTTACAGATACTACTAGCAGTAATGTTTAATACATCTGGTAGTACCATACTGACAAAATCAGAACCTAAAAGTTTCCGCTTAACTCCCATGATGGCATTGATTTTAATTGGCTCATAAACATTTCACTTATTTTCTGTTTTTGATGAAACTTGGTATGTTTGTTCTCTGCTCATAGATGACTTTTTAATGTTCATAAAGATTAGTTAGGTGATCCCAGACAAAAATGCACACTTTTCCCACTAGCTTCAGCATCTAAAATTAAATTCCTGTTTTCTATGTGACTGCTTTTCAGTAAAGAATTATCCTTGTAAAAATACACAGCATAGTACCAAATTGAGTAAAAAATTTTCTTTGATGCATTGCACAATAAGAAATCTCTCTAAGCCTTAGTTATATAATTGATGATGACATCAGGGAGTTGCTCAGAATAAACTGGGCTAGGGATTATCCTTCCATTTTTTGTTTACAATAGAGGGCCTGATTTGTTTCATTGCTTTTCTTATCTTTTGGAGCTTTTTGTGAGAAAATAAATGATTTATTAATTCTTCATATTTTTCCTGTATCAGTCTCCCTCCGTTGTGCCCAAGTCCTTTTTGTGAATGGAAGCATGATATCACTGCATTTGTTTTTCTTTTTAGCTGTAAGAGTCAATCATTGAACTTGAAAATATTCCCCCCTCATTTAGTTGTTCAGTGATAATTTCTTCATTTCTAGGATTACTCTCAAAGATCCACTTTACAACTCTGCATGGAGAGTAGTGCTACTGTAGAGCCGTACCTTGTGGGAGAAAGTGTCAGCTGTTGTAGATTTGAGTTGTCTCATCCACTTCAGCTACATGAGGGAACCAAAACAGGAACAAATGGAGGAAGAGGCGGCTCTATTCATAGGGGAGTAATGGCTCTGTAGGTAGATTTCCTGCCCCTTTCCATAATCCCTCCAATGTTCTCTTGCATTTTGTACATAGAGACTTGAGCTGTTTGTAGTGGAGGGTGAGATCATTCTTCCTGGCATTGTCCTTCCGTCTTTTAAAACCCCACACAATGTAAAGACTAACGTAATGCTGGGGATTCTCCTGCACACTCTAAAACTCTCTGCCCCTGCATGGGGAAAGGGAACGGGGGCAGTGAATGACAATAAGACCATGGTAGCCCAGGTCCTATGAGCCATTCTGCCATGGGCAAGTAGGCATCCTGGGAACAGTACAGAGATTCTGAGCTTCTATGTAAATACCTCTGCCCTTTGCAGGTATAATGATTCTTAAGGAAATCCTGTGGATCTCAGGGCATTGGTTTTGGGCAGGAAGTTTGTCCCCCCTTTCTTGACATTCCCTTTTATCTCCAATGAACTGAAGGAAACTCTGAGCTAAAGGTTGAAGAATTTCCTGACACTTATGCCTTTTCCCTCCCACTTAGCTCACAATACTAAATGTGCCTTAATTTTTCTGAACAGTACGAAAAGTGATTTTATTTACTTATATGTTGTTAATGTTAGTGGCTTCCAAGCATTAGCTGTTCTGTTCAACAGTGCTTCATATTCTGTGTCTACAGTGACAATTACTGCTGTATGCATGAACAAACAGATGCCACCTAAGTATAATAGGCATAAAAAGAAAGACTTGCCTCACAAGAAACTTCTCTCTTTTCAGTTAGTTTAGTTCTGAGCCACAGCTAAGAATTTCTAAATGATGGAGATGTTTAATATACTCTGGTTGTGAGGTATTCTTCTGTACTTGAAAAGCAGTAATTTCTTAAATCTTCTGTTTTACATAGATATCTCTAGAGATCAATTTAATGCTTTAAGTGGTCTCTGCACTTTACTATCAAGTGACTGCCTGAAAAGCACTACACGTATAAGACAGCAATGGGCCGGGTGACCAGATGCCCTGTTTTTAAATGAACAGTTCTGTATGTAAGCCCTCCTGCAGGTGTACTGACTTTTTCTTTAAAAACAGGCAAATTGTCCTGTATTTTCTGTCTCCCCCACATCAGTCCTGGCGGGTCCTGCTACTGGCCGGATCCATACTCGCCAGCCACCCACCCGTAGTGAGTGGAGTCCAGTGGCCAACAATGGGGGTGGGTGTGCAAGGCTGGTGGTGGGGCAAAGATGTAGCATGTGGGGCAGCTGCTCCCCCTGCTGGTCTGTCAGCGCAGCCCCTGCTGTGTGCTAGGTCTCAGCCAGCAAGGCCCCACCCCTGTCATGTTTCCAGCTGGTACTGGCTGCGAGGTGCGGTGGTTGGTGAGTGCAGGCAGGTGCCAGGCAGCAGTCAGTTATGTGTCATCTCTGCTGCCCACCCATCGGCCCTTTATGTGCTTCCCCTCTTGCTATCTTCTCCCTACTTTGCCCCTTCACTCTCCCACAACCCTGCTGCTCCTCCATATCCCCCCCCGGAGGGGCGCATCCCACCCCCAGCACTGTGTGGAGAACCAGCCCCTGGTCAGAGTGGTCAGCTTACCACAGCCTGGCTGGCAGGCTTCTTCCTTCCCCCACCGCCTCTGGCTGGGCTGATACCCCGGGAAAATCCAAGACCCTCCGGCTTGGGGTGCTGGCCAGAAGGAACCAAGTCCTGCATGTTCCAAAGCCCTGCACATCGCTGGCACAGAGAAGCTTCTCTGCCCCTCAGCTAAGCTCTGGAGTGGCAGGAGAGAGGGAAGCGATTTCCAGCCTGTTCGTGCCCCAACCCTGCAGGCTCCACAGCAGCCCCACGGGCAGGGGCTTAGCACCATCTTCAACTCCCCTTGCCCTGGGTCCTGTCCACAGGGAGCATGGGACTGCTCAGTGCTGAGCCACCTTTCTGGCCAGGTTTGCTGAAGCCCCTGTAGTCAGGTTCCCTGGGTGCTGGTGCACAGTGCAGCCTTAGGGCTTAACCCCTTCCAACCCACACTGTAGCTGTGGGACAGGTGGCAGCTGGGTTATGTCGGTGATCAGCAGCAGCCCAGAGGTGTTAGTTGCCTTTCAACACGGTGCAGGCAGGAAGGGACAAGCTCCCACAGGGGAGTGGGGTGGAAGGGAAGGGAAGATCAGCTCTGGAAAGACATGGGCCAGATCATCCCTCCTCCCGCCACTCCCTCCCTCCCCCAGCAGCTGGAAGCAGTTCCTATCCCTTCCCTCCCACACCATGCCAGAAGGCTGCTTCTGGCCATGTTCTGGTGTGAAACCTGGCAGAAATCTGAGAAGAGGGGGCATGTGACCCTGTGTGCTCCCCCACATGTTGCCTTGGGAAGATACAGCACCAGGTACCAGGAGAGCCGGGTCTGTCCCAGGGTCCTAGCCAGGCATGGAGGGTGGAGAGTGCCTGTCAAGGAGGGGAGGTCACCCCCTTGGTTGGTCACCCATCCTGTGTGAGAGAAGTGTACAAGAGTGTGTGTGCATCACCTCTCCCCATGTGAACCCTAAAGCCTTAAAGATAAGAAGGTAAATAAAAAGAACCCAACTACACAGTATTTCTTTCTAACGGGCTCAGTCAACTTGTTAATTTGAACGTTTGTACTGCATAGTTCTGATTTATTGCCATTGAACTTGCTTGAATATGAGTAATTTTACCAGGTGTCCCATATTCAGCATAGGGAAATATGGTCATCCTAGCAATAGGTATATAAAAGTGTAGTAACCTATTAATAGCTGCTATTGTTGGAGAGATGAGAACTGATTTTTGAAAAAGGGAGAGACTCACTAAAATGCTTACCTTAATTGCTAGAAAGTTTTAATTATAGATATCATAGAAGTGTTAACATCATAGAATATCAGGGGTGGAAGGGACCTCAGGAGGTCATCTAGTCCAAAACCCTGCTCATAGTAGGACCAATCCCCAGACAGATTTTTGCCCCAGATCCCTAAATGGCCCCCTCAAAGATTGAGCTCACACCCCTGGGTTTAGCAGGCCAGTACTCAAACCACTGAGCTATCCCTCCCTCATGGAATCTGATCCATGGATAGGGCTGTACAGTCTAAAATATATGGCATTTTTGTGTTGGGGTTTAACTGGTTTATCATTATTGTTTGTAATGGATGTGTGTGATGCTGAATAAGCAGGTAACATGGGTTGTTAACAATAAACATGACAGTTACCAAAGACATGATTCATTCTTATGTTTTAAATTAAATCCTACATTACAATGTTAACATGCCTAAATCCTGTGGAGGGTGATATCAAGAGCCACATTGAAATTGCATTTATCATTCCCCTTTGACAGCCTCATCTGCCGCTAATCCATCTTCCCAGGGTTTTTTTTTTCCTGACATTGCAAATTTCTGAATGGCTTGTAACAGCTGCAATTTATAAAGGAAAAAAATCAGATAAATGTATCCTCCACTCCTCCAAATTATTGAACTTGCACATACAAATATAAAAGTATTTTAAAACTCTCTAAAATATTTCTGACAGCTTAATATGTAGCATATGCAGAATACATTGGTTGGAGGTGTTTTATCAGCACTCACAACAATGTCACAGTTTGAGGTAATTACACCTGAATTCCCTTTCCATGGTCCCTGAAGGGGATACATTGAAGGTTTCTGGCTCCACCTTTCTTCCTCCTGACGGGGGATTTTAAGGTTGCCTGACTTCCTGCTTTGCACTGTGATGTCCCCAGCAAGCCAGTCTGCTTAAAGGCCAACACCAGTGCTGTGCTTTGCTGTACTATGAAAAGTGTATTACTAGCCGTTAAAAGTAACCACACAGGTCTTTCTAAACAAGCACATTTATTCTTAAGGTAAAAGGATTTCAGAGAAAACATAATAACAGCAAAAACATATGTAATCAACACTAAACATACTAGGGAGTCACCCTTCAGTGTTATGGGGCTCTACTAGTGTGTCCAACCTTTTCACAAGGGCAGAAGGTCCCATCTGTTTACTGGATCAAGAAAATGACCCTGTGTCACTACAAACTCATCCTTTTGTATCAAAAGACGTTTCTGTGTCTCCTGGTCTTTGGAAAAATCCATATTGAACTAGTATTTTGCAAACTACTCAGTGGGGGAGTGGTACCTCTCTAGCATTGTTTAGTTTCAGTGACTTTCCTTAAATACCCTCGTTAATTTTTGTTCCTAGAAGAGTTGTAGTAACCCTCCATTTTGGTGTTGCATACAGTCCCTGGCCCAGAGTGATACATAAACTTAATAATATATGCAGTGGTGCAAGTATGGTACGATACGTGGTCCCAGTAAGATATTTATAGCTGGTACCGCATACCGGAAAGACAGAGGATGAGCCCGCTCCCAGTCCTTCTATGGAGCTGCATCTCCTCCATGTGTACAACAGCTCCACTCTGGAACCGCAACGGGGAAAGGAGCTGATACCGGCAGCTCCTCCGGCGTGGCTGTACCGCCCCCAGTCCCGCCCCCCCAGCCCTGTCTTCCAGCGGGGCTGCTGTAAAGACAGAGGAGATGCAGCTCCATGGAAGGGCAAGGGGCAGCGCTGGAGGTTCTGCTCCTTTCCCCACTGCGGTTCCCAGGGGAGCCCTGAACCCCAGGGCTCTCCCAGGAACCCCAATAGGGAAAGAGCAGAATGTGGAGCCGCTGGGCAGGCCCACTCCAGCAGCTACTCTGCTGTGACTGCTGTATTACCCCCAGTCCTATCCTCTGGCGGGGCTGCTGTACAGACACCTGGCAGGAGGACTCAGGAGACACAGCTGCGTGGAAGAGCTGGGGGCAGTACAGCAGCCGTGCCGGAGGAGCTGCTGACTTGGGACTGCCCGGCAACCACACATTCTTCAGCTTCTTTCACCTCTTTGGTTCCAGAGAGCCCTGATCTCCCGGGAACCACAGTGGGGAAAGGAGCAGAACGTACCACCCCCAGCCTGGCCCCCAACCCTTCCAGGCAGCTGCGTCTCCTGAGTCCTCCTGCCTGGAGTCAGTACAGCAGAAGTCTCCGGTGCAGTGGGAGGAGGACAGAGCTCCCCCCGCGGTAGCATGGGATGGACATGGATCACGGAGAGGGGATAGGGAGAGCGTGGGGACCCCAGGCTAGGGTGGGGGTTGGGGCGGAGAGGAGTCACATTTGGAGGTCATGTGCCCCTCCCCTCTTTGTGTACCCCCTCACATGAGTGCAGCGTACTGGCAAGAAATTAGTTCTACTTGTTCCACTGAATATGTGGTCCCCAAAGATGCTGCATGAGATTGCAATATCTATCACAAACTGCTTAATTCATTTATGGTTTCAGTGCTTGTGTGTAATGTGTCCATCCCAAAGTCATGCTGAGAAATTCTTTATACACCTCATACTAGCATGCATATTTTTCTTTCTCCCTGTCTTCTGTCCTTACCCAGTGTCACCTAATACATTGATATGATGCACCTGATACAATGAAATGGCATCTCCACAGTGAATCTCAGAACCACTTATACTACTTTGTATCTAGGAAAACTATCAGCTCAGTTGGTGGTTCTCAGTTGGAGATACTGTGCCTCAAGGTATGAACAGTAAGTTCACAGTGGGGGGTTGCTTCTTCTTATGTGAAAATTCTCTTTGAATGCAAACAGCAGGAGATTGGTTCGTATTTTCTAGTGAAATTACCTCCAGGTTACACTGTGACAAGACTACACATTAACAAATGACAGACCTGTCCAGCATCACATTCATCTAATGTGAAGCTAATGAGTCTAATTATTAAAGGCTGGTTCTGATAGTATTTGAATGAATTTAAGTCTTGTTTTCTTTCATGATATTGTTCGGGTGGTGGCTGTGTGATACTCTTGGGTTCCCTGACCAGACTGATAGCATTAGGGAGCGTAATTACCATGCTAGCTGCACTGCCATTAGCATGGGGCACACGTGGCTGAGAACAACCAGTCATTAGAAGTTTTTAAATGATAGGCTTGACCCCTTTGGTAAATGAGTCCAAGAAGTTATTTTTACTCCCCTTTTCCCCCATGCGCCTTCTCCTTCCCACCAACCTCTGCGTTTTTCAAGGTCTGGTTTATCTGGAAATACAAAGCAAAGCAAAATTACATGAGTGGAAGTAGTCCTCTAAATACATTCTGTTTTTGATACTTGAAAAGTTGATATCTCTGATCTGCAAAGATAAATACATCTATCAATTTTTCTTTTGGTAGGTGCTTGCTAGTCTAACACATTCCCTTAAAATTTGCACAGAGAAGTGGTGTTCTCTTTCCACTTATTATTAAAGATTTAACAGAGGCAATATGGAGTCTTATAATATGTAGGCTTCATAGTACACTGCTACCTTGATATAACAGCACCCAATATAACACGAATTTGGATATAACGTGGTAAAGCAGCGCTCCGGGCAGGGCGGGGCTGTGCACTCTGGTGGATCAAAGCAAGTTCAACATAACACGGTTTCACCTATAACGCAGTAAGATTTTTTGGCTCCCAAGAACAGCGTTATATTGAGGTAGAGGTGTAGTTACAAAATGTACAAAAACGTATTGTGTATGAAATTATGACCTGTCATATAGATAAACTACAATTCTCATAAATGAACAAAGTACAGTCTGTGGTATATTTTCCTGGTGTATTTTTATTCACTCACTAATTTGCAAAATTGACATTTTGGGCTTCTCATTAATTGATGTGAATTACTGAAGTTTCCAGATCATTAATGTGATTTCAAATGATCTGACTTTTTTTCATTAACTGGTTCACATTGGGTGAATATCTGACCCTCAAAATGAGCAGGCAAGAGCACCAATCAAAATGCAGGATTGCTTGTCAGCTTCCCTAGATGCTATTTTTTCCCCTCCAGTATTCCCCATTTTCACTGTACCTTACACAGATTAAACATCAATAGTTACTACTGATGCATCTTCATGGATAAAATATCTTTTCCAAAAAGTATTTCTTTAAACATGGCTCAAAGAACTGTGAAGATGAAGAAAATTTTATAAATGCTTCTGTTGCTGAGATACTGAATCCAACACAACCTTATTATATATAAGGCAAGGTGGATGAGGTAATATCTTTTACTGGACCAACTTCTTTTGGTGAGAAAGACAAACTTTTGATCCACACAGATCCTGAGACCAGCACGGCTTCAACCACGCTGCATACAATCTTTTTATTTGTCCATCTTCTTCAAAGATTGGCTTCAAAGATTCATCTCCCCTTAGAAGCTTGAGGAAAAAAGGCTAATTCCTAACAAGGTCTCTAATCCCACAAAAACACCCATGCACCACAGGAGCATGGTGCATGGTGTTTTTGTGGGATTAGAGACCTTGTCAGTGTAACCCTTCTGCCCCTCTGAGTTGGCAGCAACAAGGGCCGGGTTCAGTATCCAGGGGTTCCGTTTTAATAACACCATGCATAACCGGCTCGAGCCCCCACCCAGTGACCTGGGACACTTACATACCACACCC
>NC_133769.1:274146172-274149994 GCF_003597395.2 Chelonoidis abingdonii | reverse complement strand
TTTGAAATTCTTGAAATTCTTTCCACACTCCCTACAATTCACCACCAGATGTCAGGGTAGCGCGCATCGTGACTGCTTACATTAGGAATTAGTCTTTTTTCCTCAAGCTTCTAAGGGGAGATGAATCTCTTTGGCACAAAAACCTTTAAGGACATAGAAAAACATTTTACTCTTAAGGATCTATCACCTTAGAAAATTTATCAACTTTGGTCTTATTTCTGTGGCCATAGTGGATAATGTTTCACACAATAATCTTGGATGACCCGTTTGATTATCTTCTATATAATATTCTAAGGCCCAGGTTGGAAATCACTTGTGGAATAGTGCTGGCTCCATTTACTACTTGAGATGCTGCAGCTACAACAGGCATTTGCTTATTAGTACATATTTTAGTCAGTTGTCAACCAACTGATAATTCTCATCATCTTGCTTTGAAGAAATTGCCCACTCTGTGCAGAAATGAGTAGATTACTTCATCGGACACCATCTTTTCTGTATGCACTTCTGCTGAAGGATGTGATGCATCATTGCTTGCAGTTGAAGAGGAATGTAATGCTATTTTATGCATCTATTAAAGTTTTAGGACTAATTTTTTTTAAAGTGTTCTAATTTTAGGTGCTTCATTTTTAGACAGAGAGACATCTAGGGCCTGATTTTCGGAGAGGCTGAGTACTCACAACTCTAACTGAAGCCAATGATTGAGGCATCCAGAATTAATAGAAACTATTGAAAATTTTGAATTTATCACGTGACACATCTGGCACTAAATTTGTTTTCCCTGCTTCTGTAACTAATAATTGCACAATATCAGTGTGTATATTCAAACTTTGCTTCTTGTTCTCAGAAACAACTCTGTGTTGCAAATCGCTCCTATAAAAATATCTTTGCTGAGAGTAATGTCACTCCTTGGATTAAGAGAAAAATAAGACCTCTCCAGACTTTAAAAAGAGTCTGAGTGTTGCTTTAAGGTAGCAAAACTTTATTGTGGAATAGTGTGTCCACACATATAGCTATTTCAGAATAGTTTATTCTGCAATACCTATTCCGGTTAATTTCCCCATGTAGATAGCACCTAAGAGATAAACAGGAACTTCTTCAGCAGGCCATCTCAAAAGGGAAGACACATACCGGAGACTCTCCTCCAAAACTCCTGCAAACTTCAGCTTCCATTCCTCTACATTAAATTAAAATCAAATGCTTTTCCCAATGCAATACACTTTGATTTAGTTTGCCATTCTTCACACAGTGTTTCAAGTAACTGAGTATATGTAATTTGCTTGTTTTAGCATTTTTTTATTTTCTCTTTGCCTTTAAAAGTGGCAGTGTCCTTTACACCCCTCCCACCCCCCCAACAACCACATCACTCCAAGAAGTATACAGTTGTGGGCACTAGTATTTCAGTTGGGCTTAATTTATACAAACTGAGCATTCTTCTTGTATGAAAATTCGAACAATTCCAGTTCCCAGAATGCAAGCCCTTAATGTATCTTACAGTGGGAGGCTATTGTAAATATTTTCTCCCTTCACATTTGATTTCATAGGAGTCAGAAGGAAGGCAGATGATTTCAGAGCCTTGAATAAGAAACAGGAAGTTATTGAACTGAAGGATCATCTTCCCATAGTTTTCTGAATAGTTGAGCAGAAAACACAGTCCTAAAAATGGGTTTTACTAACAGCTTCCTGATGGACACTGTGAGCAAAATTCATCCTTCGTATCGCACTAGTGAAGTCAGTTACATTTATATCTGGTATGAAGTAGGCCCCCTGAGTATAATCTAGGATCCAAATGTACTCTAGTCTGTTGAGCTGCCACTGAAGTATCTCTGGGAAATGACAAGAAAAAAACTACTGACAGTTTTATTTTCTAGTCTGTGCCCTTCTAGTTACACCTGCCCATAGATTTGGACCTTGCTGTAGTCTCTGTCATCTCTGCAGTGGCTGAGCAAAGAAGGCATTGAAGAGCAAAAAAATGAAGTTTCTAGACACCTTTGCAGTGTGATTGCATAGTGCTTCCTTACACTTGAATGAGAATACAGTGGGTGTGGTGGGGCTCAGTGAGGGAGCAGGGTAGCCTTGCTTCTTTTTAGAGATGGAAATACAGAATTAGCTTTTTCAAAGCCAATACCTGAAAAATGAATATTTTTGAGTGCCTTAGGAATGGCATGTATCATTTGTATGTTTAATTTTATTTTTAGTCTGTCAATTCCTATTGGATAAAAACTCAGGGCAGCATGATGAATAGTCTTTGGTAGCACAGTATTTTTGTTAAAATTAGAATTTACTGCGTAAACATATTTAGAAAGCTAAGCAGTTTGTAATCTACTACACAGTATGAAAATGATAGACAGTCCACTGGTGGGTTTAAGTTGCTGAACTGTCTGAAGAAGCATGGATGAAATTGACCTGTCAGTGAGGGAAATGTTGATTTCCCAGTAGGCCATAGGTACATCTGATAACAATGAATCAGGCAGTTGACAGAAAGGTGTCAGTCAAGCAATTTTGCCATACAGCACACATCCTATAATAGAGTAAGTATTGTGGATATACCAATGTCTGGAGGAACATGGATCTTTGCTGTACCTGTAGTATATTTAATAAAATGCTAGTCATTTTGTAGTTTTAACAAACCTTACCTAAAAATTTACATGGAAGTTTTTGTTTACAAAGTACAAAACTAAAAGTATAGCATAAAGGTCACAAACTTTTTTGTTTTCATTTTGCATTAGGTACCTTGGCATGTTATTCCTGTATTTGATAAGTTGTCCTAGCCTGAATTACTTCACGATAGTATAGCTGCTTCTCTGATGTTGTATACACTTTTAATTTTAAAAACCCTCTGCTAATAGACATGAACAGTCAAAACCAGAATGTCAATGTCTTAAAAACAAGTATAGGTGATTGGTGTAGGATGAAAGCATAAGATTCCACTCTGGTTTATAGTATGAGGCCAAAGCACAAAGATCCAAATGTCTTCTGTGTCTAAGCAATGCTTGTATGACACCAGAACATATTCTAGGAATATTGTTATAAGGTATCGGTCTTTTGGTTAATGAGTATTGACCCATATGAGAATGATCGCAAAATCAGATGGATCAGAATCATCCTCATCTATCTTTTCACTCTATCGAAGCTCCCCCACTTTTGAGAGAGCTCCAGCGTGTTTGATACTGGGTCTTGTAAGAGGTCCAGCTATTACAGCAGCTTTGCGAAGTTCTCCCCCAGACAGCTTATGCCTTTTCTTGCATAAGGATCAGGCTTGGAGAAGAATCCCTCCCAAAACACGTAATGAAAGAATAATGTAGGCCTAAAATAATTTTTCCAAATGTTTCTATTCATGTCATATCCATTGGGTTTCCTTATAAATAAGGCTAAGATTTTGTCACAGAGGTCATGGAAGTTACAGAATCTGTGATTTCCAGAGACCTCCATGACATTTTTGCTTCAGCCCCGGGCAGCAGGGCTGGAGCTGTTACCCAGCAGCTCCCAACCACCGTGAATGGCAGGGGGTACCCAGCAGTTCCCAGCCAGTGCGGATGGTGGGGACCCCCATGCAGTTCCAAGGACGGGCAGCGTGGGGACCCCTGCAGCTCCCAGACAGCACAGGCAGTGGGGGGACTGTGACGTTATTGATATAATCTGGGACCATATAGAACATGGTTGCAACCAAGATCCTGTAGTGGCACCAAATTTTATGTAAAGGGAGTCATATAAGGTGTCTAAGACCAGGTTATGCGTTGCTGGTTATGATTATGCTGTCTGTATGCATGTGTCATTTTTTAGTTGAAGTTATGAGTATTGGCTCTATACTGTCTGTATTTCAAA
>NC_133769.1:274140672-274145517 GCF_003597395.2 Chelonoidis abingdonii | reverse complement strand
TCATAACCATTCATCCCCAAGACGAGTGGCGCTGGTGGTGATAGTGGGAGACTGGAGTGTCTAAGGAAGTTGCTTGTGTGACTTGTGGTTAGCCAGTGGGGTAAGACCAAAGTCCTCTTTGTCTGGCTGATTTGGTTTACCACAGAGGTGGAAAAACCCCAGCCTTGGGCTGTAACTGCTCTGTTTAAGCAATTGATAGTAAATTGGCACTCTCAGTTGAGTCCTGCCAGAACCACATCGTCACAGGGACCCTGCAGCTCCCAGATAGTGTGGGCAGCGGAGAAACCCCAGAGCCCCCACCACTGCGGGCAGCAGTGACCCCCACAGCTCCAAGCCATGGGCAATGGGGAAGACCCCACAGCTTCCAGTCTCGTGGGGGGATCCCTGCAGCTCCCAGCTGCCACAGGCAGACCCCACCACTCCAAGCTGCTGCTGGCGACAGGGGATCCCACACCATCAGCCACCCTGGATGAGGGGAAACCCTGGAGCCCCTGCAGGGGTGGTTGCTGGACTCTCCTCCTCCTTTCTCATTTTGGGGCAGGTCATGGGCTTCCATCAGTTTTTGGTTATTGCCTATGACCTCTCCATGACTTTTACTAAAAATAACTCTGACAAAATCTTAGCTTTATTTATAAATTATACCATTAATACAGATCTTTGGAGGTAAATTGAATGGCCAGTATGTACACTTAAATAACCTCCACCATCTTCCAAAAAATACAGGGCCGCTATCTGGTCTCCATTGAATATGGGTTTAACTCACGCTGGCAGAGCAAACATGAAGACAGCCCCACCAGCTACTGCAGCATCGGACGGGAAGGGGAAAGCTGGATTATAGTGGGGCTCAGAGCTGAATGTGGCCCAAAGTTTGTAAAATGTGAAAAGTGCACATTAAGACACTTTCTAACAAGTATATTGGTGAATGCAAACTCTTGTGAAAGATCATGCAGATTACTTCAAAAACCTGCAAATTATCCTGTAGGTATGATACATTTGCAAATTGCTAATACTGAGTCGCATATGTTTAGTCTTGTCTCCGCGTGATTTAGAAAGACTGATTGGGCTTGCTAAATTTAATATTTTATTTTGTTTGAGTTGATGTTTATTCTCTAGCATTCTGCTTTGGAAAGACTGTTTGTTTGCCTACGGGCTGAAGTGCCAAAGGTAGCACAAAAAACAAAGGTGGTCAAGCTTATATGATGTATGCAAGTTTTGATCGCCCCAGGATATTAGAGAGACAAGGTGGGTGAGGTAAAATCTTTTATTGGATTAACTTCTGTTGGTGAGAGAGAGAAGCTTTTGAGATGCACAGAGCTCTTCTAGAGCAAGTTGAGCCAATAAAAGATATTACCTTATCCACCTTGTGGAACATTTATGAGGCACAAATGTGCTATTAAGCATTTATGCCCTCGCACCACTGAAAATATAGCCACTAGGGCCTACATTTAATTTATTATGCTCATACATGTTACATTTAGGAGCACTTATGAGGGGGTAGAATACTTAATATATCTTTGTGATTTATTAGTCTACTAAGGACATAAAGAAAAACTTTTGGTAGCACACTTTGCACTGCCCTGATTGTAACAACTAAGCTCTTGAAACAACAGTATTGATTATCTGCCAAAGGGAAGCAGCTTTTATTACAATATTTCACTGATAATTAAAGTTTGTTCTTTTTCCCCTAGTTCAACCCTTTTTCATTGAAAGTCTTGTTGTGTGGAAACAGTGACTATGAAAGCATATGGTAAACAGGCTGATTGTTGTACCTTGAATGAGAGTGGATTTCCACAGAGTAGGTGTGACCGCAGTGATTAAACACTGAGGAAGATATTTTATGTAAAAAATAAAAAATGGCTCCAAATATTAGTTGTTATTAATTTATATCTATCGCTAAATGCTGTCACTCATTTAAATTGTAAGGACTTTGGGGCATGGGCCATTTGTTATTCCATGTTTGCACAGTGCCTTGCACAGTGGGTCCCCTTTCTCAATTGACCTGGATGCACTATTGAAATAGATAGGGTTAATAATTAGTATAGGTAATGGAAATTTAAAATAGAGAAATCTGGTATATTACCCATGATACCAATCTAGCCATAAGACTGTCTTTGCAAAATGTGTTCATAGTGTGAGGGTTTGATTCTGAGCTACTGGACAAGGAGCTGCGCTGGGAAGATGCTGTAAATAATTTCTTCCAGCAAAAGCCTTGATTTTCGCTGACTTTTTATTCTCGAATTTCCTCAGTGTACTATTTTATATATTGTTATAGACACAGACTGATTAATTTTTCACTATTGATCGCCACCACCAACAATGGTTTGACAGATATGAAAACAAACTCTTCTTCTGTGTATTTTTGGATTAAGTTGCTACATCAGGATGTAACATGTTATATAAGGATCCAAAGAACATCTTGCACGTTATGCAATGACGTTAGTAGGCATACAGTACTGGTATTAAAATACATGATATTTCAAGGATATCTCTGGACACCTCATAGCCACAGTAAAAGACCTGCCAGCAAAGGCTCAGATTGGCATAGTTTCTAGAAGTACTGATCTTTCAGGAAGATATCCCAGGGGCTGTAAAATATTTGTGGCACTTCTGCTGTAATATGCTTAACAAACACTACATAATCAGGGAGGGAGAAGAAAGGATGGTGTTTTGTTAGTGTTTCGGATGCCTTGGTGGTGATCACAGTATGAAGATCTACATCGTGTGTATCAGAGAGAATGTTGTAATGCAACAGGCCAGGCAGTTCTGGTCCTTGAAAAATGAAACCAGCTACAGATGTTTCCTGGATATGAGAAAGGGAAAGAGAGAGTAGCTGTATAGCTGCATGTTAGCCACAGTTACTTACAATGCTAAGAGGCAGTAAATTTGCAAAATCTATTGTGTATGTGTGTGTGTGTGCGTGAACCTTTCATGTTATTTTACTTATGAACAATAAAAATGGTATGTATGTTTATTTGGTACTTACTTCTCATAGGGAGGAAAGGGGAAACAGTGCACATCTTCAGTCGCTGTAGTATTAAGGCTCTCTCCCTCTGACAATTAAGAGTCAATAGGGTGCCATGAAAGACAAATCATACAAAGTTTCTCAGTCTTGGTTTAGTGGAGCTCACATTTGTTTTACTTACAGATCCTAGTGTGTGTGTGTGGCCAGGGATGGGCCAGGAGGGCCATTTGGCTTGGTCCTCAAGCTCAAAGGGGGCCTCAAATTTAGACACTTGGTTTTTTTTGGCAGTTGATAAGTTTCACAACTTGTTTTTATACGCATCCCTATTGGACCAAAATGTGACGCAGTCTCTCAGCTTACAGCTGCAAATTTAAGCAAATAAGAGATGTGATTTGGTAACTGATATAGATTTTGTCATATTAAAGAGATAAAAATGTTCATAAATATTAATAAAAACACATCAGTTCTGATGACACAAGATTAGACCATGTGTCGTCATTTTTTTTGTATTATTATGGCTAGGGGCCTCAAAAGCTGGAAGTGGCCCGGGCCTCTGTGGACCTCTGAGAGGGCCTGAGAGAGAGAGACTTATGCCACTTGGATATTGCCTGGGTTTCTCAGCAAATAATTCCTCAGTTAATTACATGCAGAAGGAAGCTGGTAAAGCCCTTTTTTAATTAGTTTTGTTATGGAACTATTTCAGTTTGACAGTTGTATTAAGGACTTCATTGTTCATACATTCTTATATAGGCAGACTCTAACACCGAGTATGAGTTTTATATATATAATAGGTAATGTTTGTGAGGATAAGCTTGTTGATAACAACAGTCAGACCACAACTACCATTACTATCATATTATTGTTCAAGTTACATCCGTCATATAAAAGAAAATTGATGTCTGCTTCTGTTGGTTCTAACAAGGGTATAAAATTGAAAATCTAATTACTGTTCTGTTTCATTGAGCAGCCTGGGATAAATGTAGATGCTGGGAAGGAACTACCTTGCCTTATGTTAAAATCTGCAAAAGAAGCCAAAATCTCATAAACAAAAGTGAAATAAAGATTGAAAACAAACTGTCTGCCAAGAAGGCAGCTGTCACAACAACAAAAGGCACCTACTGCTGACACTGACAAGCCAGATTTCTACAGGTGAAAAACAAGATCACAGATTCCTATGAAAAATACAGAGTTGGTATGAAATTAGATAAATCTATCTATATTCAGTAATATGTATTCATGACATAATCAAAATGGTCTCTAATAAACTATTGAGAAAAGTCTGTCTTATATCAGCTGGGGCCTTTTTTCTTCCCGTTGACCATTTTTGATTAATCAAGTCTTCTGTCTGGACATACCGGCATGTATTCATTGCTAAGGGACTCTGCTCTTTAGAACTGTGTACTGTAAAGCCACAACTCATCCCCCTACTTACTTTTACTTGTCAGTTTATTCCTTGTCACTAGTCTTGTTTGCAGAATTCTGTTCAGTTTCTTACATCTGTGTCCCTTTTTTTTTTCTTCAGAAAAACTGTTTGGGTTTGTTATTGTGATAAATGAAGTGGGAGAGGGAGGGAGCTCCCTTTGATGGACATCCAGCCAGTCAGTCAGCAGTAAAATCCCTCTTGGTAGCTATTCTCAGTTTGCTTTACCTGTAAAGGGTTAAAAGTCCCCCAGGGAAAGAAAAGGAAGTGGGCATCTGATCAAAAGAGCCAATGGAAAGGTAGAACTTTTAAAATTGAGAAAGAAACTTTCCCTTTGTCTGTTGCTCCCCGGAGAAGGAGACATAGAGCAGCAATGCTGTGAGCAGGAGTCAAGTATGAGAGGGGTAGCCGTGTTAGTCTTTATCTGTAAAAGCAGCAAAGAGTCCTGTGGCATCTTATAGAC
>NC_133769.1:274120791-274140201 GCF_003597395.2 Chelonoidis abingdonii | reverse complement strand
ATCCTTTGTGATGCAGGAGATTGAGTGTGCTCCTAAGGCTTTTGTATTCATTCTAATATCTGATTTTTCATTTATCCGTTCGTAGTGCTGTCCAGTTTGGCCGATGTGTACATACAGAGGGCTTGTGCGGGCTATGATGGCGTATAATACATTGGTGGACATTGCAGGGATGACTGGTGAGGGAGTGGCTATCTGGTTAGGTCCGTGATGGGTTGCTGGTGTAGATATTGGGCAGAGTGGCATCGAAGTGGTTGCATGGATTGGTTCCTGAGTTAGAGTTACTATGTGCAGTGTGCGTTACGGGAATGATTTCAGGTTGGCAGTGTCTGTGGCGAGATGGCTGGACCCAAGGCCTGTGAAGTGGGGGTCGTGTCCAGGATGTGTAGATCGCTGATGATGCGTTGAGGTTTGAGCTGGGACTGTATGTGATGCCGTGAATCCTGTTGTTTTCTTTCTTGTTTGTCTTGCAGTAAGAGAGCTCTGGGATAAGGTCTGGCTTGTGATATGTTTCTTATTCCTCGTGGGTATTGTAATTTTGAGAATCGGTGAGATTTGTAGTGTTGATCCGTGAGGGTTCGAGCAATGCGGTTACTCAGTTGGCTGTAGACAATGTTGTGTGGTGGCCGGATGGAACACTGGAGGCATGAAGGTGCATAGCGGTCGTAGGTTTTGGTATTGGATGGTGTTAATGTGACCATCACTTATTCACCTAGTGTCTAGGAAGTGAGCCTCCCGTGTAGATGGTCCAGGTGAGTGATGGTGGGTGGAAGCTGTTGAATGTGGGGATTTCCAGAGTCTCCTTCCCAGTGGTCAGATTATGAAGATTCAAGCAGGTGTTGTGTAAAGCTTAAGCCAGTATAAGAATTCATCAAATCATACTAGTATTACTATTTGAAACCCCCAAATATGTAAGCAGGGTAGATTTGATTTAGATCACAATTCTTAAATACTAGTCAGGAAGACTCAATTAATCGTTTTTTTGTTGTTTTGTAACCTTATACATTCTTCACACACTCAGAGATAGATGTAGGTTTCATTTTTTAGAAGTACACCACTACACAATAACATTTAAACAGTGATTATTCTTAAACTTTTCAGATTATTTACAGCTATATCAGAAAATAATGAATGATTGTTTGGTATTTTCCTCTTACCAAGTAACTGAAGCAGTATTTATGGAAGTCATTGGGAGTGAACTATCTTCATTCAACATTAATCATTAGTATTGGAGGATTTCTGCCAAGCTGTATTACGAGGAGAACACACCAGACAGAATTTAAATTGTTTTATGTAACTAAAACACAAAGTTAAGTATCTGGATTTTTCTTCAATAGCAGCATATAATATTTTTACAAAATAAGCATATGTCCTTGTGCAAGGTTTTTCCCCACTCTGACTTTAAGGGTACGATATGGGGACTGCATGGACCTTCTAGCTTAATTACTAGCTTAAGATCTGTAACACTGCACCACCAGATTTCAGTGTTGGGCACTTTCTGTCCCTCAAAACTTCCCCTCCTGATTGCCTGAGAGAGCTTCACCAGTTCCCTGGTAACACAGATCCAAACCCTTGGATCTTAACACAGAGGATTAACCATCACCCCTCCTTTCCCCACAATCCTGGTGTCCAGACCAATCCCTGGGGATCTTAAAACAAAGAAAAATCAATCAGTTCTTAAAAAAAAGTTTAAGTAATGAAAAGATAAAATCTCTCTGTAAATGAGGATGAAATTGTTTACAGGTACTCAGATTCATAAGCCGAGGAACCCCTCTACCTTAGTTCAATACAGCAAACAGAGTAAGTAATCCTTCCAGCAAAAAGGACATTACAAGTGGTGAGAACAAAAATAAGACTAACACGCCTTGCCTGGCTATACTTACAAGTTTGAAAACATGGAGACGATCAGAAAGATTTGGAGAGCCGTGGTGGCATTGGTTCCTCTTAGTCCCAAGAAGTGAACAGCAACACACAAAGAGCACAAACAAAAGCTTCCCTCCACCAAGATTTTGAAAGTATTGTTCTCCCTTAGTCCTCTGGCCAGGTGTCAGCCAGGTTTACGAGTTCTAACCCTTACAGGTAAAGAGACATTAACCTTAACTATCTGTTTTGACCTTATTTGTGTATATCTCACTGATTCCTGATCTACTTTCTCTATTCACTATTCAGTGAACTTTAAACTGCACTTTAGAGAGGGTAAGGGATTGACTCTGTGTTCACAGATTGCAGAGGGACCATAGAGTGAGTCGTCATTTCTGACCCTTATTATATTTATTTTATTAAAAACATTTGTCTGCTAACAAGCATGTTGCCTCTGGAGACACAATAAACAGTTGAGAATGCAAAACTAAGCATCTCTGATGGTATATAAATTCTTCTTCTAGACTGAGCACTGAGTCCCATTGGGTAGATAGAAAGAATAACCTAAATAATATATTCAGAAGCCTCTGGAACCTCGTAAGATTGGGTCCCTAGTCCATGAACTATTGGAACTCATTTACAAAACTTTTCTTAAACATTATTTGAATATATTGTCTCATACTCTAGAATTAGAATTTATAATCCCTTTTCCATGATGAGGTATCTTTGAGCTATAATGTATCTTAATTAAAACTATCTTTAGATAGTTTTTTTCCTCAAATAGTATTTTAACAAAAAAATCCGATTTAAATAAAAAAATATTTTGGGTTTGTTTTTTTTAAATCATTGATTTTTATTCACCCTATATGTAAATAAATTAGGAATCTTTGTTTTGGTTTGTGGATCTTCTCTGTGCTAACCCCAGATGCTTTTGTTTGCTTATAACCTTTAAGCTAACACCCAAGAAAGCTATTTTGTGTGCTTAATTTTTGGAATTGCTCTTTTAAAATCCAGCAAAAGTCTAAGTTCCAGATGTATTTTCTTCCTTTCTGTTTTTAATAAAACTTACCTTTTTTAAGAACAGGATTGGATTTTTGGTGTCCTAAGAGATTTGTGCATATGCTGTTTTATTAGCTTGTGGCAACAGCCAATTTCCTTTGTTTTCTTTCTCAGCTCTTCCTCAGAGGGTGACGGGGCGAGGGCTTGAGAGTACCCTACAGGGAAGAATTCCCAAGTGCTCCTTCTTGTGTCCAAGGGGTTTGTTTGATTTGGGTGGTGGCAGCGTTTTCCAAGTCAAGGTCAGAGAAAAGCTGTAACCTTGGGAGTTTAATACAAGCCTGGAGTGGCCAGTATTAATTTTTGGAATCCTTGTGGACCCCTACCTTCTGTACTCGGAGTGACAGAGTGGGGATTCAGCCTTGACAGTTATTTATAAAACAAGTGCTCCTTTCTTGTTTTCTATACTGTGTTCATACTGTAACTTCTTGCAGTTTCTTGCAAAGATAACTCTTAGATCTTACTTAAAAGATACTTAGGCTCTAAAGTTCAAATAAGCTTTGATCAGGAATCCACACTGGTGATGTCTGCTTTATTCAAATTAAACCACAACCTTTGAACCTTTTGAGGTTCACTCAGTAGTACAAAATACCCTTCCTGTTCTTTGGTCAGTGTCTGTAAATGTACTCCAGTAGCATGGGCAGATGATGAGGTGAGAGTTCTTGAAGCAGGGGCCAAAATCACCTTATCCAATACATGTGGGAGAGTGGGCAACGCTAATTGTCACATGCGCACACCCTGGGAATGGACAGGGGGAGTTCAGAAATCAAGAGACTAACCTGAAAAACGAATACATAATCTTTTTTAAAAAAATTAATGATTTTGCAGGTCCAGCTCATGATTTTTGATCTCTTGAAATTGGCAATACTCTGACAGTGCAACAACAGTGGGAGCCTCTGTGTCCTGAGACAAGGTGAGGATGAAGGCGGCTCATGGGGGGGAGAAAAGAGGAGCTGAGTTTAGTTGGTTTTCTTGGAGTTCTTTCTCTTTCTCTGAGTGCACGATGCCCTAGTGAAATTTGATGGGCTTTCTGCTTATGTCAAACTTGGTCAGACATCAGTGATTAATGAAGTTGCACTTGTTTTGAACAACTATCCAGTTGTTCTTAAGGCCCATGTTAGCTTTCTGAGTTTCTCTCCCTCATACTGAACAGCAATTTCTAAGCACTCACTCATGTTCTATGGAAGATTCCCCAAATTAGTTTCCCTTCACTTTAATTAGGTCTCCAGACTTAAGTGTAAACAGCTATTAAAATGACTTAAAACCCCTTCCTTTGTCACCTCCCTTGTGGGAACACCCTCCTGCTTCCCCAATAAAAAAAGCAGAGAATACTGAGAGCTCATTATGAAACAATTTACCCTGTATTCACACCCTACACACGATTGTAATATTTTTTGTACAAAGTATGCCTTGTAATGTATCATTTGAAAACATAATTTGCTGGTTGTTATTGTCCCATTAAAATACGTGTGGCAACATTGTATATATGTATAAGATTCCATTGTATGGTGTTATTAATACATGTTCCAAACTAAGGTGGGAAACAGGTCTGCCTTAAACAAAGGAATGTGCTCTGCTTATTTTGCATTTAAGTAGTAAATAGAGTCATCAAGCAGGAAGGAAAACAAAGGGGACTTAAACAGACGGAAAATAAAGCAACATCTGGAAATGTTTTTCAAGAGGGGAACTGAACTATGAAATGGGGTGGGGGGAACATAAACCCTAAGACACACCTTGGCCGTCCATCACATTCACTGTATCTGATGTAACAAAGGAAGCCTTTATTGGGTTAAAACTTCCATAGTCCCATGAACTGACATCATCTTTGAATAGTAATTCATTCACCCAAGGAATCAGAACTCCCACGGCTAGCACTTATAAAATGAATCCTTGATTTTGCTGGCTAGATGGCCTATGAAAGATAAATGGTTTTTGCTACACTTGCTAAGTTTGCTACGTGTTCAAAAGCTTATACTTTAATCTATATTTTTTCTGAACAGCATTGTCTTTTTGACATCAGTTTCCAATATCTCTGTTTTCAATGTATAAAATTAAGAGACTCTGGTCATTTAAATCTGTAGGTTACATGCATATGTGACAAAATATAGTTATAATGCTTATGGGAAACTGAGTCGTAATGCTCCTTGTGCAGAAAATGAATAAAGACATGAATACAGCTTTAGCCCATAATCTTTGAAAATGAAAAGCCTGGAGTGTAATCCTGTTGAGTGTGATCCTCTTATGATATAGTATTCTATCTATTGCTATTATAGCAGAATAACAAAAGAACATGGCTAATTCAATACCAAGAAATAAACTGTTTTAAGGATTTAAAATTAGTCCCGTGGAAAATAGATTGGTTTATTACAGCTTATATAAACACAAGACATACATAGTGTTGTTTTCTTGTATTTTAACAAAAACTTTTGGTAGCATGTGTGGTAGTAATTGTTACTGCGGTGTGGGACCCAATTAAAACAACTGATGTTGGTGTTAATGAGACCAAGCTTCCAGACAGTGCTATTGCCTGCATTAGTCCAAATTAACTGACTGCTGCTTCTTAACCTACCTCAGGGTTTTTCAAACAGGGGTCACCACTTGTGTAGGGAAAGCCCCGGTGGGCCGAGCCGGTGTGTTTACATGCCCCCTCAGCAAGTCCGGCTGATCGCGGCTCCCACTGGCCGCGGATCGCTGCTCTGGGTGAATGGGGCCACTTGCAACAGCTTCCATTGGCCCAGAGCAGCAGTCCACGGCCAGTGGGAGCCATGATCGGCCGGACCTGCGGACGGGACAGGTAAACACATCGGCCCAGCCTGCCAGGGGATTTCCCTACACAAGTAGTGACCCCTGTTTGAGAAACCCTGACCTGCCTTCCTCACCCTTCCAGCCCTCTAGTTCTTTCTTTTCTCCCATAAGGCTTAAGGTGTCTCAGGATTCATACTAGATTCCAATTAAAGCTCTAGTTAGACTGTTAGGGCTGGCCCATAGCATCCTTGTAGGAGGAAAGTACCAAAGAAACCCCTCACATTTAGCATTTAATTAGAAAAGGGGAACTATGCAAAAATAAGGAATCTGGTTCACAAGAAGGAAATCCCTGCAAGCTGCATAGAAACTATTTAAAAACTCCATAATAGAGGCTCAAACTAAATGTATACCCCAAATCCAAATGAAAAAAAAATGCCACCAGGGCTAAACAGCAGAGAAAAGAGGTGGTTAAAGACAAAAGGCAGCCTTTAAAAATTGGAAGTCAAATTCTACTGAGGAAAATAGAAAGGAGCAAAAACTTTGGCAAGTCAAGTGTAAAAATATAATTAGGTGGGTTCAAAAAAGAATGTAAAAAGCAACTTGCAAAAGCCACAAAAACTATCAGCAATTTTGTAGAGTACATCAGAAGTAGGAAGTCTCGCAAATAATCGGTGGATGCTGCTGGAGGACTCTGATGTTAAACGGGCACTCAAGGAAGACAAGGCCATTGCAGAGAAGCTAAACAAATTCTTTCCATTGGCCTTCACTTGCGAGGATGTGAAGGAGATTTCCACACCTGAGACATTCTTATTAGGTGGCAAATCTGAAGAAATATCCCAGACTGAAATGTCAATAGAGGAGGTTTTGGAACAAATTGATAAATTAAACAGTAGATAGACAAGATGTGTGAGTTAATGTCTTTTATTGGACCAACTTCTGTTGGTGAGAGAGACAAGCTTTTGAGCCACACAGAGCTCTTCTTGAGGTCTGGGAAAGGTACTCTTAGTGTCACAGCTAAATGCTGGAAGATATTGTTTAGCGTAAGTAGTTAGCATATATTGTAAGGGACCATTCAAGGCAGAGTGGTCCCTTAACGCCTCTGTAGTCTTCAGACTAAAAACAGGTGTGGGGGGGGGGGGCGGTGTTAGTGGGTTACAGATTGTTGCAATAAACCATAAATCCAGTGTGTCTGTTCAGTCTATGATTTTTTGGCTATGTATACACCAGCAGTTTTCAACTTGTGGGTTAGGACCCCATTTTAATGGGGTTGCGATGGCTGGCTTAGACTTGCTAAGGCTCAGGGCTGAAGTCGAGCCTCACCGCCTGGGGCTGAAGCCGTGGGTGGTGGGGCTCAGGTTATAGGTCCCCTGGCTCGGGCTGATGCCCTTAGGTTTCAACTTTGACCCCTTCCCCCCGGGGTTGATGGGGCTTGGGCTTTGGGCTTGACCCCCCTACTCAGAGTGGTGGGATTTGGGCAGGGTCAAGCTTCAGTCCCCCCTCCTGGGCTTGTATAGTAATTTTTGTTGTCTGAAGGGGGTCACAGTGCAATGAAGTTTGAGGACCCCTGGTCTACACTACAGAGTTTTGTCAACAAAATACGCCGACATACAGCCACCACTTTAATTAAACCGCTGTTGCATGTCCACATTATGCTCCTTATGTCAGCAGAGTGCATCCACGCTAGCAGCTCTTACATCGACATAGAGAGCAGTGCACTATGGGTAGCTATCCCATGGTGCAACTGGCCACAGGGTGCTTTGGGAAGGGTTTGCAATGCCTCATGGGTCAGGTACAGCATCACATGATGATTGATTCTCAATCCCCTCGTTCCTGGGTATCCTACTAGATTGCCAGCGTATTTTCAACTGAAGTGTGAGAGTGGGAGTCTGTGGGAGAGTGTGTGACAGAGACTTTGTGTGTGAGAGAGAGAGGCAGAGTATGTGTTGGGGGAGTGTGTGAGGGAGTGGGGGGACAGTGTATGTGAGAGAGACTGTATGGGTATTGGGGAAGTGTCTGTGAGTGTGTGGGTATACCGTCTCTTTAAGTTCAGACAGAAGCAGGAAGTAACCAGTCCTGAGGGAGAAGGAAGGGGACACCCTCACCCCCGACATCAGCCCCTGGTTCCTTTCCTGGTTTTGCACAACACAGCACCCCCCACCCCCGCAGCAGCGGACTGCCTGCTGCTCTGTTCCTAGTGCCGGAGAGAGCAGGATTCCACGTTAATGATTTGCTCTTTGCATGTGGCATGCTCAGCTGTCAGAACTTCCCGGAGCTTTGAAAGGAAAGGGGAACATGCCTGTGTAGCTGTATGCAGAGCAGCAGAGTTCCAAACAGTGAGCAGAGTGGTCACGGCAGGCATTGTGAGATACTGGGGGAGGCCAGTTATGGCAACAGAATGAACGACAGTGTCTACACTGATGCTTTATTTCTTTAAGTTTGCCAAAAAAAGCTTTATGCCTCTCATCGAGGAGGTTGGGGTTTTTTTGTTGGCAAAACAGGAGAGTTTTGCTAGACAGAAGTAGCATTGTAATGTGTACACCTCCACAGACTTGTCTTTTGAAAGTGTTGTGCAGTTTCCTTTGAGGATGAGAACTGATAGGTGAGATATAGAGCGACCACTTTGTAAAATGTATTTACCCACAGCTGACAGAGTGTTTTTGTCATTTATCATTTTCCTGTGTTATTTCATTTGAGGGTATAGTGATTGTCCAGTTTCACTCACAAAACCTGCAGTCATACCTCCACTGCTACAATGATCAACACCCCCCACAACACATGTTTCAGGATCCATGAATCCTATGCATGCCTATCATAACATGTGGAGTACCTAAACCCCTACATTTTCAGTTTAAACTGATTTTTACCAAAAATAACCTAGGTTTTACAAAATGTATTATTGTTTTTTTTCCAATTTTCACCCTACTTTTGTGTCATTCAAATATATAAAAAATAACTTGTTTTATTAGGAAAATACAATACATTGCATGAGATATATGTATTCTGATAATACATTAGTCTGTGTTTATATACAAAGCTGCCTGTTGAAGTAAGGCTATGTATTGGTCTAGTTATAGATACACATAATAAACAAACAGGCACACGTGTAAGCTCTGAAGTGCTTGTGCCCCTGAACGTACTGATGAATCTCACGCCCATCATGTACACATTTCAAGCTGTTAGCAGGTAACGGATAAAAATTTGACCCACTGAAATGGGAAGAAAATAAAAATCTTCATCAGAATATGTTTCAGAACACAAGGAAGTATTTCAAAGTTTTAAAAAACAAAAACAGGAGAAAAGGATGAGTGTATGCACTAAAATGATGTGGCATCAAAGTTGACTCTCAGGCTGACCAGATTAAAGAACATTTGGAGAGAAACAAGCAAACATTGGAATCAGCATTAATTCAGGGACTTCAGAAAGAGCAAGATTAACACACCATAATAGGTGAATTTGTACGTGCCCTCTACTTTTCAGGGGAGTCACTAGACCTTGCCGATGGTCCTTTGGGGGACTTTGTGTGAAATTTCTGTCCAGCTACAAAATCCTTGCCAAATTCAATTAATCTGACCAAGAAATATTTCAAAGAAACACTAGCACCTGTGGTGAATTGCATATACTGGTTCATATCCAGGAATACAAGTGATGAGTGTGCAAATTTATGGTTTTGCATGAGTGGTATCATGGGAGGCTGGACAAAGAAAGAACGTGTGGTAAAAATGGGTCAACATAAACTACTTGGGACCCTCACTGGATCTAGAAAGTGAAATGAAATTCTAACCAAAAGGGCAAAACACTGCTGGAAGGGTTTGAAGAAGTGGAACCTGCCTGGGTCTCCCTGTGGAAGATTGGTGATACCTGGTAAGCTTAGCATGCATTGTAGATTGTTTACTGTTTTGTGACATGTTTTCTCTGTAATGCTTTTTGCCCTAAAGTAAATGTATTGTGCTTTGTGAAAGCTGGCTGGTCATTGGTAACCCTGTCAAAGTTCCTGAGAGAGAGCAGGAACTGCAGGTGCTGGATTAAGGTCAAACCAGCTGGGATAATCACAGTGAATTGGAGGGAGATTGCAAGCCTAAATCCCCAGTCTACAGGGAGAAGTCCATGAGTCGCCATCTGTAGAGAGGTGATGGCTGCAGATCATGGCAAGGACAGAGGTGCTGTTCACCCTGAAACTGTGGCAGTACTAAGTGAATGTGAAAGGCATTTCTCTACAGATGGTGTGAGAGTCAGGGAGAGAGAGGTTTGTAAAGATAAGAACATAAGAACGGCCATACCGGGTCAGACCAAAGGTCCATCTAGCCCAGTTATCCTGTCTACTGACCAGTGGCCAATGCCAGGTGCCCCAGAGGGAGTGGACCTAACAGGCAATGATCAAGAGATCTCTCTCCTGCCATCCATCTCCATCCTCTGACAAACAGAAGCTAGAAACACCATTCCTTACCCATCCTGGCTAATAGCCATTGATGGACTTAACCAGAATTGATCAGTCCTTTTAAACGCTTATAGTCCTAGCCTTCACAACTATCTCAGTAAGGAGTTCCACAAGTTGACTGTACTGCATGAAGAAGAACTTCTTTTATTTGTTTTAAACTACTGCCTATTAATTTCGTTTGGTGACCCTAGTTCTTGTGTAATCCTTGGGCCCCTCTGAGTTGCAGCAACAATGGCAGGTTCAGTATCCAGGGTTCCGTTTCAATACACACAATGCATAACCGGCTCGAGCCCCCACCAGTGACCTGGACACTTACTACACACCCCCTGCGCTCTAGGAGGCAATACTCCTCTCGCAAGCACGGAGTCTGAGTTAGCAAATCTTTTTAGAAAGGAAGGAAACAATGCGGCATCCATTGGAGAACACCACAAACAGGGTTATACACAAACCATAAACAAAAACCCACTCCAAGTATGTTTGGCAATGTCCTTTTCCCCTTGGGTCTAAGTCCACACCCCAAAGTCCAATAACCCAAAGTCTCTGGTCAGTGCCACCCCAGAATTCAAGATTATCTCAGAGTGTTACCCCCCTGCGGTGGAATTGCGGGGGGGGGGGGGAGTCCACATAGGATGTTAAGGGGCACCTACGTGGGCCAGGGCCAACTGCTCTGCTTCTTCATGAAGTTCTGCTGCAGCCTTCACCACGACCAGCTCCACCACACCAGCTGTGTGCTGTCACGCTGCAACGCTTCTCTGCTCACTGTTCCATGGGCTGCTCCAACACGCTGCAACTGCTCCGCTCTGCTAGCCACTTAACGATAGGTCTTCAGACTCCCCCACTAGTTAACACAGCACTCGGTGATCTCAGTTCAGCTCTTTCAGTGATTTCAGCTCTTAGTTAGGGGAGCCCTGGTGCTGGTGCACCATTGGTCCAACATGAATTCAGCTCAGCAGTCTCTAGAGGGACTCCTAATGGAATCAAAATTAGCTCTGCTCTAACAGTGGAGAGAGGAGGATGTGCAATTGGTGTTCCAGGCCCTCAAAAGGGGCCCATACCATCAGGTATACACACCAGTCCCCAACCTCTCTCAACTCACTGGGTTTTGGAACTCATGTCCCTTGTCTAGCAAGTGTCAGTTAATTTATATTGAGACACTTCTGTTATAAAGCAGTCTCGTAGTTCCTCATTCACATAATCAGCTGGCAACACTTTATTTATCTTACCCCAATAATGAAGAAATTGGGGATCCCAGAAATGTCAAAATAACCATCCCCAGGCTCCTTGCTGGGTGTGCCTATGCAAATATTTGAGACTTCACATTCCCGACATTCTTTCCACACTTCCCATAATTCACCACCAGATGTCAGGGTACAGCTCATCCTGACTCTGCTTAAATCTTCCCCCCAGCCGAGAATTTGTCATCCTGACAAATCACTTTCCTTACTATACCATCTCACTGGTCCCCTCCAAAGGGCTTCAGATAGCTCACTTTAGCTTTCACAAACCTGTGTGCTAGATGTATTGGCTCCTCACTAGTCACCCCAGGTGCATCATAAGTTAACCGTTTCACTGGTCTTATTACCCTGTCTCGCCTACTGAGAATCTCTGTTGCTGGGGTAGAGGGGACATCCTCTTGAGTGATGGATGGGGAGGTTTCCTGTGAGTTCCCCTCAGATACTGGTATAGGCCCCTGCATTTCTAGTTCTAACAGTAGAGGGTCGAAGGTGCTCAGGTCATCTTCCATCTGTGTGTCACCACTGTCCAATAACCTGTGTATGTCATCACGCGGGGGTTCCACCAGTGGCTCAGGAGTGTCAGGAATGGGCCTAAATACTTCTGCCATAGGGTTTAGGGCGGAAGAGGAGGTGCTCTCTTTTGATTCAGATAAGTAAATAACTTTTCCTTATCCACTTTCTCCACATCACTCATGATTTTATATACCTTTATCATATCCCCCTTTAGTCACCTCTTTTCCAAGCTGAAGAGTCCTAGCCTCTTTAATTTCTCCTCATATGGGACCTGTTCCAAACCCCTAATCATTTTAGTTGCCTTTCTCTGAACCTTTTCTAGTGCCGGTATATCTTTTTTGAGACGAGGAGACCACATCTGTACGCAGTATTCAAGAATGTGAGCGTACCACAAATTTATATAAGGGCACATAATCTATCTCAGTCTTATCTCTATCCCCTTTTTAATGATTCTTAACATCCTGTGTTGCTTTTTTACCGCCTCTGCAACACTGCGTGGACATCTTCAGAGAACTATCCCATTGATTTTTTTCTGACGTTCTTGTAGCTAAATTATCCCCATCATAATTTTGTTTGTATAGTTGGGGTTTATTTGTTCCAATTGTGCATTACTTTACTTATCCATATAATTTCATTTTTGCCATTTATTGCCCAGTTCACTTAATTTTGTGAGATCTTTTTGAAGTTCGTCACAGTCTGCTTGTCTTAACTATGCTGAGGCGTTTAGGATCATCTGCAACTTTGCCACCTACTATTACCCGCTCGCCGATATTGCGAGAAAGAGTTGGAATAGGATTGCGTCCGGGACTGACCCTTGGGAACACCACTAGTTACCCCTCTCCGTTCTGAGGAATTTGCCATTAATTTCCTACCCTTTGTTTCCCTGTCTTTTTAAAACCATTCTCAGTCCATGAAGAGGACCTTCCCTTTTTATCCATGACAACTTAATTTATTGTAAAGACCTTTGGGTGAGGGACTTTTGTCCAAAGGCTTTCTGCGAAATTCTAAGTAAAGAGAAAAAAACAATCTTATGTCCCACATGTTTGTTGACCCCCAAAGAACTCTAATAGATTATAAGAACACAATTTTCCTTTACAGAAACCATGTTGACTATTGTTCAACAGTTTATGTTTTTCTATGTGTCTGACAATTTTATTCTTAACTATTGTTTTGACTAATTTGTCCGGTACCAACATTAGACTTACTGGTCTGTAATTGCCGGGATCACCTCTAGAGCCCTTTTTAAATATTGGTGTTACATTAGCTAACTTCCAGTCATTGGGTACAGAAGCCGATTTAAAGGACAAGTTACAAACCCTAGTTAATAGTTCTGCAACTTCACATTTGAGTTCTTTCAGAACTCTTGGGTGAATGCCATCTGGTCCCAGTGACTTGTTAATGTTGAGTTTATCAGTTAATTCCAAAACCTCCTCTAGCGACACTTCAGTCTGTGACAGTTCCTCAGATTCGTCAGCTACAAAAGCCAGCTCAGGTTCAGGAATCTCCCTAACATCCTCAGGCGTGAAGACTGAAGATGTGTATTACTGTCCAGGAGTGGGAGCTTAGGGGACATCTTCACCTGTGCTCTTCCCTTTTATGCCACATAAAAGAACTAGGGTGGTGCAAAGGGGTTATAAAAGCTCTGTTATCACCAGGGGAGGATTCTCTAAGCCCAAACACTGCAGAAGACAGTCATAAGGCTGCCAGCTGAGAACACAAACCACAGCAGAGGGTGGGGCCTCAGCATGCTGCAGAGATTCCAGGCCATGATGAGACTCATCTGGCATCCCAGGGAGACTGCTGTAAGTAACCTAGAGGGCCTTGCAAGGATCTCTGAAGTACGGTGGGAGAAGCTCAGATTTGGGAGGACACAAGTGTGACTTAAAGCCACCGCAGCATCCCCACCCTTCGGACTGAGAGTTCTGTGCTTCTTGTCTTAGAGGTGCAGCCCAGAATCTTTTCTCTATAGCTTAAATCTCAAAAGGATAACATTTCTTCAGTAATGCTGTTTAACAAGATGATAATTTTGTTCACTAGTAAGGGGTGCTTTGTAAAAATTAGAACAAGTTCCTCCTCCTATGTTCAGTGAACAGTTAGGTCCTATCCATGAATCTGTAATGACAGACAGATTTGATTATTTCTTCTCTGTCACTATGTATGCTCATTGGTGTTCTAACTACTTAAATAGCCAGTTATATTTAATTTGGGTTGGTTGTATTTAATTGCAATCTTGCTAATCAGTCCTTTATTTACATTCAGACATTAATCAGGCATCTCAGTATAATTCTTGGTTATTTTTAATGCATAAAATTAGTTGTACTGATCTACAGACAAATTTTTGATTTAAAAAAACACTCCTGCCATCCTTGTGCCATGCAAAATCTTTGTACTCTTGAATGACTCAGATATTTGTTTTCACATTTTGAAAACTATGCAGGCTAAAAGAGGGAAAACCTACCATATTTCCTACTTATGAAGTACACAGTACACACCTAGGTAGATCCAAATGTCTCACTGTATTCCCAAACTCAGACACTAGCAGTGCTGTGAAATATCCACCTCGCCTCCCTCAGACCACATGAGTCCCTGCCCCCCCACTCTCATCCAGTCCCTGGCTCAGTACTGTCATCCTATGGGCTCTAATGCCCCCACCCCAGTCTGTCCCCCATTAGTCCTTCTGAACCCCAGTTTATGTGACCCCACCCCCAAGCAGCCCCAGGTGCCCTACTCTGTCCCCCACATATCCCCTGCCTCCTCGCCTGGTCTTGCAGACAGGATGCTGTGAGGAACAGACGTTGCTCTTCCCTTTCCACAGTTGGCTGCTCTGGGTGGTGAGCTGGCTGCCTTCTGTTCTGATGCCACAGCAGGCCCTGGTGGGCGAAAAGTATAGTTGCAGTGCCTCTCCAGCAGACTATATTTTTTGGGGGTGGAGGTGAATAATCTGTGTGGCACAGACATTCTGAATGTGCACAGTGATGCAGAATTCCCCAGGAGTAATATATATATATAGAGAGAGAGAGAGAGAGAGAAAATACTGTCCCAAATAAGCTTAAATTTTGAGCTTTGCTAGTCCTGAGCCAGTTGTGGGCTATGTACACTCAGAAAAACTTTGGATTCCCTTTGTGTATTAATATTTTAATTATCAGATCCTAATTATCATTCTTAACACAGAGAGTGGGGCTGATTCTAATCCTGTAGTGATACAAATCAGGGGGGAAATCTATTAAAGTTAATGGAGTTACTGAAGTAAAAAAACAGATTTTTGAAAGGGCTATCTCCATTTTACAAGTACAAAATTTGGAGTACTTCACCTATAACTACTTATAGTTGCAAGTCAAGTATTTAGCAGTGCAAGTACTTTGATATGCATCTGCAAGTCACTTTGCAGAGCAAAAATATGTATGCAGACTTTGCATGTATAGATTACATCTTTTAGCCTGGCTCTTCTGAAAATTTCCCTTTAAATGGGATCACAAGCAAAACTGTACTATTCTACCAAACAAGGAAGTGAAAAATCCTACCAAAATCTGCATTCTCTGTGTCCTTAAGTTGAAGGGAAAATGAACAATCCCCTCCCCCAAATAAAAAAAAAATGGAAAAATTCATATAAAAACCTGCAAATCTCCAATACCAGCATTGCAGTGACACATTATACCAGTGATAGTCATAACCCCAAATGATAAGTTTTGGAGACTGGTTAGGGAAAACATTGTGAAGTTCAGATAGTTACCTATATCTTTGGAGGCTCTTCACTGGGCCCTGTAATGTCTGACATATAACCCTTCCTCCAACAGGGCTGGGCATCCACCTAGCTACCTGTTGCTTGCCCCTCTTTGGCTAGAAGTGCAGAGAATAGCTGGCTAACATCATCTCCAGTCATTAGGAATAGATAATTGGTCTCCTCCTCCATCAGTGGCTTTGAAGGGCATTGTCTCTTCCAATCCCCTGTTTAAGGCTCTTTTCAATTCGTCCAGGTTGTTCCCCAAACTATTCTTCTTTCCTTCTACAACCTTTAGTGTGCTCCTTGTGTCTCACAATTTCTTTTTACTGGTGTCTCCATATCGTCTTTCTCTCACTCTGTTGGCGGCTGAAGCTGTTGTTGCTAGTGAGAGCTGTTATTTGCTATAACCTCCCTATTGATTTCTGTGCCTATCTTTCTGCCTGCTACCCCTCGCCTCCAGGGCTGCCCCCGGGGGGGGCGGGGGGCACAAGTGGGGCAATTTGCCGTAGACCCTGCAGAGGCCTCCACGAGAGTTTTTTTGGGACCCCTGGAGCAGTTTCTTTGGGACCCCTGGAGCAGTGTCCTTTACTTGCTCCAGGGGCCCCAGAAGACTCTTGCGGGGTCCGGGCCTTTGGAGCTTCTTCCGCTCCAGTCTTCAGCGGCACAATTCGGCGGCGGGGAATCCTTCCGCTACGGGACCCCCCGCCGAAGTGCTCCGAAGACCCGCAGTGGGGGTCCTTCCCCCCCAGAACCTGCTGCTGAAGTGCGGGTTTTTTGGGGCACTTTGGCGGCGAGTCCTGGAGCTGAAGGACCCGCCCCCCCCCACCGCCGAAGTGGGGACCCCCTGCCGCCGAAGACCCCAGGCCCCCTGAATCCTCTGGGCAGCCCTGCTCACCTCCGTCTCCATTTTACTGCACAGAGACAACCAGGTAGCTGTGGAGAACAGTGAAGAGTAGCAGGAGTGGAGGAAGAGGAGAGTCACCTTCTGGGGCTCAGTAGTGGCTGCAAAAGCAGTATTTTGTGGCTGGGAGATAAGTCGTATACCCTAGCTGCTTGGCAATGCAGGTGGCTTTCAGTGATCTTGGAAACAGGCAGAAAATTAGGACTCTGCTGGCTAAATCAAGACTGCTGCATAACTATAGCATTCAGAATGATGCATCTTCCTGTTTATTTGTGTATTCCTGTATTATTTCCAATTACTTGTTACTATTTCTTCTACTGACTCATTAATGGTTTCTTCTGTGTTTTATTCATTCAGTTCTATGTAGTGAGAGATTTATCATTAATATTCATAGTACTATTGCAGTATATATTTAAATAATAAAAATCTTTAAAAACACCAGAAAATGAATACTTACTGGCTTATCCAGCAGTAGTTCTTCTAAAAGTTCATTTTTGCACTATTTGAAATATATAAAGTTTAGTTTTTGTTGGTGGTTTTGTTTTTTTATAATTCAAACTTTGGTACGTTTTATTAGTAACTGTCTTGGCATTCGTTAAGCTATTTTCTAAGTCCTCTGCCACCCTCTGCCCCATAGAATTATAGCTCTCATAGCCCTTGTCCAGTAAAAACTGGAAACAATAAAGCAAGTGCTAGTTGAATGGGACCTTATATGATCTATGCCATCTCTTTGTAACCCACGTTTGTCTTTCCTAATTGATCATACTAAAAGCTGGTAAGCAGCTGCCATTTTCCTATGTGTACCACAAGTTTCCTTAGACTTGCGGCCAGTGTCTACTCCACACTTCAGTAAACTTTTTGAGGGGAGTGGAAAATCTTTGCAAAACCAGAATGATGCTTAGCTGAATACTTTTGCCAAAGCCTAGGAGACATAATGCACATCTAATTATAAAGCAAACCTCAAACTGTTTAGTAAGAATCTAAATGAAGGTTCCTAGTTTTTCCTCATTCCTGTATTAAGCTATTATGATCAAGTTCTATTCCCCAGACGTGTATATACTATTTTTATCTAGTTGCACTGATCAGATTATAAAAGAGAACTGTAGCATCATGTTTATATCTTGTAACTGCAGTTTGTCTTTTTACTCTTTCTTTCTTACACTGTGTTTACTGAGTTCACAATAACATATGCATTTCTACTTTCTTCCATCCTCAGCAAGTTATCCATGTTCAGATGGAAGTCTTGAGGAGTCTGACCAAGATTTTCCCCTCCCTTAAATCCCTTATGTAGGGTCACAAAAACTCTGTCTGGGGAGGAATGAACAGAATTCCTTTTGAAATTGTCATCCTCCAAATTGTTATTGAAGGATGAGTTTAATATTGAAGATCACTTGTCCTGAAGATACCTGCTCCTTAGGACTCCTGCACTCTTCAAACCTGAGGAATAAGCCTGGCCATTGTCTGCCTATTAAGTTAGATTGTTGCAGACAAATGTAAATTTCTACCCCACGATTTTTTAAAGAAAAAATACAAGGTTATCTCCCTTTACTCTATGAGAAATCTAAATATTTTCTTCAATGTGCCAACATCTTGCTCTTTGTGCTGCCAGATGCTAGGAAGACATATAATAGTTTTGTTTACTTTTTTTGTTGTCCATAATTGTCAGTGCATATTAGTGCAGTCCCTGTAGTCATTTACATTGGCTGGGGACAAAAAGCACATATGGTATGTTCTGCAAAGGCTGAAACTAAGGACCTATACAAGCATCACATTGCTTCTTGAGAATATGGGATTTATTTGATGAGAGAGAGAGTTAAATAGGGAGTGTAGATATTGTTACTCACATAAGAAAAAAAATATTTGCCAGGAATTCTGGAGCATATGCTTTTTTTGGTTATAGTGAGGTACATGCGAGTGAGTTCAAATGAATTTCTACAGAGTTTTATGTTTCAGATCATTCTCCTTTTTTGTTCATTTATTTTTTACTTCAGGAGGCCTTCATAGGAGAGTGCAAGATACTGCACCTTCTGTAGACTTGGGAGATGGGATGCAGAGAACAAGATTCACTAGTGAATGGATAGTTATAGCTTCATAACAGAATGTCACATACTTCCCTGATTAGATCTACTAATTTAACAAATAAGATGTGAAGACTTAGGTTGACTAGAACATAACTAGCGATGTAATTTAATTAGCAATGCTGCTGGGTAGATTTAAACCTTGTGGGCAACAGCTGTGGAGTATCTTTGAACTACAATAGATTTTTATTGCTTTTTCATTTGTAGCTCTATTATGCTTTTGAAAAGATTGGTCGTCCCCCCTCCTTTTTTTGAGAGAGGTGTTTTTTTTCCTTTTTTGTAATGAAGCAAATAAGGCCTAAGGCTTATCCCATGGTTTCAATTATGAATGCATGTCACGTTTTCAATTATGTTAAACATAAGCAACAAAATAGTACATAAATTAAACTGGACAGTAGCCAACTTCATTTCAGAAAGTAGCACCGTCAAGCAGATGAGAGCTGAACACTAAGCTAGATACTTTATTTTCAAAAGTGGGTACAGTTGTGTTAATTTAGATGGATTATTAGGCCCAAAGAGACAAAGGTGCTAATATGACCCTGTCACTGTCCAGTTTTAAACAGTATTAAACCATTTTTGCGGTTTGATATGCAAAGACTTGTCTGCTTAGTACCATGGCAAACACACCATTAAAAAGAACGAGGAGTACTAAGAAATTTATTTGGGCATATGTTCTTTTTGCTGATACAGACTAACACGGCTACCACTCTGAAACCTGACACCATTAAAAATCCTTTAAGCAGACATTATAGGGATAACAGAAATATGGTGGAATAGCAGTTATGACTGGACTACAGGTATTGAAGGGTATGTGCTGTTTAGGAAAGACAGAAATAAAGGCAAAGGTGGTGGAGTAGCATTGTATATCA
>NC_133769.1:274033168-274118212 GCF_003597395.2 Chelonoidis abingdonii | reverse complement strand
TGATGGGATGTTAGATGGGGTGGGATCTGAGTTACGACAGAGAATTCTTTCCTGAGTGTTGGCTGGTGAGTCTTGCCCACATGCTCAGGGTTTAACTGATCGCCCTATTTGGGATCAGGAAGGAATTTTCCTCCAGGGCAGATTGACAGAGGCCCTGGAGGTTTTTCACCTTCCTCTGCAGTGTGGGGCACGGGTCACTTGCTGGAGGATTCTCTGCACCTTGAGGTCTTTAAACCGTGATTTGAGGACTTCAGTAACTCAGACATAGGTTAGGGGTTTATTACAGGAGTGGGTGGGTGAGATTGTGTGGCCTGCGTTGTGCAGGAGGTCAAACTAGAAGATCATAATGGTCCCTTCTGACCTTAAGGTCTATGAGTTTATTTTATAAGAGATATTGAAAAGAAGGAAAAACAGTTAAAGCATTTGAAATACAAAGTTATTAATAAGGCTTTCATTTCAATAGCGTTCCTTTCCTTTACCTGGAAAGAGTCTTTAGAAGGAAAATAAACACTTACGTGACAGTATTTGAGGTGGAATTAAAGATGGTAATTACTGTCCTTTTTGGGTAAAAGAGAAGGTAGTAGAAATGGGTTGTTGCTGTTGTTATTGCTGTTTAAGTCTGATCATGACTCCTTTAAGTCAAAACCAAACAAACACCCACAAAGGGGGTTTGAAAAGAACAGCAAAGATAGAAAATGCAACTTCTGTCTCTGATGTTAAGTCTCACTTGCAACCTGACTGCTGGAAAAACACAGGCTAAGTACATGGCCTTATCTGCCGCTCGAAGACACATCACACTTCTACCAGCAGTGGGCTGTGTAGGGTATTAAATTTAGCTGCTTCTCTGGTTACAGGCTTACAGCAGTGTTGCAAAATGTACAGTCCTGGCTAAGACAGACCCTTATTAAACAGAAGACAATAGGAGAGAGAGAGGAATGAAAAGAGAGAAAATAGGGAAAGAAACCCGACGTTGTGTCAGGCATGACAAAGTTTCACATCCTATGTAGTGTTTGGGATTTAGCTGGAGCTGGTGGTGTCATCTTGGTCCCTCACTCTTGCCTAGTCTGGTCTCTTCAGGATATTTCTTAGGATTAGGATGAAGAAAGTCCAGGACCTAGCAGACAGTAGGGTGGCAGCCATGATGATGAAGCCCACTCCTTCCCCTTATTTCAGTCAGCTAATGTCTTGGTCACTAGCTTTTCCCCTTTGCTCATTTTCCTCTCAAATTCTCTTTTTTTAAGAACCCCAAAGAAGAGTGCTGGGTAGAATAGTCCATTCCCTTGTTATTTTGTCCACCAACTGGGCCTAATTTTTGACACAACAATTCTGGTTCACTGATTTCTGATCCCCCACTTCTTGTTTACCAGACATGATCTTAACACAATCTTTGAGTCACATCAGTAGGTCTTTTTGTTTGGACTAATTCAGTCTTTCTATCTCACTTTTGAAGGTTTTCCAATCAACATTTGTATTTATAGGCTACTGTGACATCTTATGAACTTTCACTCACTTTTTACAGCTGAGCTCACAATTAGGGTAGGTGTGTCAGCCAAATTATCCCAACAGTTCTTTTTCTTTCTTTCTTTCTTTCTTACACCATGTGCCTTGTTGACTATCACTAAGATGAAAGGTGATTAATATTACTTTACTGTAATGCACATAAAATGAGCATTGAGCACAACTTTTTAAATAAACCCATGTATTACAATCAATCCTATAAAGAAATTGACAGTATTTATTTATCTTCATCATGAATTACTGCCTCAATGCAATAAATAAGGGATAGACTGTGATTTAGCTTCCAGTGCTTTGAAGTCCAGCGGTTTATAAAGAATTATTGTACTAATCACTTGATTTTTAAACTTTTTTTTTATTAAATGCATTCTTTTTACCATCAGATTGAATATTAGTAACTGATCTTATGTCAAATCCCCACTGATACCTGATTGATTTAGGAAGAAGAATTTAAATTTCAGTAAAATAAAACTACATAATTTTCAATAGAAATTATTTATGTAGTGTCTTACAGGAACATAGTTTTGTAAAACAAATAAGAAGAAAAGGACCTGGTCTAAAAGAAGTTGGAGTTGTGTCCCACTGCACTTACAGAAATTATAGCAAGTGTTGTTTGTAATCACAACAGAAATTTTCCATGGTACAGGAACAGTGGTTTCATAATAGAATTTATATAGTTATTTATAAGAATTGCTATTACATCTTCAGCATGGCTGGCGCAGTAAATAAACCAACCTCTGCTGGTAATCACTGCAATCTTTATTGCGCTGTTGATGACCCATCTGGCACCCAAAAGTGCGATATAGACTATTCCTCAAAACCCGGCTGATTCTCAGAGGGAAAGAATACAAATTCAGAATTATTTCCAAAATAATTTTTATGGAACCCACCTCATAACTAGTACTATTCAACGTTATTCTAAGTCTTTCACCTAATCTTCTTGCCCTGACTAACAATTTCAGACCAGTATGTTTTGTATCATAGGCCTTCAGAATATAACTCTTAAGAGAATAGTTTGACCAAGTAAACAAGTCAGAATTTGATTGTTTATGGTCAGGGATGAAAGTAAGGCGGTAGGGGCCAATTCAAGGTACCCTGCTTAAAGCGTTGCTGTGGCATGGCTTAAACATTGCTGCTGCTTTTGCTCCCCCCGTCAGTGGCTCTGCCGGGGTCCCTGGCAGCAGGGCTGCCAACGGGGGAGCACACAAGGGGCAGCGATGTTAAAGCGCTGCCACAGCAGTGCTTTAATCAGGGTCCTCAAGTGCTGCTGTGGCAAAGGAATCTGCTTAAAGCACTGCCGTGGCCGTGCTTTATCATCACTGCCTCTTCCTCCCTTCTCCTCCTCCCCAGGCCACTGGAACCCTGGGCAGACAGCACAGGCCAGGCAGCCTGGAAGGGCTGACCAGGAGACGCTGACCGCCCCCCCAGCCCCGCCCCTTCTTCCTGAGGCCCTGCACTTTCCAGGGCGGAGCCAGCCCCCTTACCAATAAGTTTTCAATTTTACTTTCACCCCTGTTTTAATAGTTATTCAAATTAGTGTTCCCTGGGGTGATGCTTATGGGAATGATGAAAAATGCATAGCACAGTCAACTGAGTTCTGAAGGTCGGAGGTAGTCAAAATATCCATCCTAGTGGTGGATCACTGAGTTATAGTTCCTCGTTTCTTCAGTTCAGCTCTTGGTCATTATTAAAAATAATTTTACTATAGATATTTGGAGTGAAGAATATATAATGAAATAAAGTATTCCTCTATACTACTCCTGGGCGGTGAGTATCATAGTCTGGGGGAGGCTATGCGTCCCCAAACAGCCTGGCATGGCTCCTCCCATTGCCCATCCCCAGGATCCCTCCTGCAGTTCCCGGCACTCTACCCTGACCCAGGCTGCGGGGCTGGCTAGCCAGATACGGGGAGCACAGCAGCTGGTGCTGGGTCCGCACTGCTCATGCAGCACTCGAACTCTACTGCCCAGTGCTCCAGGGCTGGGGGGCATTGTGGCTGTGCCGCCCAGGACTGGGGGCGCTGCAGCCACTCTGCCCATCACACTGGGGCTGGTTGGAGCTGCAGCTGTGCTGTCCAGGGCAAGGGTCGGGGTGCTTTGGGCTCTTGCGGGAGAAGGGAGGAGAAAGGGGAGGGGAGGGGCTTGAGGATAGCTTACCCCAATAGCCAGGTCACCAGCCTCCCATGATACCACTCATGCAAAACCATAATTTTGCACACCCATCACTTGTATTGCTGGATATGAGAGAAAATAAGACCATCTAGCAGAGTATTGTGCAAAACTGTGTGGGAACAGAGGAGCAGTGCTGTTTGTCCATGAAAACACTAGTCTGGTAATTCTTGCATTAGGGTCTTAATGGAAAATATGTGTTGTTTATGCCAGCTCCTTCTGTTCTTGGAAGCCTTGAGAATGCTCTGAAATAGATAAAAGTTGAATTCATAGGCCAATATGATAAACACATTCTGTATAATTAGTCATATTTCAAAGTGTCTCCTGCTATATCTAGTATTTTTATTTTGTTTTGATAAGGCAGTAAAATAGTCTATACAATTGCTAGGACCTACTCCTGCAAGTGCTGACCTCAACTGAAGAAATCACCATTTTGAGGGTCTGTCACTTTAATGCTTTTCATGTTGAATTAGTGGAATTGATATTAAAGGCAATATGGTATTAACAAAATAGAATGGAAAATTTCTACCATGTTGCAAGTTAGATATTAACTTACAGCTGTCTCAAGAAAAAATTGGGAACGACTTTGCTATAATTTTGCAAAACAATTTAATCTCTAATTATGAGAGGGTAGAGGGAATACTATATAAAGCATATCCACCTCAATGCCTGAAATTTTGGATAATCTAGGTTTTGCTCAAATGAAATCATATAATTAATTTATATGTAATCAATTTGTGATTCAATGGCCATGAAGGTGGCTTAGCAACATGTTGTGGGGTGCGGAGAGCATGACCAGGCATCGAATATGTCCTGGTCACCCACTGCAGCTAAGGAAGTCCCCAGCCATAATGATTCTTTATGCTTCTGGAATCTGGCTTCCACAGCTGAGAGTGGGACTGTGCCTGTGCAATGGCTTTCTCACTTAAAAATTTCCTGCACAGGTTTTCTCGCAACTCTCATCCCATAACATAATTTTATCAAATCTCATCATCATTAACATTATATCATTAGTCCAAGTCCTGCGGCGATGGGGGCGTGGCAGAGCAATAAGCGGAGATGACAACTGGCCATCGTAGTTACAATCCTGCATGTAGGCGTCCTTGGGACTAGTGCCATTCAGTTCTGTTCCCGGGACAGCAGAGAAGTTCAGTAGTATCCTAAGCCACTGAGCAGCCCTTTTTAGGATAGCACTGCTTACACTTTTTAAGGGAAGGGGCTAGAAAAGGTTTCCTAAACATTACTCGCCCCATAACATTTGGCCAGACTACCGTGGCTGGCAGATCATCCTACAGCAGTTGAAAAACAATAAAAAAGAAAAGACTCATTCTGGGAGCATGGAATGTCCGCATACTTATGGATGGAGGCAATGTACAAATGCCTGAGTGAAGAACAACTCTTGTTTCCAGAGAACTTGCCCGCTACAATATTAATATTGTTGCACTGAGTGAGACTAGATTGGCTGTAGAAGGTTCCATCAGTGAACTAGGGGGTGATTACACTTTATTTTGGAAAGGAAAACAGAGGATGAAGACAGGATCCATGGAATTGGATTTGCAGTAAGAACATCTCTTCTGAAACAACTCCCCAACCTCCTTGTTGGCCTGAATGAACGACTCATGAAACTTCGATTTCCCCTAAATCCTTTACAGCATGTCATTATCATCAGTGCCTGTGCACCTGCGCTGACCAGCACAAGGAAAGCAGGGAGCAGTTCTACTCTGATCTGGACTCCATCATCAGATCAACCCCCTGCATATGACAAACTCATTCTGCTGGGAGACTTCAATGCTAGAGTTGGTAGAGACAGCAGTGACTGGAGAGGTGTGATAGGATGACATGGAGTGGGAAAGATGAACAGCAATGGATTCCTCCTCTTGGGTAAATGAGCAGAACATAGTCTGCTCATTACTAATATCTTTAGACAAAATGATGAATATAAAATGACATGGATGCGCTCAAGGTCCAAACAATGGCACCTGTTTGACTGCGTTATCACATGCCAATGAGACATCTGCAATGTCAGATACCAGAACCATGCGTGGTTCAGAATGCGGGACAGACAACAAATTGCTAAGTGCAGTGCTTAATCTGCATATAGTCCCTTCACAGCACAAGTGCCTTAAATTTAACAGAACAACCTTCAACATAGCAAATCTCAAGCACATCAGCTACCAGGTGCAGTTTCCGCAGTCACTTGTTGACAAGCTTTTTTCATGTTTGCCAATCACTGGCAACCCAACAGAAAAATTGAACCAGTTCAAACATGTGATTATTGATCCAGCTAAATCAGTGCTGAGGCCAAAAAAAAGGGCGCACCAGTATTGGTTCCATGAGAACAATGAGGACATTTCCAAACCCCTAAGTGACAAGCACAAAGCATTTGTTGAATGGTAGAATGAACTCACTTCCATCTCAAAGAAAGATAGATTTAAGTACCTACAGAGCAAGGTCCAGTCTGAACTGAGGAAAATGCAGGATGAGTGGTGGGAGAGGAAAATTTCAGAAATTCATCATTATGCAGATACAAACAATGCAAAAATGTTCTTTAACTCTCTCAAAGCAGTCTACGGACCACCTAAATCTGGCACAACCCTCATCAAAGACAAGGAGATAATCATACAGAGATAGGCTGAACACTTCAGTCGTCTATTCAATAAGTCATCCAGAGTCGATTAGCATCTCCTTGATCATTTACCTGAGAAACCCATCAAAGAAGATTTCGACTTCCCTCCATCAATTGAGGAAGTTATGAAAGCCATCAAACAACTGAACTCTGGCGATGGTATTCCAGCAGACCTGTATAAAGTAGCAGGCCCCAAGGCCATCGAGGTGTTTCATGACATCTTAAGTACCATTTGAGAGGAAGAAGAAATGCCACAAGATTTCAAATAGATGTTAGGGTATCACTGTAAAACAAAGGTAGCAAAGCTGACTGCGGAAACTGCAGAGGCATTGCTCTCCTCTATACAGCACCGAAACTACTAGTTTGCATTCTATTGAACAGACTCATTGTGAACATATCTGAAGAGAATCTGCCAGAAGTGCAGAGTGGTTTCAGACCAGGTCTTACTACTATGGACATGATATTTATCATAAGGAAGGTCCAGGAAAAATGTTTAGAGCAGAATATGGACCTGTATGCAGGTTTGATTTGACCAAAGCTTTTGATACTGTCAAGAGAAGGTCTGTGGGCTATTCTGCATAAACTGGGCCGCCCAGGAAGGTTCATACAAATCATCCGTCTCTTCCATGACCACATGACAGTAGAAGTGCTCACCAGTGGTGACTTTTCGGATGCATTTGAAATCTCAAATGGAGTGAAGCAAGGCTGCGTACTTGCTCCAGTGCTGTTCAGCTTGTTCTTTGCCTGCGTCCTCAGCCATTCCACAAGGAACTTGGCTCAGGGGATATACATCCACTACCAACTTGATTGCCCGCTCTTTGATCTTCGAAGACTCAGTGCTAAGAACAAGACATTGGAGAGGCTTCTCGTTGAGGCACTTTTTGTAGATGATTGACTTAATGACTCACAGACATGATGACCTTCAGGTCATCATTGATAGATTTTCTGAAGCATCCCAGCTCTTTGGCCTCACCATCAGTCTCGGGAAGACAGAGGTCTTGTTCCAACCAACGCCTCATTCCAATGCCTCAGTGCCAGCCATCTTCATCCAAGGCAGACAGCTGAAAAATGTGGATCAGTTCAAGTATTTGGGGAGCACCACCTCAAGTGACCATTCCCTTGATAAGGAAATTTCCTCTGGAATTAGTAAAGCCAGCCAGACCCTTGGCCGACGCTGAAAAAAATCCTTAACCAACACAACATTCGTCTCATCCCTAAATTGAAGATCTATAGTGCAGTGGATCTAACATCTCTCCTGTATGGATCTGAGACATGGAATCTTTATAGATGTCAAATTAAACAGCTTGAGCAATTTCACATGCGCTCCCTCTGGTCAATAATGAGCATTCACTGGCGGTACAGAGTGATCAGTATTAAGCTCCTTGAAAGAGCAAACCAGTATTGAGTAAATATTACTGAGAGCACAACTTAGGTGGACTGGACACATCATCAGAATGGAAGACCTGTGTCTCCCAAAACAGATCTTGTATGTGGAGCTGAGTCAGGGCAAAAGAAAGATGGGTCATCCATGTAAGCCCTTCAAAGATAATGTGAAGAGCAGTGTCCAGTGGGCTGGCATCAGTCTCAAGAACTTGAGCAAATGGCTCAGAACAGGACTCACTTAGTGGTCTCTGACAAGATCATCATGTAACATGTATGAGCTGGATCGACAAATTCATCTCCAGGCTGCATGTGAAAGGTGCCGCAGAGCTGTGTCATCAAACATCATAAATACAGACTGTCCATGCCCTCAGTGTGGCAAACTCGGTGTATCAGTGTTTGGGCTTCGGAGTCACATACGTAGTCCTAGATGAGAACTGCTTCAGTATCATCATCAGCAATGGATTACCAACAATATATATTATTGTAATAAATCATAAATCCACTCTGTGAATTTAGTCCATGGTTTTTAATATCTAGCAAAGTTATGAATTTAGCTCCAAGTTCCCAGGCTCATCTTTTGAAGGCAGGTTTCCTTTGAGGATGAGGGTTGAGAGTGTTAACTACTTACGTTAAACAATCTGTTCCACCTTGTATGTATGACATTCCTGAGTACATTTCCCAGACTTGAAAAAGAGTTCTATCTAAGCTCGGAAATTGGTCCAGCAAAAGATATTACCTCACCCACCGTATCTCTCTAATATCCTGGGACAAACACAGCTACAACAACAGAGAATATATTTAATAGGTTTTCATAGCAGAAGGTGTGTTTAGGCCATGCCTACACTGGCAGTTTTTTCACCTAAAGTTTTGTCAACGATCATAAAGCACTGAAATAAAATCATTGTTGCATGTTCACACTGTCTTCCTCTGTCAGCATAGCACGTCCATATTTGGGGCAGTATCACTGACAGTGAGAGCAATGCTCTGTGGGTAGCTATTTCACAGTTTAGCTCTCCACCTTCTGCTGCTAGGTCTTGTGGGAAGACAGAGTGGATTGCAGTGCATCATGGGTCTGGGCTCCATTTCCCATGATGCATTGTTTTACGTCCCAGCATTCAAGGTGCTTCTGTCTTTAGTTCATGGACTTTTTCGATCTCTCTTGTTTTCTGTTCGCCCTGCCATCTGTGTCTGAAAGAATGGATGAATGCTCTCCAGTGCTCGGCTAGCTGTCAGTAGCACATCATGAATGGCAATGCAATTAATCTTGAAAATCCAAAATCAACAAGATTCACAGTTGCCTGATGTGTTGTCTAACATTGATAAGAGTAACGTTAGATTACTTTTGGCATTCATGGAACAGCTGAACACGGTGGACCATCACTTTTAGTCTCGGGAAATTAACACTGAGTGGTGGGATCGTATCATTATGCAGATATGGGATGATGAGCAGTGACTGCAGAACTTTTGGATGAAGAAAGCTACCTTCCTGGAATTGTGTGTGGAGCTCACCCCAGCCCTACAGCACAGGGACACCCAAATGAGATGCCCTCTCAGTGGAGAAGCATGTGACGATTGCAGTGTGGAAGCTGGTGACTCCAGAGTGCTACTGGTTGGTTGCAAATCAGTTTGAAGTCGAGAAGTCAACCATTGGGACCATGTTAACGCAAATGTGCAGTGCCATTAATTGCTGCAAAGGACTGTGACTCTTGGTAATGTGCATGAAATAGTGGGTGGCTTTGCAAAAATGGGTTTCCTTAAAATTCCAATTTTAGCACTGGATCACCTTGCAACAGAGTACATCAGTCAGAAGGGTTACTTCTCCATAGTGTTGCAGGCACTTGCGGATCACCGCAGGCATTTCAGACATCAATGTCGGGTGGTCCAGAAAGGTGCATGACTCATGTATCTTTAGGAACACCAGCCTGTACAGAAAGCTGCAAGCAGGGGCTTTCTTTCCAGATCAGAAGATAACAGTAGGGGATATTGAGATGCCCATAGTGATCCTGGGAGACCCAACGTACCTCTTAATGCCATGGCTCATGAAACCTTGTACAGGAAACCTAGACAGCAGTAAGGAGCAGTTCAATAATAGGCTGAGTAGGTGTAGGATGACTGTGGAATGTGTGTTTGGCAGATTAAAAGCATACTGACAATGCCTTTATGGCAGGTTAGACATCAATGAAGATAATTTTCCCATGGTCATAGCCATGTGTTGCACTTTGCACAATATTTGTGAAGAAAACAGTGAAAAGTGTGCTTAGGGGTGGACTGCTGAGGCAGAATACCTGGCTGCTGATTTTGAGCAGTGTAAGGGTGTGGACTCACCCGGAGGCACCGCCTGCTGGTTGTTTGTGGGGAATTAGCTCACCAGCCCTCTGGAGTGCCTTCTGTTGGCTGGTGATCTGATACTACTGGGCCCCCGTGTCCCTCCCGGACCCCGGTGTCTCTTTCTCTGGGTTGCTGCCCCCCGGCAGTACCCCCACACTCTCAGGTTCTGGGTCTCCCCCACTCAGTGGAACCCCCACCTCACCTCATCTGGACTACTGTCAGTCACCATCTAGCCCGAGTCCCTGGGGCAGACTGCAGTATAAGCCACTCATCACAGGCAAGGGGGTTCAGACCTGCTGCCTTCCTCTACCACCCAGTACCCTTTTAGACCTTAAACCAGGCCTTGCAGCCTGGGAAGTTGCCAGCCAGGAGCGCCTCTGGCCTTTCCCCAGCCCTGCCTCACTCCCATTACCTTTTCTTCTGGGCAGCCAGGCCCTGCTCCCTCTCAGACCAGAGAGAGCCTTCTGAACTCCTGGCTTTATAGGTCCAGCTGGATCTGAATGGGGTGTGTTCTCCAGCTGAGGCTGCCTCCCAATCAGCCCAGCTTTTCTTTCAGCCCTCTCCCAGGGGTGGCTTTAAACCCCTCAGGGCAGGAGCAAGTGTCTACCCTGCTACAAGCAGCCATATACTCAGGCTATGAGAAGGGCACAACGGTGGGGATGGAAGCAGTTCAACTCAGGGAGGCTTTCATAGAATCATAGACTATCAGGGTTGGAAGGGACCTCAGAAGGTCATCTAGTCCAACCCCCTGCTCAAAACAGGACCAATTCCCACCTAACTCATCCCAGCCAGGGCTTTGTCAAGCCTGACCTTAAAAACCTCTAAGGAAGGAGATTCCACCACCTACCTAGGTAACCCATTCTAGTGCTTCACCACTCTTCTAGTGAAAAAGGTTTTCCTAATATCCAACCTAAACCTCCCCCACTGCAACTTTAGACCATTACTCCTTTTTCTGTCATCTGGTACCACTGAGAACAGTCTAGATCCATCCTCTTTGGAACCCCTTTTTAGGTAGTTGAAAGCAGCTATCAAATCTCCCCTCATTCTTCTCTTCTGCAGACTGAACAATCCCAGTTCCCTCAGCATTTCCTAAGTCATGTGCTCCAGCCCCCTTTGAGGCAACTCTTTGAAGATGAGAACCAGTAATGTATTGCTATGCTCTGGACTACAATGCTTAATGAAATTGAATTTGGCATGGAAGCACTTGTGATTTTTGTTGCCTACGATTCAATGTAAGCAAGAAAACTGCTTGTTTATTTGTTGCTGCCATCTGCCAGCACAATTTGCAGAAAACAAATGAAGAATTCTTATCAAAATTTTGCTTTTATTGCACAGAAAACTACGATGCTTGTGAGGGAGGAGGCACCACGGGAGGGCCGACTTTCAGAGCTGTGTGTAAGTCCCGCTGTCATTTGAAAAGGTGTCCATGGGGGTGGAGTGAAAGCGAAAGCGAGAAGTCCCAGAAAGTGGAAAATAATCTGTGGGTGGAGTTTGGGGGGAGCATGGGAAAGAGTTCTAAATGTGCTGAAGGGGAGAGTGGGCATACATCTGCTCAGACTCGAGGGTTATGTGAGGGACTGCAACATCTCATTTTGCTTCTGAAACTTTAATCATCCTCTCCATTGTGTCCCTAGCATAGGCCTCTTTTTTTTTTTTTTTTTCTGTCCGGCTTTTTGATTCCCCTCCACTCCCTGTGTTCCCAGTTTTATGCATCTGAGCATTGCATTACCTCCTGGAACATGTCTTCCTTGCTCTGTCTTGGGTGCTTTCTTATCCGGCAGAGTTGCTCCGCTGGTGTGTTGGAGGTGCCTTTGAAGACCACATCTGCAGAAGCAAAAGGAACAATACACAGAAGCATGATTGTGAAGTACATGCACGGCATTGAAACAATACAGTAAAATACACCTCTAGTAACATACCAATCACTTTCTCACTGACCCTTGAGAAGCACACATGCTGATGAACACCCCAAGCATGGTGAGTTTTCCCTGGGGTGGGAGACATTGTACATTCGGAGAAAATCAAGATTAAAGGGTCATGGTGCAGTTGACTAGGGACAATATTCAAAATTTTCCCACCCTTTTCCACAGGTGGGGGAGGGTGATGTCATTGTACCAGATATCTCATTCCTGAGGGGAAGTAAGGAAGCAAGGGTGCATCTACTAAACGCTTGTGGCTTCTGCCCCAGTCCCTATGCTGCTCACCTGTATTCTGCTTTGGTTCCTATGCACGTGATGGCAGAATGGCATAGGAAAGTTTTCTTCAATGGGGGAAGGAACAAAGCAGCTCTGCTAAGGAACCTTTGGCAGAGGATTGCCAACTACCTCCAGGAAAGTTTCCTAGAGATCTCTCCAGAGGATTCCTGTGAAATCTGAGTGTGCATCAACACCCCGTTTGACTGTACGGCTTAGCTGCACAGGGAAATGTCCAGCGCACAGAAACACAGCCAGCTTCATCCGTTTCTGTGCCCTCAACCCACATCCATACTTCACAAAGCAAATCCACTTACCATTGGTCTTGTCTCCTGCTTCTTGGTCTTCAGAGTGTGACTGCCAAACTGGCTATGCTCCTCTGGAGTGGAGAACAGCTCCTAACTGGATGCACCACCAGGCAACCTCACTGTGGGCTCCACATTGTCATCTGCCTCTGGCTCTTTGTCAGTGACTTTGTCCTTGAGTTAGGTCCACATTCTGCCGGCTCTAGCCTTGCCGAAGTATTCACATGGCTCTTGGTGGTGGAGGTGGGGTTGCTGGTGATGATAGCTCCCTTGCCTTCTGGTACACATGCCTCTGCTCCTTGATCTTTGTTCGGCACTCCAGCGTATCCCAATCATAGCCCTTTCTGGACAAGCGAAATCTGCCTGTAGGTATCAAAATTCCTACTGCTGGAGCACAGTCTCCTCTCCCCAAATACTGAGCAGATGCAGCAGCTCTGCATTGGTCCAAGCAGGAGAGCTTTGCTATGTGGAGCCACCACGGTCAGCTGGGAAGATGTGATGTGAGCTGTCCAGGCCAAGCAAACAGGAAGAGGAATTTCAAAAATTCCCAGGGCTTTACAGGATGAGGGGCCAATGGTTGCTTACCTGATTGCAGGACAGCACAGTGGTGGGAATGGCCTTGTGGGATACCTTCTGGAGGCCAGTTAAAGTGATGAAATCAAGCACGGTGTCTACACTGGCACTTTGGCAACAAAACTTTTGCATAAAAAGCCCTATGACTCTCATTGAAGTTTTATTTTGTCCCCGAAACTGAGGAGTTTTGTCACTGAAAGGGGCATTGCAGTGTATATACCTCTACTATTTCGTAGTGTGGCAAAGTTCCTCCTCTGCCTTGGTGGGTCCTGCATTTTTTGGCAGATTTGGCCACCTCAGAGGTTCACAGCAGCCCTCAGTTTGGCCGCTTCTGGTAGAGGCTTCAAACCTGCCATTTACTCAGCCAACCTCATCACTGGCCAGCATGGGTGAAGCAGAGAACAATCTCCACCTAGTGGGTGTCCTACTTAGTGGGTCAGGGACAGGCCAAATCCCTTTCCAAATTAGACCTTCTCGTGTTTCTCACAGATGAGGTCAACTCCTGTGTCCGATCAGGAGTTGGGGGGATGGCAGGAGCCCGGCCCACCCTCTACACCGGGTTCCAGCCCAGGGTCCTGTGAATAGCAGCTATCTACAATGTCCCCTGTATCAGATGCATGACAGCTACAACTCCCTGGGCTACTTTCCCATGGCCTTCCCCCAGCACCTTCTTTATCTTCACTGCAGGCTCTTCCTCCTGAAGCCTGATCACACTTGTACTCTGCAGTCCTCCAGCAGCATGCCTTCTCACTCCCTGCTCCTTGTGTGCCCCGCCCCCACTAACTGATGGGAGGTCCTTTTTAAACCAGATGTCCTGATTAGCATGCCTGCCATAATCGATTCTAGTAAGTTTTTAATTGGCTCCAGGTATCTTAATTAGCTTGCCTGTCTTAATTGGTTCTAGCAGGTTCCTGATTGCTCTAGGGCAGCCCCTGCTCTGGTCATGCAGGGAACAGAAAACTATTCATCCAGTGGCCAGTACATTTGGCTTTTTGCCAAAAGCTGCCTTTTGGCGAAAAAAAATCTGCAGAAGGCCTTAGATTGCAAAGCTTTTAGCTTGTATTTCATTAATTTTTTTATATCCAAGAGTATTATATCAAACTGATATATTGGATTTTTCTCTTCCACTTAACTGGAATTGTGATTTTACAACCCCCATTTAAGAATGGATTGGAATGAAATATATGTTTTTATTTAATGGGGTGTGGTTTTGATAAGTCTTTAATGTCATGTGGAAATACAAAACGCTATTTAAAAATGGCTGGGTGCATTCACTTTGTAATGCCTGTTCATAAATCTAATCAGCATTAACAGGAAGTATGCAATGCACTGAGATAGAAATAAACTAGGTTATCCAACAAAAATAGTTAGAAATATAAAGAGTCTAGATAATTAATATAGCCTAACTGATATAAATAATGGTTATTAAGAGATCAAATTTAGAGTTTTCATGCCATTGCTTTGTGCTACATTCTTCACTTTTGTTTCTTAAAAAATTACTAAAACTCTCCTGTGACTTAAAAATCCAGTTTGGACAGCTGGTTCTGGAGCCTCAAACTTCTCTATTGTTCACATTTTCTGGGTCTGTCTGAATCTCTTCTGCTCCTGCCACAGGGATGGTTTTACCTGCTCAGTTTAGGGCACCCTGCCTATACCCTACCGAGGCTCAGGGCCTAACCTGGTCAATTTAGGGCAATTTGCCTATACCGTACTAAGGGCTCAGGGTGTGACACAATCAATTTAGGCACCTCCACCCTTCCCTTCCGAGGGTTCAGGGTTGTCATGGTACAATTCCCCACTCTGAACCTTAGCGTCCAAGAGATGGGGTACCAGCATGAATTCCTCTAAGTTAATTACCAGCTTAGAACCTGTAGCGCTGCCACCAACCAGGAATTCCAGTGCCTGGTACACTCTGGTCCCCACAAAACCTTGCCTAGGGACCCCCAAGACCCAGACCCTCTGGATCTTAACACCAGGAAAATAAACCCTTTCCCCCACCGTTGCTCTCCCAGGCTTCCCCTCCCTGGGTTACCCTGGAAGATCACTGTGATCAAACTCCTCGAATCACAAAACAGAGAGGACAATTCACCTTCCTCCCTCCTTCTCTTCCCCCTCTCAGACTCTTCCTGAGAGATACAGTAATCTGACACAGAGAGAAATTGACTCTCTCTCCCCCTTACCTCCTTTCTCCCACTAATTCCCTGGTTAATCCAGACGCAGTCTCTGGGTCTCACCAGAATAAAAAAACAAACAATCAGGTTCTTAAACAAGAAACTTTAATTAAAGAGAGAAAAAAATTATCTTTGTAAATTTAAAATGGATTAGGTACAGGGTTTTTTAGCTATAGGCCACTGGAATACCTCGCCTAAGTATTCAAGTACAATTAAAATCCTTTCAGCAAAAATACAAATTTGAACTCCTTTTAGCCAAATACACAATTAAACTCCTTCCAGCCAAATGCACATTTGCAAATAAAGAAAACAAACATAAGCCTAACTCGCTTTATCTATCTAGTACTCACTATTTTGAACTTATAAGAACCTGTATCAGGGAGATTGGAGAGTAACCTGGTTGCACGTCTGGTCCCTCTGAGCCCCCAGAGTGAACAACAACCAAATTCTAACAGCACACACAGAAATGTCCCTCCCTCAAGATTTGAAAATATCCTGTCCCCTGATTGGTTCTCTGGTCAGGTGACAGCCAGGCTTACTGAAGTTGTTAACCCTTTATAGTCAAAGAGATATAAAGTACTTCTGTGCTATTAACTTTTCTTATCTGTTTATGACAAGGGTGAAAGGCACCTATCCTTACCCAAAGGGCTCAGGAAGAAACCCGATCAATTTAAGTACCCATCCCTACCCACAGGGCTCAGGGCTCTACGGGTCTGCAGAACCTTTTCCCATACACAGTTTTGCTCTAAGCATCTGTTTATTAGCAACACAGAATACGTATACCAAGCAAATCTCTTATGCTCACCACTCCCAACTTGGAGACAGATTTCACCCAATGGCCAGTGAGGATCAATTCACCTGGGGGTTCCTGGTGATGCCTCTGCACATCATGGTCATGCACAGGGGTCAGAGTTCCAGCAGTGCTGAACTGCAGTCCAGAAATGGTTTCCAAAGAGCATTGTTTTCATTTACATTATATAGGTAAAACTAGCTACCTCTTTCAAATTTACTAAACCTGTCACATTATCCCAGACTCCTAAATTACAAAAAATTTAACCAATTACATACTAGCACCAATGTGTCCTCCTTCCTGCCCAAGTTTTTACATTTTATCTTTCATGCCCAAATTGTAACTTAGTTGTGACCTTCTCTGTTCATGCAGATGGTCAGCATAAAAACACTGCTTATTTTACCATTAATTGATTGTCTTTCTATATCCTCCATAATTTTCCAGTGCCTAGGTGTCTCTATTTTACAACGTTGGTAGTTATAACTCTTGTTACGGGCATTTCTCAGGTGGGGGTGCTTTTTCAGCAGTAGAACTTTTTTTTTTTTTCAATTTTAGTGGTGAATTCCCTGAGTTAAACCCAAGGCTGGCTTAATATGGGGGAGAGGACATTGATCAGGTCTCAGGCCTAAAATGGGATCTAGAAATAAATTATACTCCTTGCTGACTTAAGTCGGGAGTTCTCTGGAGTACACTGGATTTATAACTATGTTGACTTTATGCATGTTCAGTGTTGACAATTAATCGTGACTTTTTTGTGAGTCTTGTGATATTTGGAGTTTTAATTTTCATATCGTCTCCCTTCTCCAGCCTTCCATAGGACATATTCTCTTATCCAAAATGATCAGCATCTCACATAGTTATAAATGAAGATAATAGTTGGCGGCCCTTTTCCTACAATCTATATTAATCTATACCTATTAAAGTTGTATCTGGAATGAAGGAGAAACATGAAAACAAAAACATGTTAAAAGACAGTCTTTCTATCTGTATTTAATATAGTATCTTTTTTTAAAGAAAAATTATTCCTTTCAAAAGGAAACAGCTGTATCAAGTACAGAAGAAAACAAACAATTTTTCTCTTTATGGTATGTTTATACTTTTAAAAATTCAAGTGGCACTTGGAAGTGTAGCTGCCCCTTGTAAAGATGGTTGTCAACTCCTATTGTTTTCAGTGTGACTGAAGCCAGGCTGACCTCAGGGGAAACGGCTGCCACTCTGTGGGGCTAGACAGGATTCTATCACGAGACGGGAAAATAAGAAGCAGAAGTGAGATTGAGGTTGTGGTGATTTACAGGAGGACATGGCATAGCAGGAGGAGACTGAAAAGAGGTATAGGGGTGCGTGGAGACACTGAGAGGAAATGCAGGAATGTGGGGTGGAGGGGGATCCTGAGGTGTTGCATTATACATCAAGAATATATACACTTGTTTCGAGGTTGAGAAGGAGGTAGAGGCAGACCAGTTGAAAGTCTCTGGGTGAAGACAGAGGGGGAAAATTAACCAGGACAAAGTCATGGTAGGAGTCTACTTTAAAATTAACCAGGACAAAGTCATGGTAGGAGTCTACTTTATACCATCAAATCAGGGGGAGGAAGTGAATGAAGGATTTCTAGAATGAATAACAGAAATATATCCAAAACACAAGGCCTGGATAGAATTGGGGAACTTTAACTACCCAGATAACTGTTGGCAAAGTAATACAGCAAAACACAAAATCTCCAATCAATGTTTTGATTATATTGGGTACATCATCTTGTTGCAGAAGTGAAGGAAGTAATGAGGGAGGCAGCCATTTTAGATCTGATTTTGACTAACAGAGAGGAATTGGTTGTATATCTACCGGCTGTTGGCAATTTCAGTGAATGTGATCATGAAATGATAGATTTCATGATTCTAGGGAAAGGAAGAATTGAGAGCAGATGAAGGATAATAGACTTGAAAAAAAGCAGATTTAAACAATCTCAGAGAACTGATAGGTTCTAAAAGTACATTAGAAGGAAGAGAAAGAAGGAAAATGTGAGTCCACCACTAAGCGGTGAAGGAATGCTAATAATGGATGATACCAGAAAGACTAGGGGTTTGATTCCTATTTTGCTTCAGTCTTCACTAAAAATATCAATTGTGAGTAATTACTTAACAAAATTAATATTAACAACAAGGTGGGGAGGAATAGGGAAAGAACAGGTTAAAGAATATTTAAACAAGTTAGATTTATTTAAGTCAGCAAGGCCTGATGAAATTCATCCTAGGCTACTTAAGTCACTAGCAGAAGCATCTTTGGAACCATTAGTGATTATCTCATGAAGGATAGGTGAGGTCCCAGGGGACTATAAAAGGGCAAAAACAGTACCTACCTTTAAAAGGGGGAACAAAGAAGACCTGGAGAATTAGAGTTCGGTCAGCCTAATTTCAATACCTGGAAATATACTGGAACAAATTATTAAAAAATCATTTTTAATCAACTATTGGATAATAAGACAATTAAAGTAATAGCTAACATAGATTTGTCAAAACAACTTAATTTTTGTCTTTGATGAGATTACTGGCCTTGTGGAGGAAGGAAGCGGTAGACGTGATCTATCTTGATTTTAGTAAGACTTAGTGCCATGTGATGCTCGTATAAGAAACTTAGGGAAATGAGGTCTACTTCAAATTACTGTAAAGCGGGTGCGCAACTGGTGGAAAAAAAGTCGTACTCAGAAAGCAATTATCAGTGTTTGCTGCCAAAGTGGGAGGACGTATCTAGTGGTGTCCCTGGGGGGTCTGTCCTGAGTCCAGTACTATTCAACATTTTTATTAATGAATTTGATAATGAAGTGGAGAATATGCTTATAAAAATCTGTGGATGACACCAAACTGAGAGGGATTACAAGCACTTTGGAGGACAGGATTAGAACTCAAAATAGCCTTGAAAAATTGGAGAACTGGTCTGAAATCAGCAAGATGAAATCCAATAAAGAGAATTGCAAAGTTCTGCAATTAAGAAGAACTTTGCAATTAATGAAATACACAACTAGAAAATGGGGAATAACTGAATAGGCAATAGTACTAGAGAAAAGGATCTGAGGTTCTTCCTCATGCACATGCAGCCATGTATTCCATGTTGGGGGGGTGCCCTGTACACTGGAGCCAGAGGACTTTGCCTCACAGTACCCATGGGGGTGGTGTTATGCACCGTGGCCATAGCCCCTCTCCTGGCCGAATAAGGGTAGCACCCCAACCCCCTCAGTTCCTTCTCACCACCAGTGGCCAGAGTCAGCCCTGTGTGTGGTGTCTTCACCTCAAACTTTTCGGTCTCAGTTTTCTGAGAAGTTTTGTTTTATAGAGTAGTGGTAGAATCTTAGGTTTAGTTTAAGTATTAGTTTAGTGTTAATAGAGTAGTTGGCTGCTCTGCGTCATGCCCTCACCAGCTTTAAGGCATTGTCAGTTGTGTAAGGGGGCCATCCCCAACAGCGACCCCCACACTAGGTTCTTGTTGTGTTTCAGCAAGGAACAAGTGAAAGAAAGGTGCTCTGCTCCATCTGCAAGTCGTTCACAAGAGTGGTCAGATGGTGAGAGACTTGTGGTTGACTTTCTGGAGCAGGCCATGAGGCTTGCTTCAGCACTGAGGCCATCATCTGTCGCCTTCAGATCTGGCAAGTGATGCTGCTCAGGGCTTGTGCTCTGGCATTTCCCCCAAGAGGAAAAGGCTCATTCACCCTCCTCTGGTGTGGCGAGGAAGAGGTCTTCTAAAACAAATTTGAACCATTCCAGGGTTTGTGGGGATGCCTCCTCCTCTTCTAAGATGAATGCTGACCAGTACGATACTCTCTCCAGCACATGAGATGGTGCAGGTCTAGCCAACTATTCTCTGGTAGTGCTCTGAGAGCAGTGAGGACCTGTATTGTAGACTCCAGTTTGACCATGGCACATCCGTTGAGTCCAATTCCTACAACATCAGCACCAGCACCACCCATCTCAACACTGACGGCATACCAGACGGTGTCAGACCTGCTTTTCCTCTCAATCCTGGACTCTCCACTGGTTCAGGAGTTTTCTGGTGCTATGGCTTCTGCTGTCTTGTCCTCCATTGTGCCCTTGGCACCTTTTGGCCGTGTCACAGATCTGTCGGGTTCTTCGGCACTGCAGATTGCACCAACTGGGCTGTAGGCTAAACATCAGGGAAGTCAACATGTTTCCAGCTCAAAGAATTGAGTTCATTGGGGCATAGACTCTGAGTTTGAGAGTGTGTCTACGAACTGAGCGATTCCATGCTATCTGCCACCTATGTCCAGAGCTGCAGACTCAACCCTCAACCACAGCCTGAGTATGTTTGAGATTGCTAGGCCATATGGTTGCATGCACACAGGTAGTCCAATACGCCAAGTTGCACTTGCATCCTCTTCAGATAGGGCTGAAGTAATTCTGTCATCTGAATCACTATCCCTTGGACACGCTTGTTCATCTCCCCCAACCGATCCTGGGCTCCTTACTGTGATGGGCAATTCAGTACAATGTGTGCCAGGGTATTACTTTTGCTTGGCCACCACTGACCAGGAGTGTAGTTGCCAATGCCATCTTACTAGGTTGGAGAAGACATCTGGACTTGCTGAAATCAGTATTCTGTAGCTTCATGCCATATCAGTATTCTGTAGCTTCATGCCATCTACAATCCATCGGAGACCTTTCAAGATCACATTGGGTTTCAGTGGTTCTCATACTCACCGACAATACCACTGCATTGTATTATGTGAACAGCGTGGGGAGCACGCTCCAACGTTCTTTGTCAGGAGGCAATCAAGTTCTGGCAGTTTTGCATTAGGGAAAACATTAGCCCCAAGGCCAGTCACCTGGGATCCACAATCACCTATGGGATCACCTCAGCAGGAATTTCAACCTGATTCATGAATGGTCTCTGAAGCCTAGTGTCCATCCTGCATTCCATCTTCGCAGTTTTGGGCATCCTGATAATTGACCATGAGAAAAACAAGAAATACCAGCTGTTCTGCTCCCAAGGGGTCTCAACTGGAGCTCCTTAGATGATGCTTTAAACCTGAACTGGGAATCAGCACTCTTGTATGCCTTACCACCAACTCTGATCATCCTGCAGATCATTCTCAAGCTGAAATTGTACCATGCTATTCTCATTCTTATTGCTCCAGCATGTTAGTCTCACATAGCACTTCTTCTTCATCCCAACTTCTGACTCAGCATCTGTGACGTTACTGATATAATCTGTGACCATATAGAACATGGTTGCAACCAAGGCCCTGTAGTGGCATCAAATCTTACGTAAAGGGGGTCATATAAGATGTCTAAGACCAGGTTATGGGTTGCTGGTTGTGATTATGCTGTCTGTATGCATGTGTCATTTTGTAGTTGAAGTTACGAATATTGGCTCTATACTGTCTGTACTTCAAACTTATGCTGTGCTTCTGGGTGACACCCCAGACAAGTTGGTGTTAGCTCTGCCTAGCCTGCTTGATGGCCCATTAAGGACCATCAGCTATACAATTGACCCATTGAGAGAAGGCAGATATGCCTTGCACTCAGCAAAGTATGCAAGAACTTGCCCATGTGACTCCAGACTCCATTTTGCTGTAATTTTCCACAGTAAGAACAAACCTGGAAAAGGCTATAAAAGACTGATGCCTCATCTCCATCTTGTCTTCAATCCTGCTTCTTACCTCTGGAGGAACGTGGCTACAAACTGAAGCTCTGAACAAAGGACTGAATGACCCATCCCCACGGGGGATGTACTCCAGAGACTTGATTTAAACCTGCAGTTTACTCCATCACTGCTACAAGCCTAAACTAAGAACTTTGCCATTACTCTATGTAATTGATTCCATTTAACCAATTCTAGCTCTCATCTCTATCTTTTTCGTTTTATGAATAATCTTTAGATTTTAGAGTCTAAAGGATTGGCAACAGCGTGATTTGTGGCTATGATCTGATTTGTATATTGACCTGGATTGGGGACTTGATTCTTTGGGATCAAGAGAACTTTTTTCTTTCACTGGGGTGTTGGTTTTCATAACCATTCATCCCCAGGACTCGTGGCACTGGTGGTGACACTGGGAAACTGGAGTCTCTAAGGAAGTTGCTTGTGTGACTTGTGGTTAGCCAGTGAGGTGAGACCAAAGTCCTCTTTGTCTGGCTGATTTGGTTTGCCTTAGAGGTGGAAAAACCCCAGCCTTGGGCTGTAACTGCCCTGTTTAAGCAGTTGGTCCTGAACTGGCACTCTCAGTTGAGTCCCACCAGAACCACATCGTCACAGGATCATGCTCAGATTTTGCATCCAGCGCTCTATTCTCTGCATCTCAGAGTGTGGGTGCTGAATGGTTAGATGAGGAGGAAGTATGATGATCGGAGGTGATCTGGCAGGTCTTGCTTAACAGTAGGAAGCCCTCCACAAGGGCAGCCTGTTAGGCCAAGTGGAAGCAGTTCTTAGTATGGTCATTGACCCCAAGTACTTCAGCTGACACTGCCTTGTATCCAGGACATCTCTGACTACCTGTTACACCTTCACTCTTCTGGTGTCGTTAGTTCACTTAGTTCATTGAGAGTCCACCTCTAGCGATTTCGGCATTTCATTCACCTATCCATGAGAATTCGATGTTTTCAAACTCCATGACAATGAGGTTCTTGAAAGAAGTCATTTGTTTCCACCCACGAACTAAACAGCTGATTCCTTTGTGGGACCTTAATACTGATTTAGTGGCTCTTATGGGACCTCCATTTGAGCCTCCAGCAACTTCTTCCTCCCTTCTGCTTCAGAAAACTGCTTTCCTTGTGGCGATGACATCTGCAAAGAATGCGTGTGAGTTGGAGCCTCCCGTGATGGAGCCTCCTTACATGCAATTTTCCAAAGACAAAGCAACCCTGTGGCAACACCCTAAGTTTTTATCTACGATGGTTTCCCAGTTTTACTTCAGCCAAGTTATGTATCTACCAGTGTTCTTCGTTAAGATGCATTCAACCACCAAGGAGAAGTGTCTTCACCCACTGCATGTCAGGCAATGTCTACCTTTTTATCTGGATAGAGCTAAGCCTTTCTGTTCCTCACCTTATCTGTTTGTTTCATATATGGTCCAAATGAAGGGTCATGCAGTCTCTTCACAGACAATCTCCAGGTGGATAACTTCATGTATCATGACAATATATGAAATATCCTGGGCTACACCACCTCTAGAGGTATGAGCTCATTCCACAAGAGCTCAGGAGATCTCAATGGCATATCTAAATTACATTCCTATATTGGACATTTGCGGAGTGGCCATTTTGCCCTCTGTGCATACTTTTGCAAATCACTATGCCATTAAGGCTATGTCCAGATCAGATGCAAACTTCTGGAAGGCAGTCCTGCAGTCCTTCTTTAAACAGACTCTGAGCCCCACCTCCTATGAGTATAGCTCGCAAGTCACCCAACATGGAATAAACAGCTGCACCTGCTCAATGAAGAAAAAATGGTTACCTACCTGTAACTGTTGTTCTTTGAGATGTGATGCAGACACGTATTTCATGACCTACCCTCCATCTCCTCTGCATCGGAGTCTGTACTTCTGCTGTTCAGTGCAAAGGCACTGAGTGGGTTGAGGCAGTGGTGCCCTTGTGTGGCCAGGGGAGGGGCTATTGCCACAGGGCATGAGTGCCACCCCTGTGATTACTGACAAGCAAAGTCCTCTGGTGCATGAGATGTGCTTCCCCAACTTGAAATACTCATCTGCATCGCATCTTGAAGGACAACAGTTACAGTTAGCTAACCATTTTTATAGTGAATCGCAAATTGAATATGAGTCAACAATGTGATAGAATTTTGAAAAAGGCTAATATTATGGAGTGTATTAACAAAAATGTCATATGTAAGCCATGGAAGGTACTTGTTTCGCTCTGTTTGGTCCTGATGATCGCTAAGCTGGAGTACTGTAGCCAGGTCTGGGTGCCAAACTTTAAGAAAGATGGGGACAACAGAAGGGAGTCCAGAAGACAGCAACAAAAAATGAGCATGTTTGGTCTTAAGAAAAGAAGGCTGGGGAGGGGAGGACGACCAGATAACATTCTTCAAATATATTAAGGGCTGTTATAAAGAGGATGGTGATCAGTTGTTCTCCATGTCCACTGAGGTTGGACAGGAGGTAATCAGCTTAATCTGAAGCAAGGGAGATTAAGTTAAATGTTAGGAAAAACTTTGTAACTGTAAGAATAGTTAAGGTCTGGAGTAGGCTTCCAAGGGAGGTTGTAGAATTCCCATCAATGGAAGATTTTAAGAGTAAGTTAGACAAACATCTTCCAGGGATGGGTGTTGGTTTACTTTGTCCTGTCACAGTGCAGGTGACTGGATGAAATGAACTTTTGAGGTCCTTTCCAGTCCTATGTTTCTATGATTCTGTGATCACAGAAGTCTGACCATGACCATGTTATGGCCATTAATAAGATGATGTGAGACACAGATGTTCATGTAAACCTTAGACTCTGGAAGTTGCGGCTCAGGTTGTAGAAACAAATGATTTACGAGAGCAGTGGGGTTTTTTTATTAAATATATTAAGGAACTGGCCTAGGTATTAGTGAATGGGACCAGTAGTAAGACCTGAGCTCTGTTTCTAGGTTGGCTACTGTATTGCTTTGTGACCTTTGACAAGTCATTTCATACACTTTTCTGTGCCATAGATTCCGTCTTCACAAAATGGTAGTGTAATAGGGTTTTCTGGCCCTTTAAGGGAAGGCTTAGGTTCTACAATTTCCTTTTCCAACTTCTAGTCTGGAAGAGAATGTTTCTGAGAATTGTAGTCCAAAGGCACTGTGGAAGTTAGAGGCTGGGACTGCAAGTAATTCTGGGAAGGCTGCCAAAATATAAGATGCAGCTTCCCTTCATTATGGGGAGAGACCTAAAGAGGAGAGCAGTTGCCACAGGGGAGGCCTATAGGCTGGCTGCAGAAGAACCATTTTTAAGACTGTTTGGGTGCCCTTTTTAAGAATGTTCGGAAGTTCTGGACATAAAAGGGTTCTGAAATAAGGTGTGAACAGTTCCTGACTTATTTGCTCCAGAGAGAGATGAAGACTGAGATGCCTTCTAAAGAGGCTGTAACTGAAGGAAAGATACTTGGTAGCATTTGGGAACTTATCATTTGGTCATTTTTCCTTGGGGGACTTTTATAACCAAAACATTGCTAAATATGCCATTTGCAAACCTGTTGGTATTATATGAGATCCTTTGTCAGAAAGTACTGTTGGGTACCAAAAAACCGTCTTTATTATGAAAGACTCTCCTTTAGGGTAAACACTGCCCAGTTTTCTGATGGGACATGCAAATTAGTAATGAACCATTCTAAATAACCAAGCTGTTAACAAAAAGGTAGAGGTTCCAAGGTGAAGAGTTTTTATTGTTTTATTCTGTATACTTATAGGATTTATTTAGATCACTGAGCTGAGGCTGAATTTAATCAGCACTATCTCAGTGTGTTTATTGACCTACCTAATAGCACCATATTTAAATAAGTATGCTTTTCTTTGTTTCTCATTGTCTTGTATTCGTGTGAATTCTACCAATATTTTCAGAAGGTACAGATGTCTTCCTATGTATCAAGGCTATGGTTGTGGGTCTCCTTTATCTAGGGCCAATAATTGGTTACACATATTTATAGCTTAAACAAAACAATGTTGAGAAGGTTCATTTGGTTGTTCATGTAAGTAGGACAAATTCTTGAGTTCATTAAGGGCCAATAAAGTAAAATTTCCATCCTTACTTATGTGGTTGCATCGGGAACTGATAGAGGATGTACAGGGAACAGTGTCTGAAAGACAGAAAACTGAACTGAATGATCCTGGATATTAAAAGAATAATTCAGGACCAGGAAGTTTATAAGCATGCCAGTGGGCTTTTAATGTCCCTCACACTGCTCTCTTCCAGTGTCTTCAGATCTGACTTAACTGATAAATAAAAAACGGAAGAATTAAGTGAAACTGAATTAAGTGAAGCTTAATGTGTTATATGTTTAATACTAAAGTGATTACCTCTCTCTATTGGCCTTTACATATACATTTATCAGGATATATAAAAGTCAGAGTGTAGTCTCACATATTTGTGCTAGTTAGAAACATGGCTATTAATATTATAGTGAATAATTTATTGACATGTTCTTCACAGGGCATATTTTAGTGTATAAGGTTTACTGTATTATTTCCTTTAGACGACCACTTCCCTACTTGCCAGAGATGTGATATCCATGATGGTACATAGCTATCTATGTTCTGGTCCTGTCCCTCTTCTGCTTGCTCTGGAAGTAATTCACAGACTATATTTGCAATGTCCTCAGAAATTAAACCTGAGTGGAGTCTAGGACTATTTAATGTATGTCTTTTCAGAAGTACTTAAATAGCACAAATATGTCTAAATCTCATTTTTTTTATGGGAAAGAGATTTAACATTGGAAATTTGAACAATTTCTCAACACTTTGCCATACTCTGAAAGACTTACAAGGATTTGTCCCTCTTCCAGGAGATGTCATCTATAGTTGTGACCAATAAAAAGTCATCAGATTGAATTACGTGATCACATATTATGTTTCCCATCGAACCCCCTCTCTTGTTCAGTGTACAGGATGATGGTGGTCACTGAATTGGTAACTATTCCATATGTCTTTTTGATGTGGGAGTGGCAAAATAAAGACAGACATGGAATCAAGTGGCAGGGCTCAACTTTTATTAAATGTTAACAGTGGGGAGGGGTGCTACCTGCTTATCACACAGACTTTCCTATACCAGGCATTTAATTGTTTCCAGTTCAGGGATTACAGAACTCCTACTATAGTACCCATAATGTGGAGTAGGCTTCTCTAAGCCTACCCCCACTTCCCCAGACTCTGCTCTCTCTGAGTCCTAGCACATTCCTCCTCGGAAGGGGGACAGAGGTTGCAGCAGTGTGGGGACCTCTGCCTACAAGGATCACAAGGTCTGACTTCGGTCCTTGAAGGTCACAAGGTCTTATCCTACCTCATGCGCTCAAGGCCCATTGCCAAAATTTTATTTGCAATCGGCTAGACCAACAGTGTCAATCAGGCCAGGTTCCCATTCCTAGTTTGGGTGGGAGAAGAACTACCTATTGTCCCTTGGCAAGCGTCTCCCTTCCTTGCTGCTGAGACTGTTATCCTTTCCTCATTGACCCCATCATGTTCCGCCACCCTATTAATGCAGATGAGTAGCATTTATCCTCATCGTTCAGTCTGTGTCCCCATGAATTACTTACTGCTTGCCATCCAAACCATGCACTAAATATAGAATTATAAATTTCAATTGGGTCTTTCTTTGGTGCTGTCATCATAGAATCTTAGGGCTTTACAGATTTATCTTCACAACATCATTGTGAGGTGAGATGGTATTACCATCTCCATTTTACACATGAGGAAATAAGGCACAGAGTAAGGTCAAAAGTGTCATCTAATTTGGGGTGCATAATTAGAGATGCCTAGAGTGTGATTTTTTTTCAAAGTACTTAGCATATCATAAGATTGTATATGTTCAAAGCAGAGCTCCCATTGACCTCAATTGTAGATGAATGGTCAGCACTTCTGCAATTCAGATTCCAGTCTCAAGTAGGGTATGCATAAAATGAGGAACACCTAACTATAGCTGCTACTTATAACAAATTGGATATCTAACTCTGTGGCAGAAGCAAGGACAGAATCCAGTTCTTCCTGCAGTCCCCTGCCTTATTCAACAAATATTCCAAATTCTGTAACAAAGGAGACAGGGGTTCTACAAATAGCTTTAGTCATTATGCAGTCCTGACTCATTTTGAGAGCACAATTTGTCCTGTGCACTGAATGAGGCAAAGGTCCGAGGGGAGGTTGGGGGGAGTATATGATCATATAAATAAAGACTGTATGAGAACATGGACATACAAGGACTGCAAATTAAGGTTATACAGGCAAACTTAATAGTAGCATTTCCTTATTTTTGAGTGCCTGACTTTGCATGTTAATTTTTTAAAATGTGATTTACTAGATTTTGAAAATATTTAACAATATAAGATAAGAAAAATTTAATCCTGTAAAGACATATTTACTGACATCCTCCCCGCCTCCACACACACAGGTTATCAGAAGGATTGAGATCTTTCGATGCACAGCATAGTCCGCTATAACTTGAACTTAGAAAGAGAAGGTTAAAGGATGACTTGATCACAGTCTTTAAGTACTTATGTGGAAAATAAATATTTGGTAATGGATTCATCAGTCTAGCAGACAAAAGTATAACAACATCCAGTGGCAATAAGTTGAAGTTAGACAGTCATACTGGAAATAAGATGTGAATTTTTAACAGTTAGGTTAACTAGCATTGGAACAGTTTAACAAGGGTTGTGTTAGATTCTCCATCAATGGCAATTTTTAAATCAAGATTTTATATTTTTCTAAAAGATATGCTCTCGTTTAACCAGGAATTTATTTTGAGGGAATTCTGTAGCATGTATTATGCAGGATGTCAGCCTAGCTGATCACACTATGGTCTGTGTGTATGAGCTGTGATGGGCTGGGACATGCTTAGTGCAAATGGGATCATTTGAAAGAATTGGGTTTGTTTAGTTTGGAAAAGAGAAGACTGAGAGGGGACATAATAGCAGTTTTCAGGTATCTAAAAGGGTGTCATCAGGAGGAGGGAGAAAACTTGTTCACCTTAGCCTCTTATGATAGAACATGAAGCAATGGGCTTTAATTGCAGCAAGTGAGTTTTAGGTTGGACATTAGGAAAAAGTTCCTAACTGTCAGGGTGGTTAAACACTGGAATAAATTGCCTAGGGATGTTGTGGAATCTCCATCTCTGGAGATATTTAAGAGTAGGTTAGATAAATGTCTATCAGGGATGGTCTAGACAGTATTTGGTACTGCCATGAGGGCAGGGGACTGGACTCGATGACCTCTCGAGGTCCCTTCCAGCCCTAGAATCTGTGAATCTATGAATCAAAGGATTTAGCTGCCAAACTCATACAAGAGCTTGCTGAACATGTGATAACTGGGGCTTTTCAAAAACTTGTAACTTAGCCAATTATGAGTGAATTTTTATGAAAGCGGCAAAAGGGCACATCCTTGTAACTAGAGTGACATCCCAGCTATATTTCAAGTTTCTGTTCCAAAGCATGGATGCATTGGAGCATCTCAGTGTTAAGGTACTGAGATTTTTTTTTAAAGTGGGCAAAACATTTATTTTCCCCTAATTTCATTCTCAGAAATGGAAGAATCATTTTAACTGAATTTGCCCCAAAAAGTTCAATTTGAGGCAGACACCTTGCATGGGAAGATATTGCTACATAAACTTTATTAGGAAAGGAAATATTTTAGATACTGTATTATGTTATTTTTGGTAAGGTCGGGGAGGAGACAACAAAGACCTGAAGTGCAGGGGGAGAACTGGCACTATTATGTGACCAGAGGGGAAGAGGGAAAATTTGACTTGATATGGGATTTATTCTTCCAATTAATTAAAAAAAAAACAGCAAGGAAACCCCATTACACGTGTCCTTCTGGATTTGATATATTCTTTGTTAGAAACAGTAACATACAAAACTTTTATTTTTCGTAAATAAAATCAAAATGTTATGGTTGTGTGCCATCCAATGAATCTTTTTAACACACATTATGTATTCACTCTTCCAAAATTTCTACATTCTGTATGTAATCTGAGTACAACCCTGATGCTTTTCTTCTCTGTGTGTGTCAAATATCTTACTTATTCAAAAATTGCTGTGTTTTATGTGGGTCTGGTAGCACTGCCTATTATTACACTTTCAGTTATAAGATCCTGTTTTCAAAGTCACAATAGGTTGGCATTTTTGCATGCTGGGCATCTGCCGCAAGCTGATTTTTTTTTTTTTATTTCAGCCAAAATAGTTTGGCTGTTTCCAAGAAAGAAGCTGGGAAAAATGCATTGTTTAGCACATGTTAAAAGACAAATCTGGTGAACATTTTTTTAAAGCTCTAGTACCCTTCTGCTTTGGAGAAGGGGCCTGAAATTTCAGAGGAGGGGCTGTTGTTTCAGATATGTGCCTTTTGCCATCACTTTGAAAATCTACTTAGATTTGGCCAAGTCAAAAGCCTTTGAAATATCACAGTTCGCACATGCTAAATTTTGGAGCTAAATTTCGAAAGATTCTATCTGCGCTACACATGCTCCAGCTTCAGAGGGGTAGCCGTGTTAGTCTGAATCTGTAAAAGCAACAGAGAATCCTGTGGCACCTTATAGACTAACAGACGTTTTGGATCATGAGCTTTCGTGGGTGAATACTCACTTTGTCAGATGAATGTGGGTATTCAATACCCACTTCGTCAGATGAATGGGGTGAATACCCACCCCATTCATCTGACGAAGTGGGTATTCACCCACGAAAGCTCATGATCCAAAACGTCTGTTAGTCTGTAAGGTGCCACAGGATTCTCCGATGCTCCAGCCTGTGGCTCAGCAGGACTTTGCCTGCAGTTTGAGCTCTAGGCTGCTGTCAGGATCCAGTTTCAGGTTCAGGCACCTTAACTGAAAGCCTGCCTCTTCTGTGTTCTCCGTCCTCCCCACCCTCTTACTAGTGCCCTTACTGCATGGAGAAAGAAGTTGTTTGATTGAAATGTGGAGGGGGACAAGAGCTGAGGGGGTGGGGGTGGGAGTGGGGATTGGCACAAGGAGCCTGGATAGCGGGGTGGCGGGTAAAGCTGATGGTGGGGAAGAAGGAAACTGGGACTAGGAATTGGATGGGTCTGACTGGGCAAGGAGATTAGAATCTGGGGATAGGGCAGAGGAGACTGGGACTGGTTAAGCAAGGAGAACAGGGACTGAGAGAGAGGGAGAGACTTGGGGGCAAGTGAGCATCTGGGGAGACTCCGATCAGATGAGGAGGGTGGGACTGGGAACCAACGAGATGGGGAGGAAGGGAAGCAGATCCAACAAAGACCTAAGGTGCAGGGGGAGAACTGGCACTGACTGGGCTGAGACTAGGGCAAGAAACCAGGGAGGTGAGATACTAAGACAGAGAGTGGGAAGAATGGGGTGGGATGACTGGGATTGGATGAGGAGCTTGTGAAGGGGGACTGGTGGGGACAGGTAAAATGGCTGCATGAGGGGGCAAGAGAGATTGGACGAAGAGCTGTAAGGGGGTGGAACTAGGTTTGGCTGGGCAAGGAGAATGGGACTGGGATGAGGAGCCAGGGGTTAGGAAGACACAGTCTGTGGGTGTGGATCTCTTGCCAGGAATATCTGGATGTAGCTCATTTAATCCCCCAGCCATTGCAAGGGCCTCAAGCACTGGTGAACCCCGGTCCCTCCTATTCTCTGCCTATAGCATATAATAGTATAGTTTCCTGTGGGTATCCTTTACTTTGGTCTCATTTCCTTTTTTGGGTTTAGTTTGCAGGCATCAGGTGTTGTTAGTGTCCTTTGATGCACAGGAGGTCAGACTAAATGATCTGCTGGTCCCTTCTGGCCTTAAGCTCTTCAGCTGTGTATTTATTCACAAATCACTTCTACAGCTGTACAAAAGATTCAAAATTAGTAACTTCGTTAAAAAATTGAGATTGAAAGTACATTTCAGCAGAATCCAGCTAACAGCTCAAAATTACTTTCTGTATAAAAAATCTTCCTCTTCATTAAACAAACAAAAACAAAACAAAAGCCCCACATCTCTTCCCCTCCAAAAACAGCTAGGCGATCTAGCCATTTCCCAGCTCCTGTACCGTATTCTTCACCCAGTATCATATTCATATCATGATCCAGTATCATAGCACTTTAGAACAGCAGCTCAATGTTAATGTTGCCTTGTCTTTATTCTGCTTTTGGTTGCATACTGCTGATTTTTATATTAATTTTGTTAAATATGTACAAGATTTTGAAATAAATAAGCCCTATGAGATATCAAGTTATGTTAGAGTTCTAAATAATTTCTTAGTGTGATAATTGGCACAATAGAAAAATATTTTAATGGAATTGGAATAATTTTTCAGTTTGGTGTTGTGAAATATATTGATTCCGTAGTGGAATATGTAACGCTTAAACTTGACCTCTGAAAATTTCAAGGGGTTTGTTTCTTTTGGGGGAGAAAGAATTTGAAAATCAGAATAAGAAGCTACCTTAAGACTCAACTCTGAAGCCACTATTGCTTCTCCAAAACAACGGTATTATAAATAAGATGGAAAGAGAAACATTTTTAAATGAACTTTAAAAGTAAAGAGAATTTTTTGTGCAGTTGTGAAGGACTTCAAAATTAGTGCTAGAAATACAGACCTGCTATAATTCTCAGTTGCACAGACAGAAGCTAGTGTAATTGTTCTAATGATTGTAGCATGAAAAATTATGGCAAATCAGAAAAAAATGGCATACTGCAGAATTTTTAATAACATTTAAACAAATAATGATAAACAGGGAAGGCCAGCTGGGAGGCTGTTCCATGGCTGAGATGACAAATGATTAAAGCACTAACCAGAATCTTGGCAAGCAGAAGAGAGAAATATTTGAAAATGTTGTAACATTTATATCTAACAAGTGATAATGACAAGATTTGATTAATACCTCTAATAAGGGGGAGAAAATAATAAATTTGAATAAAAAATAAGACTTAGATTTAGAACACTCTGCTTGTCTAAAGGGATGACCAGAATGTCGATGGGATGAATACATTGTAAGAAACTGCAATGGAATGCATAGAGCCAGAGCCAGTCTGTGCACGTTTTTTGTATTTAAGACAAGGGAACTTTTATCTCATCAGAGATAAAATATTCACAAGTATTAAAAATAAAAAAGATTGGGGAGGAAGTTTTCTGTCAGGAAGAAAAGAAGCATGCTGTAAATCTAGCTTCCACATACAGATGCTAGCTTAGTTCATGTGAACTGATAAGTGACCTAAGAAGATATAAAGAAAAAACAGTACAGGACCCAAACCATGGTTGTACCATGTGAAGAGATTAGGAATGTGAAGAACTTTCCCTCTTAAGAACTTCAAATGAGCAATCTGAAATACAAGAACCAAACCTGTCAGTGGTCTAGTTATCAATCCAAAGAAGACAAACAAGGAAATTGTCTTATGATTGTTAGAGTCAAAAGTGGCAGACAGTTGAGTAAACTCGTAGTTTGATAGGCCTTTTGTTTTATTTTCCAAAAGATTGAGTATTAGCAATAAAGTACTCTAGATTGAGAGACCACTTCTAAAACATACATCAGAGGGTCCATGACAGGATGGCCAGTTATGTATATGATCTATACAATTACATAGGCCCCAATTCTTTCAGATCCCTCCCTTTGCAGAACTGTGGGCCTGATCCATAGACAGTTGAAGTTAATAAGATTTTTATTGTTGTCTTCATTTGAGATTGTAATATCTTAACTGTCATTCCCCATTCTCAGTTAGAAATTTGTACTTCAGCTCCTGTGTTCCTGACCTATGTACATGGATCATTAGATACAATGGAATTTCACACAGGTGAGGAATTTGGGAGGTTCACACATAGATTGTAATCTCAGAGAAACAGAAGGTGGTATATCTGGGCAGAGAGGAATAGGGGAAGCACTCTGTCAAGTGGGGAGAGAGCCAATGTGACATATTGGGCGAAAGAAGCTTCCTAATTTTTAGAATAGTCTCCTGATTAGAAACCAAATCTCAGATTTTCTGGTTTCAGAAACCAGGAAATAATGTTGTCAGCCTGATCCTCTAAACAGTTGATTTTTACGTATATCCCATTCATTTTGTTATATTTACATGCACAAATTTTCCACTTCTTTTGTATGTTCCGTATATTGTCTAAACATAATTATTTTCAAAAGTATCGCTGAAGAATTGAGTGTAGTAATCACTCATATTTGCATATTCAATATATAGGCGTTTATTAGCAGACCTGTGTAGTTATATATGTATTCAATACCACTACATTTTTGAAGTAAATTCTAGTAAATATTCACAAAGAAAGGAAGGTCTTTTTTCACATATTTGGGTCAACTAGTTTGATGCTTTCACTTTTATTATTGATTTGTCACCATTCATCCAGTCATTTGGTGATGCATGTTTATTATTTGCTGTTTGACAATTTAGTCTAAAAACTCTGTTGGCTCTTGTATCTTAAATCCTGTCCTTGGCATCTTTGGTTCACACTAACTGCCCTCTTATACCCTTTCTTCTCAAGAATGTAATTATGACATCCAACTGCAGTTCCCCAACCAACCTGCCTAACAGTTGCAGGCTTTTCCTGGTGCCATCTTGGAAAGCTCTGCTTCTAACAATCAAACATCTTCACCACCACAGTTCTCAATATTCTTTCCCTCTTGGAAACGACATCCTGACACAGCTATTGAGATTCATTGGTAGAGCTGTATCTAGAGCATTGGTGCAATGCATGTTTGCACTGACTCTTGTGAATTATATTAGTTCTGAATTTCCTTGAGTACCAAGTTCATTGAGGTAGAAAATTAAAAAAAATATATTAATAGTTAAAACTAATGGTCAGGTCAGGGAATGAATACAGAATGTAGTTGTTTACCATGAACAATTCACTTTCAATTGTGACATTTCTTTCCAGTGCTACACGACCACCTATCAGCATCATATTTAGCTCCAAAATTTTTAATATTAAGAAATCTTTGTTTTGCCCACATGATTGCCTCCCCTAATACTGTGGTATTCATGACTTTTTGGTATACATCTTGTAGAAGATCTGTCTGAGCCAATACAGTATAGATAAAATTTTCAAAAGTGCCCAAGTTCTCTTGAAAGTTGATGGGATTTAGGCTCCTAAATCCTTTAGGATAAACTTTCTTGAGCACTTGTTAGAAAATATGCTGCATCTGCAAAGTGTTTCTGACCTTATTTTACACATCAAACCAGTGTGCACAACTAGATATTAGACGCAGGCAGCAAGAGAATTTGAGATCTGAAAATAAAAGCTAAGCTTCAAATTCAAGGCAAAACTATAAGAAGCAGCACAAACAAGTCTTGTTTTTGCTTTGTTTTTCTTTCCCAGAATGTGAATTTGAGAAATCCTGCTATTGCTGGTTTTCTCCTGAAGTGGAAACATAAGCCTTTTCCCAAGTATAATATGATCATATTGAGTTACCCTTAGATATCTCACTGGCAGACTCATTGTGCTGGATTAATTAATGCTGCATTAACTTCAAATAGAGCAGACAGAAATTGTTAAGAGAGGTGAGTTTAGACTAAAAATTATTTGATAAACAAATTGCATATTTGTTGTTTTCTTTTAGTACTTCAAATATTTAAAGGATTTTTGATATTCTGAAATGTTGCAACAGCTCATTATTTGCATAATACTTTCTGTTGTTGAAGAATCCTCATAGACTTTTGTGAGTGTGTATGGCTTTTATAAAATATTTTTACCATTGATGAGCTGATGAAAAATATTCACACTTCTGAAAGACTGTGGTTAACATCTGAGAACTCTAGACCCAGTCAAAAATTGTACTCTGATCTAATAGGAATGCAGCGGTGAACATTAAATCTACATTACACTTTGTTTTACAACTTTCCTTTCATAGCTATTTATTTTATGTAATACATTGAGAACAAAAAAAGCCAAAATGTAGTGAAATGGAGCACCTGCAAAACATAAAATAACTTGAACAGTAGAGCAATACTCTACATATACACCTCTACCTCAATATAACACTGTCCTTGGGAGCCAAAAAATCTTACTGCATTATAGGCGAAACCATGTTATGTTGAACTAGCTTTGATTCACAGGAGTGCGCAGCCCCGCCCGTCCAGCGCACTGCTTTACTGCGTTATATCCAAATTTGTGTTATATCAGATGGTGTTATATCAAGGTAGCGGTATACTTATTATCTTGCAAATAATGTTTAGAGAGAGTTTTCCTCAGAAATGTTAGTTGCATAGTCCCTCAAGGATTCTGGGGAATGGGATTGAGAGACACCATAGAACTAATGTAACTTGGATTTAGCAGTCTGGCTCTGCTCCCATAAAGTCTGGGCTTCCTATGGTAATTTGTATCTCAACAGGCTCCTGCAGACCCCAAAACTGCATAACAATGAAATGCGGTAGTTTTAAGTTATATGGAAAAAATTAAAAATGAATTATATTGACACATGAGTTCAGACTATGTTTGAAACTATAGTAGAGAACAGATTTATCTGACACATAGATTAACATAGTTTGTTGTGGAAGAATCAACATGGCTTTTCTAAGGGGAAATCACATCTCACCAATTTATAGAATTCTTTGAGGAGGTCAACAAACATGGACAAGGGTGATCCAGTTGATATAGTGTACTTGGACTTTCAGGAAGGACGTTTGACAGAGTCCCTCACCAAATACTCTTCAGCAAAATAAGCAGACATGGGGTAAGAGGCAAGGTCCTCTCATGGATCAGTAACTGGTTAAAAGTCAGGAAATAAAGGAGAGGAATAAATGTCTGTTTTCAGAATGGAGAGAGGTAAATTGTGATGTCCCCCAGGGATCTGTACTGGGCTGTTCAACATATTCATAAATGATCTGCAAAAATGAGTAAACAGTAAGGTGGCAAAATGTGAATGTGATACAAAATTACTGAAGATAGTTAAATCCAAAGGAGAATGAAGAATTACAAAATGATCTCACAGAACTTGGTGAATGGGCAACAAAATGGCTGATGATATTCAACGTTAATAAATGCAAATTAATGCACACTGGAAAACATAATCCCAACTATACGTACATGTAGCGAGGCGGTGTGGCTCCCCTCCTCCACAGGGAGGGTTGAGCCCCGTCCATCTTCCCCCAGGGCGGAACTTCCGGGCAGAAGCCCCGCCCCTCAAAGGGTCAGGCGGCGACCCGGAAGTATAAAAGCCGGGCGCCGGCTTTCAGTTGGAGCTCAGCTGCGCCAGAGCAGATGTGGCCGCCGACCTCGCGCTGGGAGGCTGCGAGCTCGGGACAGGTATCAGGCCTTGCTGGAACCGACCCGCAGCAACCCCGACCCTGAGCTGCTGGAACTACCCAAGCTGCCCAGCCCCAACTACGGTCTGGAAACCGTGGACCAGACCTGGCCCGCTACCAGAGGGGCACCCGGATCTACCTAGCCGGATGGGAGGAGCCCATGAGGGTGGACGACGCGCGGACCAGGTAGGAGGCGAAGGGGAGTGAGAGTAGCCACGGGGCGGCTGACTACAGTCAGGCTCAGAAGCCCGAGCCAATGATCGGTGTTGTCGGTCAGACCCCACCTGTCATTCTGTCAGTGTGTTCGACCGGATCCCACTGACTTGCACTACGGCAGCAGCGCTACAGGGCCCCGGGCTGGAACGCAGAGGAGGGTGGGCCTGCGTTCCCCTGCAACCGTAACGTAACCGGGTGGCAGAATCCCCCCTCGCCTCACCTGACGAAGCCAGTGTGACCCCTTACTGCTCTGCCCTGCCCCAAGGGCCAGAGCTATTGTACTGTGTTGTGCCCGCCGACCAAGGGCTGGGCCCCATTGACTGTGTTACTGCTATCGCCCTGCCCCAAGGCCGAGCCTATTGTACTGTGTTTGGTGCCCCGCCCGAACCAAGGGCTGGGCCCCCATTGACTTTGTTACTGCTCTGCCCTGCCCCAAAGGGCCAGGGCCTATTGTACTGTGTTTGGTGCCCCGCCCGACCCAAGGGCTGGGCCCCTATTGACTTTGTTGCTGCTCTGCCCCGCCCAAAGGGGCCAGAGTGTAGTGGACTGTTCATTTGGTGCCCGCCTATACCCAAGGCGGGGCCCCTACTGACTTTGCTGTGTCCCAGTCCGCTCCACAGGGACCGAACGGCCAGACAGTGGACTGCGGACCCGAGGGACAAGACCCAGCGAGAACAGGACGAGGCCGGTGTGGCTCCCGTCCTCCACAGGGAGGGTTGAGCCCCGGCTCACCTCGTCACAGTACAAAATGATGGGATCTAAATGAACTGATTTTTAATGATTTTTTATTTAATTTCTCTCTCTCCTGCTCCCTTTCACTGCCACTCCCTTCACCATAATATCTGAGCATCTCAGAGATATTTTAAAATAGAAATATCTATCTTCCTTCCTTCCTAGTCTACAGAAGAATCAGCTTGTTCCTTTACAAAAATTATACCTTTTCATTCCTGTATTTCTAAATGACCACAGTCTCATATAATTTGATATTGAGTTCCACATCCAGGTCTAGCTGCTATGAATGTTCTCCCTACTCATAAGCTTCCCCTTGTAGGCTGACAGTTTCATGTTCCCAATGAAGTGTAGCTGTCATCTGAGGCCATGGCTGTGGAGGAAGAGATGGTCCCTCAGGTGCAAGTCCAATCCCTGGAAGGTTTTGAATATCAGGACAGAGACCTGAAACTGGACTCTGTATTTAGTGGGAAGCCAGTGTATAGAGCAGAGCACCACAGTAATCAGACAAGTTTCTGCCTTTTGTGCTCTTTACAGCTTTTTCAGGGTGTGTGGCCTTCATTCCTAGATATGATATGCTATAATAAAGCTGGGATCCACATGTGGATCCCTGTGGTCATGTCTAATAAGTCTGATAGGAAACAGTGTGGTCTTTTGCCCAACTGAAAATTAGGTGGGTGTTTTTGCAACAATGATTATTTAGGCATCTCCTGTCAATGCAAAATGAGCCCAAAAGGACTTTAAAAGTGTGAATAGATATCAAGGTCTGAAAGCAGATGCCTCCAGTAGTTGAAGTGTTATAAATAGGCTTGGAGGGATTCAATATTTATGGGTAAATGTTGATTTCACCATATGCATACAAACCAATGAAAAAATATTTCCATTAATGATTATTGATATTTACAGCTAGGCAAAGATTAAGGATATATACTTTGTCTATTTTGATATGTAATGTTGACAGTTTGTGTTTTAACAGTTACAAAGCCGTAACTTTCGGAATCCCTGTGTTGACTGTCATTAAATAATTGTCTGCCCCCACCCCACTCCCCAGTTTTTTGCAACTGTGAAAATGTAAATCAATAAACATTAAAAAAAAAGCTTTGCAACTTTCATCCAGCTTTGAAATTTTAAATTGATAAAAAACTTTAAAAATGCTTACAAATAAACATTGATATGACCAGACAAAATTATATAAAAAAAATCAAATTCTGCCAAGACTAGTTATAAAGATGAAAACTTCTTCAAAGTACTTCCTTCTTCAAACCAGCATCACCTCAGTCTTTCCTGGTTAAGCTTTCGGCAGGGGCTGATTTCAGATAGACATTGAAAAAAGTTGGAAGATTATTTGTTTATTTTTGATGTAAAAAAGATATAGAGATCTGGGTAGTACAGAACAATATATGTCTGGATATTTGTTCACTTACAAGTTACTTCACACTTTCCAAGTAAGCTTTTTTTTAAAAAAATGTGTTTGAATATATTTTGCCTTTGGAGTATATAGGAAAAATATAAATTGTATGACTGTTATTGGTTTAGTGTACCAGTTGGCATAACCTTCAGAGGCAGGAACACCAGATTCTGGAGTCAGTTATCCAGAAGGAACATCTGAGTGTGGATTGAGGATAGAGAACAAATCGTGAAGAGGAAATTATAGAGCTGGTTGTGACTTTTTTGACTAAATTTTTTCATGACAAAATCCCCGATTGCCAAAACTGAATTTGTTTGTGGGAAATGGTCAGTTTTTTGGTTCAAAACAACTTTTTGTTTAGAAATTTAAGTTAGAGTTTAAGGTCAAGGAACCACCAGTCACTTAGTCTGATTACCTGTATATCCCAGGTCACCAAAACCACCTTGCCACCTCCACACCAAGCCGCAAAACCAGAATTAGCCTAAAGTGTTATAGCCCTCAGGAGATTAAACAATTGTGTTTGTTTTCCTTACTATAGATTGAGGTTTAAAATAGAAACAAAACATTAAAAATATGAAAATAATACATTTTGATTAATCCAATCTGAAACTTTTAGTTAATCTAAAATTTTTTCCATGAACTATCTGTCCTGATTTGGGATGGGAAATTTTTGAAGCTTTGAAATTCTCATGGGTCAGGAAAACCATTTTCCCCCCAGCTCTGGAAACTTGGGGTACTGACAAGATATTGAAAGGAACTCCAGTTTAATTTATGATTAACTGAGTGCTTTCTTTACTAGAAACCAGCACATGAAATATTTGCAGTGTTTCAAAGCTAGAATAAAATCTAAACCTCTCAGTAAGGAGATTTATAATGGGTACACTGACAGAATCTTTACTATATGAAAATATTCAGTGTCCTGGTAATTACTGCAATGAAATTACTCAATGCACTTTTAAAGCCTGTGTTTAAGACAGGGTCCCTTGAGTTGAATATTCCCAGTAGTTTCAGGCAGATGAATAAGCAGCATTATCTCTGTGGAATAGAGCCAGTTTCCTTGGATTTTTGCTATGTAGCTAGTGTTTTCCAGAATGCCAGACAATTATAGAATTAATAACTTAGTCTGTACCAGATAAATGGTCAAAATGATTTGGATTCTTCAGCATTTCATCAAGTTTAAACCAATTTAAATTTTTAAAAACATGCATTTTAAAAATGATTAATAAAATTTGCATTATTTGCTAACTACAATAAACCTTCTGTCAATTTGTCTTGAATTCTATTAGTCAAGTGTGAAGAAAATAAACTTAATGGACAAAGTGTAAACCGTATTTGAGCAGCACAACCATCTTAGTCCCTGATGATCACAATGTAGTGCTCTGGACAGTTTAATGGAATTGCTTCTTAATTACAGAACAGTCCTTGATAACCAAGAGAAAAAATTGGATTGGATAGTATTGATTCAAAGCATTCCGGTTTCTCTTTAGGGACATTTCTAGCCAGCAAAACGTTCACTGGTAGGCAGATAAAACAGCTTAAGTTCACCCTCTGCTTGATTTGATCAATAAGTAGTCTACTCATATAGCAGAGTGTTGGCTGTGTTAATTTAGCCCTGGAAATATCATTAGATGCCACTGATGTAGAATGTAAAATATATTTTGGTGAAATATATAAAAGTGTATCCAGGCATTTTGAATTGCTGTTGATCTTTCAAAAATCGTCCATAATACTAATTTTGACATTAATTAGTCAAAACTTCACTCAAGAGGCAAATTTTGTCTTTGGAGGCTCCTGACGAGCATACATCCACAGGTAGAATTTGCTCTATAAAAGCACAGCATAAAAAACCTCATAAAGGGTTAAACAACAGTTTTCAGTTGGGGAATCTAAGGCTTTAGGTACAAAATTTTAAGAACCCAGTTAGGACATGTTGACCTAAATTCTGCTCACAGACACTGCTGTCTTTTGCTTGCATGGACCCTGGCATAGAGATTCATAGCAAAAAAAAAAAAAAAAATCCTTTGGGGTTATGTTGTAGCAGTCATGATCTATGAAATCATAGGCCTTCGTAAACAGGAGGCATTTATTAAAGAACTCCAGTATAGTTTCCACATAGCTTGAGTTCCAGCCTTGTCACCTCATTTTCCAGAGTTCACCTGGAACTGGAACTCTATCCAGCACAAAATGAGGGGCCCCCTGGATCTGGAACTCTATACAGCACACAGACATCTAGTGACTGAATAATATATTGTGTATAAACATATTACACAGCAGAATAATGAGGCTAAAGCCTCCTTTTTCCTGGGGATACCCAGGATCCCAGCACATTCCGAGTCGGGTGGTACTGTCTGAGAAGGGAGGGAGAGAGAGTGATTCTTGGCAAATGTTGACTTTTTTTTAAAATGGTAACCACTGCACATACCAGTTTGTGTTCAAAGATTTTTATAAACATTAACATATTAATCTTGTGAGGTACATAAGTAATAGCCTCATTTCATAGATGTGAGGTTAAGTGGTTGTCCAGGGCCTCATGTTAAGTGAGTGTCATAACTGAGACTAGTGCTTAGGTGACTTTGTAGTGCATTGGACTACGCTACCTTTTGTAGCTAGAATTCTGATCTGAAAAAGGAATGGCTGTAGTCTATATGCCTACTTTCTTGTTGAAATATTTATCCTAAAATAATATGCAAAGATAAAAATTAGTGCCAAGTGCTCAAAAGCATACAGCATGGAAATGGACAAAGGTTTTACTTGTAAGTATATCTTCTGTTGAAGCATCATTAGCCCTGCTTTTGCTTTTCCAGTCTCTTGTGTTTACTTGAAGCATTTATTCAGCTGCTAACTCTTTTTTTGACTTGCTACAAGAATGATGTGCTGTGAAAACCTATGCTTTTTTAATTGCATTTTGGGATTTGAAATTCCCTGATCATATTACTGTTATCATATATATTCTGTAGGAACAAAGTATGTTATTAACAGAAACAGGTGCTACTATGTACACTGATGAAACAAACAAGGACTGTGTTTGTAAGAAGCAGATAATACGAAGGGGGAGAACATTTACAACTTGAGACGGTTCCTGAGACAAAGGTATATTACAGTGTGAGAAATCCCAGAGACAGGAAAAACCCAGTGAACTAATAATGCTTGATTGTTTCTAGTAGAAAGGGGAAAGAACAAAACAAACAAAAACATGAAAAAGTTGCCTGTGGCTAGATGGGGAATATTGAGAACAGAGATTATTACATTTCACTGCAGTGAAACACAAGTAAAGTCAACCTCAGCTCTATGGCTTCATAGTAACCACTGGAGTCGGTTAGAGAGCTAGCATTGATCACCGTGTCAAAAATTCAATGAAAGTTAGTTTGGTTGCAGCATTTGTCATAATGCAGTCTCAAGTAAGGTAAAATGTAGGCTGAGTCACTTTCTGTTGCCTATGCACATCATAAGATCCTTATGGTGTCACATTCTGCGGTGCAGTCCACACCAGTGAGGAGTTGTCACCACCTACCCAGTAACCTTGGGTGCCTCAAAAGGCTTTGGTGGTGTAGGTCTAAACTGGTCCGCTCACAAATAGCTTAACAGGATGCAGGATCCAGGATGCTGGAACAATTTGTATAGTGGAGGTGCTGAGAGCCAGTGAACCAAATTGTAAATCCTGAATATAATGGAAACCACTTCAAGCCAGGAGGTGCAGCAGCACCCCCAGCACCTAGTTCCAGCAGGTCACACCATGAGTGTCTGGGTATAGCTGCAGCCCTGATCCAACAGCTCTGATCCCAGTAGCCTGTCAGCAACACACCAGTCACACTTGGACTTCCACCAGCCTTGGTTACCATGTGGAAGGTGACCCCAACAGACCCCCAGTCCTGAATTTTCCCAAAATGTGTATCCTGCACTGTCCAAGCATCTCCTAGACAGTGCAGATATTAATGGTTCATTGGTCTTGTACATAGTCAATATTCACCAGTTCACCACTTTATCTGGAGTTACCAAACAGTTCAGTTTAAACACAGCACTGGGTGGGTTTAGATTATTAAATAAAACAAGTTTATTTACAGAAGATAGGATTTAAAGTGAATTCAGATACAAGAGATAAAGTTAAAAATGGATACAAGCATGTAAAACTGAAAACAATCTTTTAAAATTCTAAAACTTGACTTCTAGCAAGTTTTGGTTCAAGTCTTTTGTTCAAAACGGCCTCTCTCACCTACAACAAGATGGTGTCTGACCCTTTCCTTGGTCAGGATCTTTCCCAGAGGCCCAGGGATGCTGAAGCTTTTGTCATCTTAGGTCAGAGAGATTGAGAGAGAGAGAGAGAATTTGAGGTTCTCTGCCCCTTTCTTTTATAGTGTAGTGAACCTTTGAAGTGGATTCTTCTGAGGGTTACCCTCTCAAAATAAAGTGTATTCAGATAGTAAAGCAGGCAACCTGGAGTGTGGTAATGAAGGAGGCTCTATGCTCTTTCTTCCTCCATATGTGTTTGCTGAAATGCAAATTGTTCTGTTTCCTGCCATCTCCTCCCCCTGCTGTCTTGAGGAACCAGTTTACTGCTTATATGTAAATTGAGGTAAACACACATTTCTTTGTTTAGGATAGGCCTGTTTAACAACTTTTGCCTACTCAGAGCTGTCTAGTTCTGAATATGTGCTAACATCATACAGGAGGAATTCATAACTTTACATATGATGTGCTACACACATTTCACCATGATGTTACTGAGCAGCGAGATATTAGTTTCCCAATGATCTCTCACAAGGATTATTTTATACAAGATTATTACATTGGTATGTAGGGTGTGACTACATGGGTGCTTTTGGTCACACCAGGCACCTATTTCTGATATCTGACATTGTTCAACATGATACACAGAATGTGTTACACAGAAAGGTTGCCTTTATAGCCTTATCCTTAGAAGATGGCAAATTGAGTTTTGTAAAAATTAAGCAGCCTTTGCAATCTGGAGTGTCTAGGCTTCAGAGCCTGAGCTCCAGCCTGAGCCACAAGTTCAAACTGCTGTCTACACAGCTATTGTTAGCATGAGCCCAAGTCTGTCTACTGAGGCTGGGCAGCTTGCTGTCAAGGGCTCTCTAGATAGACCCTTAATCTATGATAAATGAGATTATCATTTAATTAAATGTGATTATTTTAGTATTGGGAGGGAATGAGGATCCAGTTTCCTTTGGAATATTTTGAAAGTCCTATGAAATTTGCTTCAGGTGTTTTGAAAGGTTATTTACTTTTAAGTAAAGTTATTTTACATCCATGGGCATCATTATACAGTAGCAGCAGAAGTAGCAATGTTTTAGTTAAGACTGATATGCAACTTACATTATATAAAAAATACCAAGGTTGTCAGTTTTTCATTACTAGGGTCCTACCAAACTTACAATCCATTTTGGTCAGTTTCATGGTCATGAGATTTTAAAAATAATTAACTTCATTATTTCAGATATTTAAATCTGAAATTTCCCGGAGTTGTAATTATAGGGGTCCTGACCAAAAAGGAGTTGTGGCGGGGGGGTGTGTGTGTGCAAGGTTATTGTAGGCGGGGATTGCAGTGCTGCTACACTTACTTCTGTGCTGCTGCTGATGGCAGCGCTGCTTTCATAGTTGAGTGGCCAGAGAGCGGCATCTGTTGGCCGGGAACCCAGCTCTGAAGCCAGAGCCACCACCAGCAGCAGTGCAGAGGTAAGAATGGCATGGTATGGTATTGCAATCCTTACTTCTGCACTGCTGCCTTCAGAGCTGGGCCCTCAGCAACTGCCCCTCCCTCACCACCCAGCTCTGAAGGCAGCAGCACAGAAATAAGGGTGGCATGCTATGGTATGATGTGGTATGGCATGGTATTGCTGGCAGAATGCTGCCTTCAGAACTGGGCACCCAGCCAACAGCTGCCACTTTCTGGCCACCCAGCTCTGAAGGCAGCGAAGAGGTAATGGTGGCAATACTATGACCCTCTTACAATAACCTTGCAACCCCTCTGCAACTCCCTTTTAGGTGAGAACCCCCAGTTTGAGAAATGCTGGTCTCCCCCATGAAAACTGTATAGTATAGAGTAAGAGCACAGAAAAGACCAGATTTCAAGGAGAGAGACCAGATTTCATGGTCCGTGACGTGTTTTTCATGGCCATGAATTTGGTAGGGCCTTACTCATTACTTTGAGAAATGTGGTTCAAAAATTTCCATTCTTGATTTGAGCTCAGAGATGTGTGTGTGGGGGGGTAATTTCTGCATTTAGCCATTTCTGATTTCTGCTAGGAAGTAAATAAATTTCTAGTCACAACAGTATTTAACACAAGTTTAACTCTACAACAGCTGAACCAAACTTGTACAGCCTTGTATTGTTCCTTTAATCAAAATGAGATCTACAAAACAAGCTCAATATGAAGAATTGATTCAGTACTTTTGAAATGATTTGCTTAGTCTATAATTTAGAAAATCATGTTGCACAGTATACTTCCTCTTCTCACTCTAAAGTAGCTTTAAAATTAAAGGATGGTGTGAAACACAGTAACTTAATCGAAAAGTATAAGGGAAGGGATGTTGAGCAACCTGGTCTAGTTTCTTGTTTGCTTCTAAAGAATGGTGATTGTCAGAGTTTAAGGCCAGAAGGGAACACAAGATCATCTTGTCTCACCACATCACAGGCCACCAACAACACTCAGCACCCACATAGGGAACCAAACAACTGAAATTAGACTAAAGTATTACAGCCCACGGAGGACCAAAGTCACAGGCAGAGAATAGGAGAGACCAAAGTGCATCAGTGGCAGATACCCCCGCAATGGCAGGGAAATGATTAAGTGAGATATACCCAGATGGTCCTGGAAAATGACCTGCATCCACATGCTGCAGAAGAAGGAGAAAAAATCCCAAGCCAGTCTGACCTGCGGGAAAATTCCTTCCTGATTTCACATTTGGCAATCAGTTAGACCCTGAGTATGTGAGCAAGAAGCAGTCAGCCAGCCACCTGAAAAAGAATGCTCGGTGCTACCTCAGAGCACTGGCCCTCCCGATCCAGTGTCCCATCTTCAGTCATGGGCATCCCAGAAACTTCAAAGGGAGGAGATTCAAACCAACAAATCCAAAAGACTCTGTGCATGGGTGGGTGAATCCCTTCCTGACCCTTGCAGACAGCCATCTGAAAGCCTAAAGCATGACCTTTTAGGAAAAAACAGAAACTGGAAGTGAGCCCCAGGGCTGTTGAGCCCTGCCTCCTACCTTCACAAGCAACCTTGTCATACAAACTCTCCTAAATTTGTCCAGCTGTCTGATAAAACTAATTAAGTTGTATGCCCCCGCAACTCGTATTTGGAGGCTGTTCCAGAACCTCACCCCACTGACGGTTAAAATTATTCTTCTAATTTCCAGCCAGAATTTGTTCATGTCTAGTTTATATCCTTTTGTTCTTGTGCCAGGACTGTTCTTATAGCTCTTCAGTTTCCTTGGTATTTATCTCTCTAATGTATTTAGAGAGTAAGCATATCCCCTCTCAGCCTTTTTGCTAGAGTCTAGTTCTTCCAATTGCCTTTCATTAGATAGGCCCTCCATTCCCCTGGTCATTTTAATAGCTCTTCTCTGCACCTGTTCCTGTTTAAATTCATTTTTCTTGAACACAGGTGACTAGAATTGTGCCCAGTATTCAAAATGAGCTCTTACATGTCTTGTACAATGGCATTAGTACTTCTCTCTCTCTGTTGGAGATTGTTGAACCTTTTCGATGGCTGTATCACATTGGTGACTAAAAGTCACACACCCAGGTCTCTCTCGTCCTTTGTCACTTCCAACTGATAAGTTCCCAACTTGTAGTAGACCCTAAATGTGTGACATTGTGCTTTGTACTATTGAATTTCATCCCATTTCTGCCACTCTATTCTTCAAGGTCGTCCAGATCTTCCTGTGTAATATTCTGATCCTCGTCTATATTGATCATGCATTCCAACTTTGTATCATCAACAAATTTTATTAGCGCTTCTAGTTTTTATGGCAACATCATTAATAAAATAATTAAATAAGATTGGTCCCAAGACCAGTCCTTGAGGAACTCCACTAGTAACCTCCCTCCAATCCAATAATTCACCTTTCAGCACAATCTGTTGCCAACTCCCCTTTAGCTAGTTCCTTATCCATCTTCCAGTTCTTGTACTGATCCCCAACTTCCCTAATTTAACTAATGTGTTCCCATGTGATACTGTGTCAAATACTTTACTGAAGTCCAAGTACACTAGATCCATTGCACTTACCTTATCTAAAAAAAAATCAGTTATTTTCCTGAAGAAGGAAATCAAGATAGTCTGGCATGATATACATTTGGTAAACCCATATTGCGTTACATCCCCTTGACCATTTCCGTCCATGAAATGAATTATTCTTTCCTTCACAATTTGTTCTATAAACTTGCATATTACTGAAGTCAGAATAACAAGTCTGTAATTGCCAAAATCACTTTTTCCCCTTTCTTAAATAACGGGTACAATATTAGCTACTCTCTAGTCTTATGGCACTACTCCAGAATAGATAGATCTATTAAAAATCCTTGCTACCAGACTGGCAATGTCATGTGCCAGTTCTTTCAGTATTCTGGGATGGAAGTTATCTGATCCTCCTCATTTGAGTTTATTGATCTCTTTATGTTTCTCTTCCCCCTTAGGATGAGGTGATTTCTGTTTTGTAGAGATTCATTTCCATTAGTTGCATGGCCTTCATACACATGTTCCATATTATCATCCTTACTGAAAACTGAGGCAAACTATTAATTTAGTTTTTGAGCCATATCTATATTATCTTTAATCTCCTTCCCATCCACTGCAGAGCAGGTCAAATTTATCTTTCCTTATTCTCTTTTTATTTATAAGCTAAAAACCCTTGTATTTTAATATCCTTAGCATAAGATAATTCAGCTTGACTTTTAGCAAGTTCTCACTTTATTCCTCCATTTTTCTAACCTCCACAATGTAGCTTTTTTGTTGATAGATCCCCTTTTCAATTCCTTATAGGTTGTTTGCTTACTCCTGATATTTTTGAGGTTGTTATTCATCTAGGTGGTCTGGACCCTTTCTCTACAAGTTTTTTTTTTTTTTTTTTTGTCTTGCTTTGGATACAAATTTCAGATAGGTTGTTAGCTAGTTGAGTTAAAAAAATTCCAAGCCTTCTCTACATTTAGGTCTTGAGCACTTCAGTCCAATTGACTTCTCTAATTCCCTTATCTGCCCTTTAGAAAAAAAAAATCAGTTGATGAGCTGGTTTTGATTATTCTTCCACTTAATTTAATCTGAATTAATTCATGATGACTGAATCCAACTCATGATGACCAACTCTTCTATGATGTCCTGGCCTCTTACTAAAATAAAGTCTAAAATTGCATACCCTCTCATTGGTTCAGTGACAATTTGATGAAGAAAACTCATCTATCACATCTAGGAATAACTGGGTCCTACCAGGAGTAGTATTTATTTACCAATCTATATCCAAGTGACAAGGTGTGTGAGGTGATATCTTTTATTGGACCGACTTCTGTTGCCTTGAAACATGTCTCTCACCAACAAAAGGTATTATCTCACCCATCACGTCAGTCCCAGGATATTTGAGAGACAAGGCTACAATTACACTGCATACAGTCTATATCTAGGAAGTTAAGTATTTCTCTCTCTCATAGTGTTAATGAGATCTCGGTCCATATCCAAGTCTGATCCTGGGGGTCTATATCCAAAGAGAACAACTTATACAATCCTTCACCAAAGTGATTTTGACCCATACAGGTTGTGTTTTGTCCATACCATCACTTTTTATTTCTCTACATTGTACTTCTTTATTGATGTACAGCATTACCCTGTCACCTTTACTCCTATCTCTCCTAAATAGCACATATCCTTCAATATCTGTATTCCAGCCATGAGTGCTATTCCACCATGTTTCTGTAATCCCTATAATAGCTGGTTTGACATCCTGCACCAGTAGTTCCAGTTCCTGTGTTTTTTGCCCAGACTCCTTGCATTTGTATACAAGCATCTCAGTTGTTTCCTTTGGACCTCACCCAGTTTTCTAGCCAGATTAGGTATAGTTCTTTCACTAGCTGTAACATCTATAAACACCTACCTGACTACCACTCCAATAAATGTTTGTATTTTCTTTTTTCCTTGCTGTCCATACTCTTGCCTTGTGATCCCTTACTATATCTTCATTTAGCTGATCTTTCTTCTTTTGTGTATTGTAGCCAGGCATGGAGATTTCATAAGACCTCTCAACATTCTCTCCTCATATCCTAGTTTAAAGCCCTTATCATCTGTGCCAGCCTGGATGCCAAAAGGTGAATGCCCCATGTACTCGAAGGGAGTCCATCGGTCAAGAAGAGTGTTCTTTCTGTGAATGCTTCCCAGTGGTTGATCAACCCAAAAAACTTTCCTTATAGCACCAATCCTTGAGCCATCTGCTGATCTTCATTATCTTGTCACACCTTCACCCACCTTTTCTAGGGATTAGAAGTATTCCACTGAAAATCTACACTTCTTTAGGCATCTTATCCAGCCTAGCAAAGTCATCCTTGATCCATGCCAGTGGGAATCTAGCAATGTAATTCATCCCAACATGCAGCACAATCAATGGATTTTTCCCACTCCCATCAGGATCCTTTTCAGCATCCGTGTGCATATCTAAGATCCTTGCTCTTGACAGACTGCATACTCTTCTGTTCTCTAGATCTGATCTGACAGGTTTCTCAATTCTCATGAATATGTACTCCTCTGTCACATAGATCTGTTTCTTCCTGGTGTTGGTATGAATACATCCTCCTTGTTTTTCCTTAGGCTTTGGTAGCTGTCTCTTTCCATGATCTCTTCCTCTCTTCTGTAGAAACCAGCTTCCCTTCTTTTCTTCCTCACCCCTCCCTCACCTGCCTGTTTCTTCACATTTCTTCTCATCTCTGGTTCTTGGACTAGATGTTCTCGAGGTTTCTTCCAACCCTAATCTTCTGTGATCATTCTCCAATGCAGAAAACCTGTTGTTCCACCTGGTTTAATCACCACTAGGTGGTCTCTTACCCTGCCTTGTCCTAGTGGTCACATTCTTCCATAGATCACCCTTCTTTTCTGGCAGTCTGCCAGAAAGTCCAGGTACTTTCATTCAGTGGGCATCTGCTCATGTTGAGTTCTTCTCTTTCCTTGTCTGCATTATACCTTCAAATCCCTATCTGAATTTCAACATTTTCTGCAGCTGCATCTCTAATCCTAATATCTTCTCTGTCATTAGCTCTATTAGGTGACATTTCATGCATAAGTAGCTTCCATCAGATACCCAGTCAAGGATGCTGTACATCCTGCAGTTTCTGCATCCAATTATCTTCTTCATCTCCTTTCCTCACTGGTCACTTCTGGCACTGCCTCCGTAATGATCTTCTCTTCCTAGACCTTATTCCCAGAATAAAAGAAAGGGGTGGGGATGTCACTGGGTGCTGCTATTGCACCCTGGCTCCAAGCATCCTGTCTCAATTAAGGAGAAAGATAATGGAAATATACCTATCTCCTAGAACTGGAAAGGACCCCCCCCAAAGGGTCATTGAGTCCAGCCCCCTGCCTTCACTAGCAGGACCAAGTACTGATTTTGCTATAGATCCCTAAGTGGCCCCCTCAAGGATTGAACTCACAACCCTGGGTATAGCAGGCCCATGCTCAAAACTACTGAGCTATTGCTCCCCCTTATAGCAAAGGTTATAACAACACCCTTATAAGGTTTAACCTTATAATAAAGGTTAAAAAACAAACAGAAGGCAATCTTAAATCGGTAGGTGGATCCCAGGATTCAGAGACACCCCTCGCAGGGGTCTCTGGCTCTCCAGATCTTGGCAGCATCCTTGCCTCCTCCAACTCTTTTCCCTCTTGGAGCCATAGCTGCAGAGTCACTTCCTTGAGCCCCTGACTCCAGGGACTCACCACAGGAGTTAGTTCCACTTCATTGTAGCCTTTGTGGCCCAGAGCTCAGCCTGCCTCAGTACTTCCCTCCAGGGATCAGCCTGTCTCAGACCATCCTTCCCCAGAGCTTTCTCCTAGCAACACTTTATAGGCCCAGGTGTAGCCCAACACTCTATTTACCTGGGTTAGGCTCACCTACACCAGTCCAGAGGCGCTGGGCTCAGTCTATCCACAAAAACCAGCTACCCTGTGACAGGGGAAAAAATCTCTCCCTAAACTCCCACCCATTGACCCCCACAATAGTTAGCTACTAGCTGTTTACTAATACCAACAAAAGCAGCAGAGAATCCTGTGGCACCTTATAGACTAACAGATGTTTTGGAGCGTGAGCTTTCGTGGGTGAATACCCACTTCGTCAGACGCAAGGGTAGGTAATATAGTGCTGCAAGCAAGCTAGAGATAACGAAGATTAGTTCAATCAGGGAGGACGGGGCCTGTCTAGCAGTAGAGGTTGAAACCAAGGGAGGAAAGACTGGTTCGTGTAATTGCAGCCATTCAACAGTCTGTGTTTAGTCAGAGCTGATGGTGTCAAATTTGCAGATGAACTGAACTCAGCAGTTTCTCGTGGTCCTGAAGTTTTTTTGCTGCAGGATGGCCACCTTAAGGTCTGCTAAGTGTGGCCAAGGGAGGTTGAAGTGCTGTCCACAGGTTTGTAATGGCCATTCTGATATCTATTGTGTCCATTTACTTGATTCCGTAAGTGACTGTTCCAGTTGGGCCGACATGTACATAGCAAGAAGGGCATTGCTGGCATAATATGGTATATTACATTGGTGGACGCGTGCAGGTGAATGAACCATGTGATCGGTAGGCTGATCTGGTTAGGTCCTGTGTGGTTTGCTGTGAAGAAATGTGGGCCAGAGTTGGCAATTGAGGTTGGTCATGGATTGGTCCTGAGGTAGAGTTACTATGGTAGGTGTGCAGTTGCTGGCGAGAATATGTTAGTTGCAGGTTTCTGTGGGCAAGGCGATTGGCCGCCACCCAAGACCTGTGAAAGTTTGGGATCAAGTTGTCCAGAGGGTTGTAGATCCTATGACGCGTTGGAGGGGCTTTAGCTGGGGGCGTATGTGATGGCCAGTGGACCGGTTGGTTCTTTCGTTGGGTGTGTCTTGCCAGTAGGAGGCTTCTGTACAACGTCTGGCCTGATTGGATTGTTTCCTAATTCCTGGTGCGGTAAGGAGTGTTGAGAAGTTGGTGAGCATTTTGGTAGGTTTGTCCTGTCTGAGGGGTTATGAGGCAGATGCAGTTGTAACCTGTGCTGGCTGAAGACAATGGATCGGTGATGTGCCCGGGATGGAAGCTGGAAGGCATGAGGGTAGGCATACGGTCGTTCAGGTTTTCGATATAAGGTGGTTAATATGACCATCACTTATTGCACCGTGGTGTCTAAGAAAGGACTTCCCGTGTACGATTGGTCCAGGCTGAGGTTGATGGGGGTGGAAGTAGTTGAAATCAGGTGGAATTGTCTAAGAGTCTCCTTCCATGGGGTCCGATAAGTGAAGATGTCATCAATGTAGCATGGGAAAGAAGGGCGTGAGGGGAACGAGAGCTGAGGAAGCGTTGTTCAAGGTCAGCCATTAAAAAGATTGGCATATTGGGGGCCATCGGGTGCCCATAGGTAGTGCCACTGATCTGGAGAATATATTGTCACAAACTTGAATAGTTGTGTGTGAGTATAAAGGCAAAGAGCTTCAGCACCAGTTGTGCTGTGGCATCATCAGGGATACTGCTCCTCGACAGCTTGTAATTCCAGTCGGTGTGGGACGTTTGTGTAGAGAGCTTCTACATCCATGGTGGCTAGGATGGTGTTTCCTGGGAGTGACCAATGCATTGATTCCTCAGGAAATCAGTGGTGTCACGAGAATAGCTGGAGTGCTGGTGGCAAGGTCTGAGTAGAGAGTCCACATATCACAGACAGTCCTCAGTGAGAGTGTCAATGCCAAAGATGATAGAGGTGTCAAGGGATTCCGGGTTTGTGGATCTTATGTAGTAGATAGAATAACCTGGTCGTGGCTGCTATAGGGTATGCTGATATGTCCGGTGTTAGTGTAGGGAGTGTCCTGAGTAATGGTGCAGTCCTTTAGTGTATTCCCCCAGTGGGATCTGAGGAAGTGCCTGTAGAAAAGTGGCCTAACCAAAAGAGGCCGCCAGACAACTCTCCAATACCAAATTCTACAGCCACTTCCTCAGATCCCACTGAGGAATACATAAGAAACGACCATCTACTCAGGAACTCCTACACAACCGGAACAAATCAGCAACCCTTAGAGCCAACAACCAGGTTAATTCTATCTACTACCCCAAGTCACAACCCAGAAATCCTGGACGCCCATCATCTCGGGCATGAGCACCTCACTGAAAGGACGTCAGGAATGTGGACGCTACCAGACTCTATGCCACCAGCACTCCAGCATCTCCGTGACACCACTGATTTCCTGAGGAAACTACAATGGCATTGGTCCCTCAGAAAACACCATCCTAGCCACACATGGATGTAGACCTCTACACCACGTCCCACACACAGATGGAATCAGCTGTCAGGAACAGTATCCTGATGGATGCCACATGCACAGACTGCTGCTGAGCTCTGTCCTTTATAAAACACACAACTATTTCAAGGTTTGATGACAATAAATCATCCAGATCAGTGGCACTGGCTATGGGCCGCGGTGGCCAACAATATTGCCAATTTATGGCTGACGCTGGAACAACGCAGTTCTCAGCTCTCGTCCACTCCCTGCCTTTACCCTACGCTAACATTGATGACATCTCATTATCTGGACCCATGGGAAGAGACTCTAGATAAATCCACCAGATTAACAACTTCTCCACCCCACCATCAACCTCACCTGGACCACATACACGGAAAGTCACTTTCTAGACACCACGGTGCAATAAGGGGAATGGTCACATAAAACACCTATAACGAGAAACTACCGATCCGCTATGCCTACCCATGTCACTTCCATCCCGGCAAATCACACATCCATCGTCTACAGCCAAGCACTGAGGTACAAAGGCAAATCGTGGCTCTAACCCTCAGACAGAGACAACACCTACAAAATCGCCCACCAAGCATTCTCAACAACTACAATACCCGCACGAGGAATAGAAACAGAATCAACAGAGCCAGATGGGTACCCGAGAAGCCTCTACGCAAGACAAACCCAAGAAAGAAACCAACAGACTCCACTGCCATCACATACAGCCCCAGCTAAGCCCCTCCAACGCAATCAAGGGATCTACCAACCCATCCTGGACAATGATCCCAAAAACTTCACAGTTTTGGGTGGGCAGGCCAATCCTTGCCAGACAACCTGCCAACCTGAACATACTCGCAAAGCAACTGCACACGTACCATAGTAACTCTACCCAGGAACGCAATCATGCAATCAAAACTCAAATGCCAACCTGCAACATATCTAACACCAGCAAACCATCACAGGATCCTAACAAAGTCAGCCATACCATCATTGGTTCATCTTCACCTGCACCAGGTCCACCCAAGTAAATACGCCATCATATGCCAGCAATCCCATCGCTATGTGAACTGGCCAAACTGGACAGACTACCGGAAAAGGATAAATGGACACAATCAGATATGCAGGAAGAATATACAAAACCTGTAGGACGCACTCAACCTCCCTGCCACACCTATAGCAGACCTAGGTGGCATCCTGCAGCAAAATAACTTCGGACCAGAGAACTGCTGAGGCTGGAGAAACTGCTGAGCTTCAGTTCATTTGCAAATTTGACACCATCAGCTCTGGACTAAACAAAGACTGTGAATGGCTTGCCAATTACAGAACCAGTTTCTCCTCCCTTGGTTTTCACACCTCTACTGCTAGAACAGGGCCCCGTCCTCCCTGATTGAACTAATCTCGTTATCTCTAGCTTGCTTGCTAGCATATATATACCTACCCCTGGAAATTTCCGCTACCTGCGTCTGACGAAGTGGGTATTCACCCACGAAAGCTCACGGTCCAAAATGTCTGTTAGTCTATAAGGTGCCACAGGATTCTCTGCTGCTTTTACAGATCCAGACTAACACGGCTACCCCTCTGATACTAATAGCAATGTTTGCTAGTGACTGGCTTTCAAACCTAGCCAAACTAAGTCAGCACCACACCATTATTAAGGGATATAAGGAAGCACCAAATCAAGCCATACACCTGGAACAAATGACTAAAAGAAAAAAGAAAAACCTACCTCCAGAACAGAACACAAAATCATCACTCTCCTCTCAGACTGAATTCCCATAGAAACTCTGCTGTTAGCTACTAGTTATATAGTGTTAGTTTTACAGAAGAGGCACAAAGATACTGCTTCTCTATTGTTGAAATTAATTGTCCTCCATGGGTCATTTTTGTAACCTTTCTGCCAGGTGGTTAACAGAAGCAAAAAGCTTGGGTTCAGTATATCTAGGGTTCCTCTTGACAAATAACTGAACCAGCCTGAGTCCCCACTCAGCAAACTAGGAAAACTAAGCACACTCTCCATGGGTGTCCTTAATGAGCCGAACTTCCCCATTTGCAAGCACTCTGAGACAGTGTAAACACAAGGAAATCTTTATTTGGGGAAAGAGAATACAGTCATAAACTTAGAAAAACACAGGAACAGAATGTATCCCCCCCATAAAGTAAAACATCCTTGCCTTCCAGTTTCACTGGCACTAATCAGTTGAACTCCTTCCTATCCACCAGTGAGAATGTCCCTTAAGCACATAACCTAACCGATCCACTCAGTCAGGCACATAGGTTAGATCACGGAATAGCAGAAGTTCAAGTTTCTCTCGCCTGACACCCCCCGCCCAAACACACACACTTTAACCCAGGGGTCGACCACCTATGGCACGCGGCTGCCTGCTGCCTGGGACTCCGAGTGTCATTAAAAATCCTGCCGACGCGGCAAGCCGCGGGGTCCGCGCTCCCGCGCCCTGGCGCGCCTTAGCGCGCAAGGGCCGCCCGCCCCCGCCCCACCTTTCCCAGAGCCCCAGCCGCCAGCCACCCGCGCAGAGCCCTATGGGGGCCGGGGCTGCGCCTCCCGGCGGGGCAGGCGTTTCTGGACTCCACATGGGGAGGAGAAAGAGGCTCCGCTCAATCGGGAGCCCTCCGCTGCGCACGGGGGGGCGCGTGCGGTGGTCGGCCAGCAGGCTTCGGATCGACGAGGAGACCTCGGTAAGTGGGGCCGGGCTGGCTTTCGGGCGCGGGGGCAGTCAAGGGACAGGGAGCAGCGGGTGAGGTGGGAACTAGATACATATGGCGCGGTGTGATTAGGTGTAGATGAGGCGTTCTCTGGAAGGCGGGCAGTCATCGGGAGCAGATGGGGTTGATGGGGCATCAATGAAGAGTCCACCCAGGTGGTTGTGCTTTTGGGGGAGAGGCTGCTGTGAATTCGCCGGTGCGCCTGAATTAAGAAGGGCTGGGAGTCAGGCGAGCTCAGGACAGGGAGGCAAGGAGGGGTTGTCCCGGGGCACAAGGCGGAGTCTCTGTGAGTGAGGTCGAGGGGTGAAATGGTCAGGGGACAAGGGGGATGAGTCAGGAAGTCTCTGGGGGGACTGCCATGAGGAGAGGCGTGGAGAGGGTTAGGTGCAGGCAGGGCGTGGTCCGACACTGTGGGGGTCGTGTCGCGCGAAGTGGGTTCGTATGGGTCCTCCAGAGTTCTCCTAGGGGAAGGATTCCTGTCAGGCGGGCAGTGTGGTGGGTATACGGGAAGTTCAGTACAAAAAAAAAAAAATTTATTGATAGTGAACATAACGGTGAAGGTGCTATAGATTGGCCACGTCCGGTGTGCGGAGTTGGCTCTTCCCAGGGGATTGCGTCTGTCGGGTGATGAAGGTGTTGTGGATGCGACGCTGCCTTTTATGACTGGAGGGTGTGGGTGGAAATGAAGGGTTGGTCATTCAAAGGGCCAGTGTCGTATCAGTCTGGATCCCGGCACCTCGAGGTAGGGAGGCTCTGGAGATATCACCATCGCGATGATCGGGGAGACCGATCCCCCACCCCCTCAATGCTGCCGAGCCTTGGCCTCCTTATAGACGATACATAAAAGAGATCATAAGCCTAGTCCAAAATGTTTGACGCATAGGGATGCGATACTGAACCCTACATGCAGAGGCCCGTATACCTTAGGATATCCATATCCTAGGTTCCTGGTGAGAGCACACGTTGACCCATGGAATCCAAAACCCTAGCTCTCCAGTAGCCAACCTTTAGGAACCATAAACCCTTAGGGCACGCTCAACATAGGAATTCCTAGGGACCCCTAGCTCCAAGGGCCCTACCCTATAGGGAACCCTTCCATAGGAATTCCTATATGGACCATGAGGGAAGCCTTATCCCTAGGATCTACCCAAGCTCCATATGTCCGTACCATTAGAACCTTAACCTAGGATGGGGTGCGCCTACCATTAGACCCTATACTAGATGAAGTGCCTAATCCCTTTCGTGAACCCACCGCCCAGCTATGCCCTACCAGAGGACCCAAACCTAGCTCCAAATTCCCTACTATCGGAACCCTAACCCTATGCTCCATCCTACGATAGGACTCCATGCCCAAAGCCCTTGGAACCCTAAAGCTTAGCAGTACCTTCCCTATCAAACCCTAATCCTAGCTCCAAGTTGGTAAACGTCTGCTCCCAAATCTGAACCTTAGTGGTCCACAATCTGGGTGCTTTCAATGAACTCCCCCAAGCTCACTACCTGGAATCCGCTGCCACCAGTGAAGTTTTCCAGGGGTTTCGGCCCCCTCTGTTCCCAAACCTTTCCTGTGGACCCAGCCAGAGCCCCGGTTCTCCTCTATCTCATCCCCAGCTTCCCCTTTCGGGTTAGCCGGTGCGATGCTTCTATCCCTTGATACACAGAGAGTGCATCTAGCTTCCGAGGCTGATGCATTCAAAACCTATCAGCTCACACCAGAGATTCACCCGTCTTTGTCCGTGCCTATTTTCCCGCCTGGGGACAATAGGAAAAGTAAGGACACAGAGCTGCCCCCCCGCCCGATTATAACAGAGCTCCGGCACAGAATTTCCTCTCCCCTTTACCCACCTAGGAAAGAAACCTCCCACCAAGTTTTTAAAAGAAAACTTTATATAAAAGAAAGAAAATACAGAACAAAATACTGCATTAAGCATCGCTTATAAGAAAATATGGAATCCAGTCTGATTAAAAAATAGCAACTTCAAACCAGGCCAGCAAACTAAAAAATATTACACAAAGAAAAGCCGCTCGTACCTCCAGTTGTTTAGAAATAAGAGGAGAGAAAAAAGCTTGTTTTACTCACAGCGAGGAAAACAAAAAAGACCCCGGTTTCCAGTTTCCCTCCCAAACTTAAAACAATCCAGGTCTCGAGCCTATGGTTTGGTTCCCCGCTTGGTTCATTACAGGTAAAAGGAAATAACCCTACCTCGAAACAAAGTGCCCTACCATAAGAACCTCAGCCAGGCTCACAGAGCCTTTACCCATTAGGAACCTAACCCTAGCTCCAACTGCCTATCCATTGGAATTCTAAAAACCCTAGTGGGGGGGTGGACCTATTACTAGGAACCCCTAACCCTTACTCCAAGTGCCCTACCTTTTGTGAACCCTTACTCTAGGAGGAAAGCTCTCACCGATTAGACCCTACGCCCTAGCTCCAAGTTCCCTCACATACGAACCTATCCTTGCTAAAAGGCCCTAGCTTAGGACACCCTAAACCTAGGTGGGGAAGACCGACTGGATAGCAAACCTAACTGCCTACCTCTAAGTGTCGTACCTTAGGAACCCTAACCCTAGCCCCAAGTGCCTGCCTTAGAACCGTACCCTGGGGCAGAGCTCAAACCACAGGGAACCTTAACCTAGCTCCACGTGCCTCTAACCTTATTATCCCATTAATCCTAGCTCAAAGGTGCCCTACCCATAGGATAACTATCCCTAAGCCCAAGTTGCCCCTACCTTAGAATCCCTAAGCCTAAGTGGCAGTAGCCTTTCCATTGGAACTCTTAAATCCTAGCTCAAGTGCGCTTACATTTAGGAACACAAACCCGTGCTCCTTTAGTGCCCGGTACCTTCGGAAACCCTCACGCCCTAAAGATCCTAAGAGCCCTACCCGTAACCCTATCCCTAGCTCAAGGGTGCCATACCATAGAGAACTCTATCCCTAGTCTCCAAGTGCCCTTACCCTTAGTCACCTTAAGCCTAGTGGTGTAAGCCTTCCCCAATGGACCCTAATCCTAGCTCCAAGTGCCCTACCATGGAACTACTAACCCTAGGGTGGGTGATCTACCCCAGGAACCCCTAGCCCTAGATCAAGTTTCCCTACACATACAATTCCTAACCGGCTCCAACTGCCCTATACCTTTAGGAACCCTACCCTAGGGCAGGAAGTGCCCTGCATATGAACCCTATCCTAGCTCAAGTGCCCTTCCATTGGAACCCTTATCCCCAGCTCAACGCTAATCTCGCAGCGGGAGCCCTTGCCTATAGTATTCCTAACCGCTAGCTTATCCATATGCGCTAGTGTTTAGAACCCGAACTTTAGTGTGGAAGGAATATTGGTGTGAATCGGTTAATGTTTGCTCAGGAGGATAGACAGGCGAAACAAGGGAGGAGGTGTTTGCCTTATATATTAAAATTTTACACATTGGACTGAGGTGGAGATGGACATAGGAGTACGGAAGTTGTTGGAGTTGTTTCTGGTTTTGATAAAGGGATAATAACCAAGGCTGAATGTCGTGCAAGGAGGTCTAGTACAGGCCACTCGGACGTGAAGAGGTAGATGAGGCTTTTTTTAATCAGCTAAACAAAATCATCCAAAGCCACAAGATGTGCATGGTGATTGGGGGACCTCAACTATCCAGGATTAATGTTGGGAAAATGGAACATCGCGGCGGCACGACTATCAATAAGTCCTGCGCCTGCATTGACAGACACTTTATTTCAGAAGGTTGAAAAGCTTCCTCGCGGGGGGACGTTGTGCTAGACATTGATTTAACAAATAGGAGAGATCGTGTAATTTTGTAAAGTAGAAGGAAGCTTGAGTGAGAGAGTGAATCCATTGACAATCATTATCATTATTTTTTCGGCGGATTCTAAGGAAGGGTAGAAGCGATATAGCTAAAGAGAGACAATGGATTTCAGGAAGGCGGGATTTGGTACGCGCCTCAGTAGCATGCAGGAAGGGCCCCAATGGATCAGAGGATACCTGATGGAAAGAACAACTGGCGGAGAGTTGGCAGCTTTTTCAAAGGGACTACGTATTTTAGGACCCTAAGCAAAGCTATTCCGATGGGTTAGGAATGATCATGAAATGTGCAAAAGACCCCTTGCTTTGACACAGAGCTCTTGCAATTGATCCTACAAATAAAGGCAGTCATAATAAACAAATGAAACCAGGTTCAGAATTATCAAAGGATGAATTAGGCAACTAACACCTGAATGCAAGGGAGCAAGATTTGGACAAGAGGCAAGGCTCTCAAACTAGTCATGGCGAATAAGGAAACAAGCAGACTTGTGTTATCAATACATTAGAAGCATAGGAGACCAAGGACAGGGGTAGGCCCCAGCTGGCTCAGTGAGGAGGGAGAAAACAGTAACAGGACAACTTGGACTCGGTAGTCAATGACTTACTTTCTTTTGAATCTTCACTGAGAAGTCTGAAGGATGTCTAACATAGTGGAATGCTTATGGAAGGGTGTGTAGGATTAGGAGATTAAAAAAAAAGAAAAGTTAAGAAATTCACTTCAGAACATTTAGATGCCTGCAAGGTTCACCCAGGGTCCTGATGAAATGCATCCTAGGAATACTCAAGGAGTTAATAGGGAGGTTCTGAGGCCTCTGCTATTGATCTTTGCGAAGTCATGGGAGACGAGGATGAGATTCAGATAACTGGAAAAGGGCAATATAGTGTCCCATCTCCACCACTGAGCGTTCCTTATGGGTTAGTGGCACTTGGATACGTTAGGGATAGGGTTCTCTCTGTGTAGGACTTTCCGCTCTTCGGTTTAGAGTTCCGAATTGGTAGTGCACTTGGAGTCTAGTGTTTAGCGAGTTCCTTAGTGGTAGCGCACGGAATAGCTTTCTGTGGGTTGACGGTTCCATGGGTAGGGTACCTGGACAGGTTCGGTTCTATATGTAGGGGGCTTGCCCACCGCTAGCGGTTAGGGTTTCCTAATGTTGAGGGCACTTGAGTTCGGATTAGGTTCCCATAGTGGGATTATCCCCACCCTAATGTTTAGGGTTCCTAAGGTAGTGGACTTGGAGCTAGCGTTACAGGTTCCTATGGGTAAGGCATTCCCACCTTGAGCTCAGGTTTCCTAAGGGCAGAGTGCAACTTGCAGCTAGGGTTAGGTTCCTGTGGATAGGCTTTCCGTCACAGTTTAGGGTCTGAGCGTAGGCATCTTGGAGGCTGAGGTGTTTCAATGTGTTTCTATATATGGTAGTGATTTTCCGCCTCAGGTTGCAGGGTGCTACAATCTGTTAGCGAGCTGCGCCCTCCACGTGATTAACCGCAGTGCTTCCAATGAACTTAGGCCACGAACGGGCGTCCTGATTCAGCGTGACGGTAGAGTGCTCCAACCGTGTTCGATCTTGTCCCCACCAGTCAGTCTGCGGTATCGTTGCATGGGCTTGGGTGGCGAGCGGGGTTTACTGCCGGTGGCGGGTGATTAGTACCCAGACCTTCTCACTGAATTTCCCCCCCCGTACACACCAACCCAGCCTCTGCCATGAGCCCTGCACCCCCACACCCCCGGACCCCTGTCCCTGAGCCCTTGTACCAGCCCAGGGCCCCTCTCTGACTTCCTTTGACCCCCCCCCCATGACCCCACCCCTGAACTGGACCCCCACATAACTTACCAGCCCCCTACCCTGACACTGCACCCCCTCACTTGCCCCCCAGCCCGTTGCCCCTGACACTCTTTCACTTCTCACCATCCCCCAGTCGCCCGCCATTCCATGGCACGCCTGACATCCCCACCCCTCACCCTGAGCACCAAACAGGAGCCCCTGCACCCACTACATTCCCACCTGCACCCTCACACACTATGGGAGCTACCCAGGTAAGTGCCCCACACCCAAACCTCCTGCCCCAACCCTGAGCCCCCTCCCTCATTCTAGCTCCTAGCCAGACCCTTCACCCCCAGCCCTGTGCTTGGTCCACTCCAACTCTCAGCTCAGTGCAGAGAGAGGAAGAGAATGGGCCAGAACCAGGGAGAAGGTAGGTATCCACTGTATGTGGGCAGGGCCGGGACCCCAGACTGGCACTGGGCTGAGCAGATCCGGCAGCCAGGATCCCAGCTGTCAAGAGCCAGAGGATGGAACCCCTGTGTGGCAGTGAGCTGAGCCGCTCAGCCCACTGCTGGTCTTGGGTCCCGGCCACCAGCCCCACACAGCCCGCTGCCGGTCTGGAGTTGTGGCTGCCAGACCCTTCCCAGCTGGGGTCCCGGCCGCAGGCCCCACTCAGCCCACTGCCAGCCTAGGTGAACAGAACCCCAGACCAGCAGCGGGCTGAGTGGGTCAGTGGCGTAAGATCAACATTTTAATTTAATTTTAAATGAAGCTTCTTAAAAACATTTTGAAAACCTTGTTTATTTTACAATACAACACTAGTTTACTTATATAATATATAGATTTGTAGAGAGAGACCTTCTAAAAAACATTAAAATATATGACTGGCACGCGAAACCTTAAATTAGAGTGAATAAATGAAGACTCAGCACACCACTTCTGAAAGGTTGCCGACCCCTGCTTTAACCTATGTTAGTGATTCAGTTTTATTAAGGTTCTAAGTAAGCATGGGCTTACCTGAGTCTACTCAGCTGTTGCTGTCTCCCTTCTGTGTCATCAGTTGCAAAAACTGATTTCTGAGAAGCCAAGAGCTCCAAGGACCTTTGATCAGAGTCCTGGGTGCTTGGAAATGAGCTCTTGGCCAAAAGTTAAGAACTCTGGTCTCCTGGGGAGCCCGCTACCCATCAAAGTCCAAGTCACATGTAGTTATGATGCCTTCCCAAATGTCAGTAGAGGAATTGTGGGTAGGTAACCTATGCAAATAAAAGTCTCTATGGCAGCACTTTTCCCTTTTCATCAATATGGTGGGTAGAGAGCTGTTTCCTCTCTGGAGCTTATGGCCATAAGGCTTATACTGTGCTGGTGTGGATGTTGGGATGACTTATTTCTCATATACTTGTGAAAATTTATTAATAGAGGAGCATGTGTTTGTTTAATTGTGACACCATTTTAATCTCTCAATTATTTGACCCTTTGATTTACACACTGAAATAAACTTATACCTTTCAGAGTCTGAATGCTCACTGTCATTTATTTGTTTTTTATAGTAAGGAGATTAATTGCAAACCTTCCTTATCTCCAAATGGTTAATTGAATGTTAAATCTGAGATATGGTTCCCAAATTAACTAACTCTGACCCATTGTATGAAATATAACCAAAGTGATAAAGATATGAAAAAATAATAATTGAAATAGGCCCTATTTAAGTTGTCTCCAATTGCCCAAAGGTTGGGCTTAATGACCTTACTACTCGAACAGTAGTGAAACTATGAGGGATGAAAATGAAAAAAAGTGTCGTCTTTAAAAAAAAATAAAAATCTTTAAATATCAGGTTAGTGTAATCTGGGACTACAAACACTTATGGATGAATCATAACGGTATGGTTATTGCATGGCATCACTACAGGGAGTGATTTGCATGGCATCACTACAGGGAGTTGTTTGGGTGCCTTAACTGTGCCTTTCCATACTTTAACATGTTTAGATTTCTTTCCATTTAAACTTAACTTTGAATTTCCTGGGTTTGTAATGCTTTCTTTTGTGATAATTACTATATATCTTTTTACTCTTATTACTAATATGTATATAACCTTACTTCCAGTTTGATATAGTTTTATCTGGGAATGTAGTAATAGTCTATACATTATGGGTCATATTTTCAAGCGCTCAGTTCCCATTTAAGAAACAGGTAGTCAGATTTTCAAAAGTCATAAGCTCCCATTTAGGTACCTGGACAAAGTGGTCACGTTGCTGCAGTGTTGGAGCAATTTTGCAGATCTGGCCACTTCATTTAGGTGCTTGAGTGGGAGCTGAGTTTTTGTCCTCGGTTTTGGTGCTGCTGGTCCTGAAAGTGCAAGAAAGAGGAGGTACAAGTGCTTTGGCAGCCTTCTCTTTCATGTTCCTAGCTTTTGTACATATAAAGTCTTAATCATAATTATACTTTTGATCTAAATAACAACTTGTCTTCTGGTGATATGTTCTGATGCACATATTAAAAATCCTTTTTAGTTCAAGAAAAGCCATTAAATAATTTCAGTTACTTCCCTTTTCATCTTATTTATCTATGTCCTATAAAAGGAAAAAAAAATTACTGGCTTATAAAAGCAATACATTTTTTCCAATATGTCTTTTCTAACAAATACCATAAAATAGGAGAGGAAGAGTTAATTTTTTCAGGAAATTGTTTACATAAAATAGTAAGAAAGTGATAAAGAATAACAGTTTCTTTAGCAGCTGGAGAACAGAGTATATTCTTCAGTTCCCTTATATGTTTTGTAATGCAGATTCATTTTAAAGGACATCTCTTGCTAGTGCACCTTAAATATATTTTAGAATTATTTTACCATGAAATTAGTTTTCTCCCTCATTGGCTTAGGTGAATCCTTCTTTTTGATCTATGCTGGGACATTAAAAGTGAAGCCATGACTGCACATACCGTTTTTGCAGGTTTCTATAAAAATACATTCTGCAGCAGAGGACACCCATTGAGATTGGAAGTTATTAGTGTAGCATGGCTACTATGTAGCATGCTTCTCCACCTCTCTCCAAGGGTCTTAATTCCCCACTTCATACTTCTGCCACCAAAACATATTTACATATTTATTAACCAGAGGAAGTGCAGAGGGAGGAATTTCAATCTCAAGAAGCGCAAAGCAACACAGGGCTCTTCAGGAAAGAACTTAAATATAAACTCTAGCCTCCTGAGTTTCTTGCTCTACTAAATAACCCCTTACAAAATATTTCCTTTCTTTTGTTTTATAAATTAGAAATTGGGAGACAGCTTTTTATGTAAAAGTTAAATGAGGCACTTTAAGAAATAAATTGTCCTGGATAGAGAATTTGGCCTGTTAGTACTTCAGTGTCCCTGGCCCGTTAATGGTTCTTTCCATCTTATCTGCAGATAGCTCATTTTTCTCTATCACATTTTTTCTTATTTTATTTTGCTTGTAAAAAGTAATCTAAAAATAGTAGTGGAGAAAATTGTCTAGGGCTTTTGATTTACACTGCTAGTACAAGAACTTTCACAGTACAATCAAAGGGCACTTTACTACTTTTATTAGGAAGTTAAGGTTGCATTGGAGGAGCTGAACTTTATTTTAGGGTCGTGATTTTTTTTTTAGGAGAAATTATTATTCCTGAACCTCTGTGGCTTTTCCTTGTTGCTTTCCATCAGGTTCTTCTATATTGTTTTTAGCTGGTATTTTTTTTTAAACTTTCATCTGCCTTAGATAAAAAACCTAGTTTCTCTCTGTAACAAATTTTTGCAAATCACAAGTAAGTAAAGTTATATAAATCTGCAGAGATACAGTAATTAGATTTTGGGCATTTAGGCATTCCAAATGATCTCCATAATTTGTTTTTCCTAAAATAAAATGTTACTTAAAATGTAATACAATTAAAATAACTTTGTTTTGACTAAAAATAAGTTTATTATAATAAGCAGAACATTTAAATACATGAGCAAAATGCTACCCATAACTAGGTTTAGTGGAAGTCAGGAGATTATGGGTCAAATTTTCATTGTAGTCAGAAGCAGAATCTGGTCCATATCACTGAATTCTTCAAACCTTTCTGTATGTGCTTAATGTTGCTCATGTGAGTAGTCCAGCTGAGTTCTTGTGCAGAATTTTTTGCAAGTTTGTGGCCTGAATGTGTTACTTTTTGTTGTAGGCTTCACTTTTCTGGAGAATTTAAAAAAAAAAATTACAAATGAAAAAAAGAAATCTCAACTCCCACCAAGTAACCCCCTAAATAAATAAAAAGCAACAGTATTTTAAACATCTTTAATTTTTTAAAAAACATCTTTTAGTGCCTTGCACTAAGGAGCATGGAACACCGTTACTTCTAGAGCTTGTTAAAAATGTGTTATATTACTCAGCAGGAGGAGAAGAGAAGCCTCGAGAGAGGCACAACCAGCATCCCAAGGCTGAGCTATTGTTTCCATATTGCATTGCAGTACAACTGGTCTATGCTTTCTTAAGGAATGAGCAATTCAGCTCATTCACAGACAGGGCCCAGCTTTTGAGTTGCACCTAAACAGACTTCTGCACCTGTGTGGAGCACATTGAAATCAGTGAGACTCCACAAAAGCAAAGTGTTCTTGCGCACTGTGCAATGCAGGATTGAGGCCTAGGAATCTCCTTATGATTCAGTTCTCGGAGGCTTACTCAACACTTCTAAATTTTCAAAGCTGAAGCTGCCCCTACCCTCTAAAAATCAGCACAAACTTGATTCTTCCTCATTTCAGAGGAGTCTGTAGAGGAGGTGCTGGTGTCTGCAGATGTTTCATTTGAATTATTTAAATATACATTAATATGTAACCTTGACTGAACTCCCATAATAAAATGGTGAGTTGTTACAAATCTTGTATGGAGGAATATAAGCAGCTATTAAAGGGACATGCTTAGTTCATAACTGCCCCCAAATTTACATTTTAGAAAAAAAAATAAAACCAAACTCAACAGTTTTTACCATTTTAAAAAAATGAATCAGAATCTTTCTGTGAATTTAAAACACAATTCCTGATTTAAAAAAAATCTTTTAAAAACCAATGAACATTGCCTGTAGGATTTCCATCTAGATATCACAGCATTGGGCCAGTGCCTGAAAACCTGAAAGGGAAAGCCAACTAGAAGCTGATATTGACTAGTCTGTTTTCATTATCCAGTCTTGGAGAATTAAAAATATAAAAATACAGCATAAATAGTGAGGAGTAAATTAGATTTTTAAAATTCTTTCAGGTGTTTACAAATTTTAAAAAAATCATTAGTAACATATGTAAGGAAACATATTTTTTTTAAATATGATTTATAACCTGTCAGTATCTCTTTAACAATGTATGCAGTGCATGATTTGATAGTTTAACATGCCATAAAATAGACTACCATTATAATGGAGGCCACCATCAGCACTGTAGTTCAGCAACTAGCATTGTGTCTGGCTATGTAATGCAATTAAAAGAATGTTCATTGATGTTTTTAGAATGTGTGCCCTTAAAAATTAGTGGGAAGTACACCTGCTGGGTGCCAGCCAGTTGCTGTTTCTGTCTGGAACCAATGTTTCCTGTTCTCTCTCTTCTTTAGAAGTAGCTTCATGCTATAGCATCAGCTAATGATGTGCAGGTATATAATATGGAAAGAAGATGGATATCTTCAGTCTTTGCATCTACTGCCTGGGCAAACTTGGGCCACAATCCTGTATGTTGATCTGTTCAGTTGGACCTTTGACTTCATTGCAGGGTCTTTTAGCAGGAACAAGGTATCTACACATACGAATCAGTGTGCAGGATTGGAGCCTCACATTTTGTAGGCTTTGTTTGTATGCACCTTGCTACTATTACTGTTTCCCTGCTCTTCCCATCTACTTCAGGCTGCCACTGTTAATCCAACATTTCTGCCAAAATAAACTTGCCTCCCAGTTGGCATTCATCCTTTCTTCCTCCAGGCACTAGAATACAAAAGAAAAGATCAGGAGTAAAGGCTTCAGTTCATTTCTAGACATATGTGAAACCAGATCAGCAAAGAATTAACTATGATCAGTATTTGTGGTTTCAGATTATTTGGCCTTGTATCCCTTTTCTTCTGCAGATAGGAACTAGAAGTTCTGGTCAGTGATGCTAGATAGACAAAACTATATAGTAGATAGCATTTGAGATGCTGGTAGCTAGGTATTCTCTCTGACCTCTAGAGTGGGTAAGGGAAGAACTCTTGCTAGCTCCCCTCTTTTGGGTCCATTGTGGCTCAGTAAATATTTCTCTTCACCTGCACCCTGTCACAGTTGCCAATGTGTCAGATTTTGCCAGGGACAATTCTTTAAATAAGTAGAAGATTTGGAGTCATCTAAGTGGTATCCAGATGCTTGATTCATGGTAATTGGTTATGCCATGTAAGTGCCTATTCTTATGCATAGCTCGGCCTCTACTTTGTTAAAAGGTGGGCTGTGATATCTGATGTCACACAGTACAAACAGGAGCACACTTTTTAAAATTCAGAAGGCTTCTGTAGAATATTTGATAGTAATGAATATAAATTTAATGTTAGGAATTGTAGAAAATGTGTAAGGTTAACCAAGGGACACAAGAAGAAATCTATCATCTGCAGAATTGAGGACAATAAGGAGTTTTTAAAATATATTAGGAACAAAAAAAAAATCCTGACAATGGTATTGGTCCATTACTAGGTGGAAATGGTAGAATTATTAATAATAATGCAGAAAAGGCAGAAGAGTTCAGTAAATATGGCTGTTGTGTATTTGGGGGGAAAACCAGATGATATAGTCTCATCATATGGTGATAACACTCTTTCCATTCCACTAGGGTCTCAGGAGGAGGTTAAACAGAAGCTACTAAAGTTAGACATTTTTAAATTAGCAAATCCAGAAATCTTGCATCCAAGAGTTCTAAAAGATCTGGTTGGGACACTCACTGGACCCATAATGTTGATTTTCAGTAAATCTTGGATCACTGGGGAAGTTTCAGAAGCCTGGAAGAAAGCTAACGTTGTGACTGGGATGTGATTATAGGCCTGTTAATCTCACATCAATCCCAAACAAAATAATGGAACAGCTGGTATGGGATTGATTAATAAAGTATTAAAGGAGGATCATGTAATTTATATTAATCAGCGTATGTTTATGCAAAATAGATCCTGTCAAACTACCTTGAGATCTTTTTTTAATGAGATTACAAATTAGGTTGATAAAGATAATAGTGTTGAATGCAGTAATCTTAGACTCCTGATGTACTTTGATGTGGTATATTTTATTTTGATGAAAAAAATAGTGCAGTATAGAATTACCCTGGCACACATTTAAATGGATTAAAAACTGATTACCTGGTAGGTCTCAAAATGTATCTGTAAATGGGGAATCATCATTGAGCAGGTATGTTTCCAGTAGGGTCCTGCAGGGATTGATTCTTGGCCCTATGCTATTTAACAAATTTATCAATGACCTGGAAGAAAACATAAAATCATCACTGATAAAGCTTGCAGATTATACAAAACTGGGGGAGTGGTAAATAATGAAGAGGAGAGGTCACTGATTCAGAATGACCTGGATTGCTTGGTAAACTGGGCACGAACAAACAGTATGCTTTTTAATATGACAAAATGTAAATATATACATCTAGGAACAAAGATACAGGCCACACTCATAGAATGGGGATTCTGTCCTGGGAAGCAGTGACTTTGAAAAAGTTTTGGGGGTTGTGGTGGATAATCAATTGAATGTGAGCTCCTAATGTGACTCTGTGGTTCAAAGAGCTAATGCTATCCTGGGATGCATAAATGGGGGAATCTTGAGTAAGAGTAAAGAGGTTGGTTTTCCTACTGTATTTGGAACTGGTGCGAACACTGCTGGAATACTGAGTCCAGTTCCAGTGTCCACAATTCAAGAAGGATGTTGACACATTGAACGTGTCTGAGAAGAGCCACAAGAATGATGAAAGGATTGGAAAACATGTCTTATAATGTTAGACCCAAAGAGCTCAATGAAGAGGACAGGTCTTAAGATTACCTTTCGGTTTGTTAAGCTAATAGACTATAAATATCTACATGCAGAACAAATATCAAAAAGGGACTCTACAGTCTAGCAGATAAAGTATAATATGATCCAATGGCTAGAAGCTGACGCTAGAAAAATTCAGACTACTAATAAGGTGTAAATTTTTAATGGAGCGAATAGTTAATCATTGCAACAATTTACCAAGGGTTGTGGTGGATTCTTCATCATTGACAATTTTTAAATCAAGACTGGAAGTTTTTCAAAAAGATATGCTCTCAGAATTATTTGGGGGAAAGTTCTATGGCCTGTGTTTATATATGAAGTCAGATAAGATGATCACAATGGTCCTTTCTGGCTTTGGTATCTGAGTGAAATTGCATGGGACTCAACTTATGAATCTTGGAATAATGCAACTATGAATCCATTTTGCTAGGATTTGAACCTACTGTTTAGATCATTAGCCCAGTTAAATCAATTCTGCACCTAAATCATTTCTGTTGTCCAAATCAATTGATTCTTCGCACAATCCAAATAAATCAATTCTTCTGCCTCCAAACCCCATAATTTTCCCTCCTATATTTGGCAGTATTGCTCTGCATTCATTGCCCTCACTGCACTTTAAAAGAACCTTGGCCTCCAAGCTCCTTAACCTGCAGCTGGGCCCTCTGCTTCTCACTCCTATTTATCTCACCTGTCCTGTGAAAAATGTTACAGCACAAGCTGCTCTGCTCCTTCCTGAAAAACTAGCGTGGCACCTCGAACATCTCCAGTTAAAGGAGCTTTGGTGTTCGATGAGGGTAAAGGACAGATCCTGATGTGAAAGTCCCCTGCAGCCCCAGGTTATGAATGAGGAGCACCTCTGGAAACCAGGAGTAGAGATTGTGGAGCCTATCAGATGCCATCATCCCAGAATATTTGCTAAGGCCACCTCCAGTTCTTCAAGGCAGTTGTTAAAAATTCACAGTTGAGCCTATCAAGGTGAGACCATTGGTAGCTATGTGGCTTCACCTGCCTATCAGGCAGTTGAGAAGCAGATCAGCTGGGGGAGTGAGGGACATTGTGTATGTTGCTGAGAGGAAGTCAGTGAGCGAGCCTGCAGGAAGCTGGAGGGGCTGACATCAGTAAAAAGGGGTGGGCAAAATAACAGAGTGCTGAGATCATCTAAAACAAAGACAGATAAAATCAAATTCCCTATATCATGAAGAGATGGCCATAACCCCTCATGATTACTTTCAAACCCATAGTATATCAGAAGGTCTCTCCAAACTGATAGATGACAAAAGTAGCAATAGCAGCAACAAAACTAACTAATTAAAAGCTGCCATCTCCACATTGGGTGAGACAGAACAAAAAATAGACTGTTGAGGTACAGATTGAAAAATTTTTTTAAAGCTAATGTTACTATATATAGTACACAGTTTAAGAAAGTGTCTGTACACCTGGGTATAGTTCTTAGATTATCCACAATTACAAACTTTGTTTTTAAAGTCATGAGATACATATAGTGCATAATCAGCAATAACCCAAATGTAGATGAATAAATGTAAGAATATAGTTTAGATATTAGCGTCAAAGTATTTGGGTACATCACTCATGAAAGAGTGAAGATTGTACCTCAGTAATTGAGAATTTAGGATAGGCTGTTCATTTAGAAAATACAATCCATGAGGAAACTATTTCAGATTCTTTCCCAACTGCACTTCTGACTGGCACCCCAGCTCATCCCTCCTGGTATTGCCAATGTCCAGTGATGTGTTCTATGTAGATGTCCTTCAACCACCTGATGACGTCCAACACCATGAGTTGCTGCATCAGCCGAGCGTAGCACTGACTGGTTCTGCATTCTCTCAACAGTCACTCGTTACTGGGCTCCCATACACCCAGGACTCCAACAATCAGTGTGTGTACATATCAAACTCAGCCAAAAACTTCAACCATCTGCAGATTTTAGGTACTTTTTCACAGACAACAAAAACCAAAACCAAACAACTACTTGTTAGAGAAGATATAATAGAAATAAAATGGAAAAGATCTATTAGGTCATCTAATCCATCTTCCTACTCATGCAGGTTGTTCCCTGTTATACATTTATTAGTTCATTCTTTGCCTGTATCTGTCTCTTGCTACTGATGTGTGCCTCAAACAGGAAGCAAGTTTGACCTGGAAACAAGAAAAAAAAACCCAGCAATCTTTACTTCCCTGTGAGGTTCACAACTCACAAAAAGTGTGAATAGCCAAAATAATTTCCCTGAATAGTTAATTTCAGCCCCAGTAGCCATTAAATGGATGTGCTGAAGAGGAGAACAAAGTATTTGATTTAGCCACTCAAGTTCAAAACCATACTGTCTGCACAATAATAGGTACCCAATGAATAGTGTGGAGCAACACTAATTTGGATATGGGATTTTAATAGCTTGGCATACATATTATAATTGTACACTGAAACCTGTCTATGGTATTAATGGAACATAAATCACTGTTCAAAATCAAACAATGTCAGGTGAATTGGAGTAGTGCATGCTGAAGTGAGTAGTTTCATAACAGAAAACCTATATACGATCTTGCATATTTGTAATATAACACAGTAATATATTACAGCTTTATATGAGTCACTTTAAAAAGTCTAGTCCTTAGTTAATGAATTTTCAGTTGGAAAAGTAAGTAGTTCTTAGGTTTTAACTTTTAATCACTTTAAAAGGCTTATTTTCCTCTTGATTTTTGCATTGTATTCCCATTGAAACTGTGCAACCTCACAAATAAAAAACATACAAAGATAATATTCCAAGCTTTTTATAAAACTGAAATATTGTTAGATAGGGTGGTAAGATTATTTTATTTACATTGATATGATGTATTAAGTGCCAGCAGTGTGCTTGGCCCAGTACAAGACACCCATCAACTAAGAGCAGACCCTGCTCTGAAGAGCTTAAAGCACAGTAAAGAACTTAAGCATGTGCTTCAGACCCATTAACTTCAGATCTGAGTGGCCTAAAACACATACAGAGTAGACAAAACCCACTGGGACCTTCCAGAGGAGGAAGTTCATTTAGATTTCTCAGTTACTCTTGAGCAGTTCCTGAATTTCAGAGTTCCATTTGCATGGGGTAAGGGAGATGTCTCTTCCTTGGTTTGTGTACAAAGTTGAAGATCTGTGCACCAGAGAGACTTGGGGTTTGATCCAGCTCTGTGGGAGGACTGAATAGACGTTTGTAATCCATTAGGGCTTTCAGGTTTTCTTGATCTGGGCATTTTCCTTTGCTGTCTGTTTTGGCCATTGGTTGAAATAAGTCTAACCTTTGCACTTTCTTTGTTCTCAAATCAGTAATATAGTATAATCCAGTTATTATTGCTGCTTACATGAACATTGGATACCCAATACTCTCTACAGATTTAAATAAATAACACAATTACAGAGTTAAATAATAGCAGAGGAGTGAAAAATTAAGAACCGTAGAGGCAGTAAGCTTACCCTGAACAAGCAGCGAACCAAGTTTGGGAACCCCGGCATAGGGAAAGGTACGTGGGGATAGTCACAGATGGAGGATTTCAGCAGAGGTGAAGCTAAGGCACAAATAGTATTGCAGAGGTGGTGATAGCATGGTCCAAAGGATGAATTATAAAGGAAATGTTTGTGCCTTTACATTACCAATTATATAATGATTATGTGTATGCATATACACACACACACACACACACATATATAATCATTACATATTACTGTGGTACTTTGGCAATGTACCAGGTTAGCCACCCCTGCTTTAGTCTGTTGGAGCTTAGTCAAGGAGGGAAATAGAGGAGTTGTATTTGACTTCCAGTTGGTACATTACATTTAATATTAACCAGTGCAGTTGAACAAAATGCCACCCCTCACCCCTACAGTCTCACAGATGGGGGGAAGCCTTTGTGTGGGCCAGCAAAACCTTGGTGTCTTTAAGGACTGTGTCCCCCTCTTTTCCTTATGGGCTTAAGGAGGAGGTGGCTCTGTGGCTGATTGGTTGGACAGGAGAGTACAGCATAAGCCTGTTGACACCTGCCTCCCAAGGTGAGGGCTTATAAACACTTCACTCACTGAGGGCACTATTCTGCTCTGGGACGAAAAGCTGCTGCAAGGAGGCAAGCAGCAGAGGAGATTGCTGCATTGACATGAGGCTGTGCCCTCCCCCATCCCCTGCAGGGTTGGGTGTCCTTAGGGTGACCAGTGTGGTCTCAGTCAGGACGGGCTGTTAATCACCCTAGAGTTGCTGCAGAAGCAGCCAGGGAAGTAGTGGAGAGCACGCACAGCTGGCAGGCAGCCCAGGGGCTGAGTCCAGAGCTTTTCCCTTGCAGAGGAGACATGTACCCAACTGGCCCCAGGCAGAAGTGAAGGAGGATGGAAGTGAATGTGAGTGTTTTTACCCCCAGCAGAGATCTTCCTTAGCTGGGAGTGGCTGAATGGGGCCTATGTAGGGACAGAGTAGTTGAAACCCCCACTTCTACCCCAGAGCTCTGAGGAGCACGACAGAGAACTGGGGGAGAGACAGAGACTTTCCCAGATGCTGGAATCATTGAGATGTTGGAGGCCATATGGTATATGCACAGTAACCTTATAGGGTTGTCAGGCATCCAGTTTTTGACCGGAATGCCTTGTTGAAAAGGGAACCTGGCGGCTCCAGTCTGCACTGCAGACCAGGCCGTTAAAAGTCCAGTTGGGCATCCAGTGGGTGGCACCCAGAAGCAGCTGCCAGGTCCCTGCAGCCCCTGGGCACATGGGCGGCCAAGGAGGCTCCATGTTCTGCCCGCACCCCGAGTGCCAGCTAAACAGATCCCATTGGCCAGGAACCGCAATCAATGGGAACTGTGGGGGCGGTGCCTGTGGGGACAGTGCCTGTTTGGTTTTGTGCAATTAGAAAGTTGGCAACCCTATGACCTTATGGGGGGGATTTCTTTGGGCAGGGAGTGTAGGGGTGTGCCCTGGAGAGGGATGAAGTTTGGATACCCTGACCATCCCGCCCTCCAGCCCCCTCTCTCCTCCCCGCTCCTGAGCTGGGATCAGGTTAGAAAGGAAAAGTGAGGGAGAGTTGGGGACTATCCCAGAGGCTGAAACCACTGACTGTGGTAGAAGCAGAAAATTCCTTTCCAGGGACTTCAAGGATGGTCTTTAAGATTTCCCTTGGACAGGGGGTTAGGACCGCCTCTGTATAAGGATTGGGTGTTGGAGAGATTCTTTTTTCTGGATCCCCCGAAAGCAAGCAGTGGCCTGGTGTGCAAGGCTCCATGTGCAGTCAGTAGCTGGCTGCCAGACTAGCATTGCATTCTGGATATCGTAGTGCCCAGACATTAGGGTACAGGCAGAATAACCCCCGAGTAGAGGAATTCAGGAGTTGCTCCCCGGCAGGCCATGCATGGATGCATGAGTGGGGAGGTGGCAGCAGCCAACAGAGTGTTACTCAGAGAGGGAATATAGGGACAGGGGCCAAGGTCATTGTGGCTGCTTGCCCTGCATGAGGGTGAGGTGCGTATCATGGGGTGAGTGCCCCAGCAAGTAACCTTCCCAGTCTTTCAGTAAGGCAGGTTTAAACAGTAATAGCTGTGCCAATCTTAGTGCACCTTCTCAAAAACAACAGAGATAATATCTAAAGGGCAATATATAAATTTCTTTTCCTATTCAGGGCAGACATTGATTATGGCTATTGTGATAGATGAATGATCTATGTGAACGTGGAGCTGGCTTTCTGGAAGTAGAACATTTTGTAAAAGTAGGTGTATACAATCTGGTAGAAAGGTTTAATTTTGGTACAAAGGTCTAATTGGGTAATGATATTCTGCCTACCTGAAATGTTTTACTATAGTTAGAAATGGCATTATACAAATAAGGCATTTGATTCATTTAGTGTATTTTGATTTTATTGTCAACATGCTAAATGTAGTTTTATTTTTATTTAATAATTATGTCTATGCCTATCTATCTATATAGAACAGTCTGCTTTGTTTACATGAATTCTAGCAAACAAGATAGCTTAAATATACTTTGATGAATAATACATCTGGGAACATTGCCCTCTTTTATGCAGTGTAAACCCAGGATGGATTGAGAACAGGAAATCTTTGTAGTTGGAATGTGCTATAGTAAATCAGGGACTTCTCTGTTGCCTGATTAGTCACAGATCTCTTTAAAGATGAATGACTCAAGGGCATTTCTCCTACGGTGTAAAGATGGTTTGTCATCCCTCCCCGGTCAGTCATAGCGCTTTTCTGAGCATTGCCTTACTGTGTCACATTTTGAGGTTGGTTATTGTAATACTGTGAAGTTATCCAGGATACAGTCTGGACCGATGAACAGCTGTGTCCCCTCAATTCTCCAACCTGGAGTGCCTTTTACACTGCTTTGCTGTGAGAGCAGCCACTCCTGATCTGCTCATACACAGCCTCTGCCATGTCAGTCACCCCCAGCTATACTGTGTGAGTGCTCTAGGCAGGCTGGATCTAAGTTTTAAGTGTAGACTAGACACTAATGTTTTCAATCTCTTCTCTTTATTAGGAAGTCTTACAAGTCTTTATTTATTTTCAATGCCAGTCTTTGGAGTCTGCATTCCATTTTTTAGAGGTGACCAGAGCTGCTTACTATTTCCTCCGCCAATACATTCCTTGAGCATAGTGCAGAAGGATAACATTGCAAAAAAAAATGTTTAAAAATACTGCTCTCTTCCCAAAATGTTGAACCATATTGCAGAATTCACCATAGGTATACCTTGTTCTAGTGAGCAACAAACTAACATGGCCTTATGAAGCAGAACTCCAGAATGCATTAGAAATATGTTTGAAAGGAGTGTTAACTAAAGGAACAATTCTGAAGTTGAGGATTTTGTATGTCATGAGAAAGAAATACCTATTATTTCTTTGGAAAGCTGTAAATTTTAAGGATGGGCTGGAAACACCAACTTCATTGTTCAGTTAGTCTGTGTCAGGATGCTACACAAACTTTCATCTGTTTCAAAAAGAAAATTAACATTGTAATATGCACCTGAGACTCCCCTTCTATAGGAAAAGTATCAGACTATGGTGGGATTTGTTTCCCTGTCAGAGCAGGTTCCCTTGTGGAGGTGAAGCAAAGTACCACCAGGTTAGCTATGGGCTTAATGTAGGACTTGCTTGGTGAAATTCTGTGATTTGTGTTCGTCTGAGATAAGGCAGGATGGTCAGAATAATCTCTTCTGACCTTAAAAATCTATGAGGAGAATAGAGAACAGTGGGCTGCATGCAGATATATTGCTGTGCAAGAGGAGCAGGAAAGAATTCATAGACTGATTCATTCTTTCTGGCTGACTTTGACTTCCCTCTGTCTTTCTCCAAGAAATACCCTCTTTGCCTCCAGGATGACTGTCCCTTTCCACTGTTAACATGCACTGCCCGTCTCCCTCAACAATCATTGTTCTGGGGTTTTGGATTGTTGCAGACCTATATCCAAACAGTATTAATCTTACCTCCTAAATGTTTGCCGCTGCTTTGCCAGCTTTCTCTCTGTTCTTAGGGATAGACGTGCTCCTCCCCCACTTATTGGATACCCCTTGCAGACAACTAGATATTGGGGTGTGCCCCTCCTCCAGATACTTGTAAGTCTACCGCTGATCTTAGAAACAGCAATACCTAGAGCTTTTTCAGGAAATAGCTTCTGCTATCCTGCTGCTGGTCATGACCTTTACTGATTACATGAAATAGCCTGCAGCAGAAAGTGGAGCTTCTCCTTAAAAAGTGGGGAGGGGCAACTGGGAGCCTGAAGAAAACGCAAACCATATATTACAATTTAAATTAATAAAAGAAAACCTATGCCAGCATTGCCTCTTCTATACCCTGTGCCTCACTTTTGTGATAAATGATAATAAAATTCCAGATCTGCTTTAACAGGTCACCCCTAAAAATCAACACTTCCCTTGCATGTGGAAAATAGTGCAAATGCCGTGGTAAATTATATAGTTTGAGAGGATAGTTTACTTTGTGAATTGGGACCAAGTTCTGTGAAATCTACTTGATGAACAGTACTGTATGAGAGCTAGTTTATTTATTTAATATGTTCACAACTGCTTTTATTTCTTTTTCTTCTGTTTCTTTTTTGATCTACTTCCTCTGATCTGCTAATCCATCATTTTGTGTGTGAATGCTGGGTACGTGGGATCTCTCTTGGGACTTATTCAAATTGACAGGTAAGATCTTTATTTAAAATATTTTCCAAACATAACTTTCACCTGTGTTCTACTTGTAGTAGTTTTTATGTTACACTACAGGAAACACTTTTCATTATATAATATGTATATGCTGTGAATCATTCACTGTCCTTGAATATAAGAATTGATGGCTATCATTATGGTACTCTAAAGCAGTCCGAAAAATGCTGATAAACTAAATAGCTGTTTGGATGTACTTATCAACCTTGTTCATATATCTGTTTCAGTGACAAAAAAAAATCCATCTTGATTACTTATCACATTATTGTTTTCTGTAGCTACCATATATGTGTATGCGTTTATGCAAAGTCAAGTTCCTTCTGTAAGGAAAGATACATATTTGATCCAGGGAAGGCATGGTTAGAACCTGACACATGGGATGATGAGTTTGTGATACATTAAGTGATCATAAGCAAAAGGTTGGAGTTCTTCTGATCAGTGATAATAGAAACTGATTCCATTCTAAGAATGTTGCCCAGATGTTTTTCTTAACAGATTCCCTCAATCTCCCAACTTGAATATAGTGTGCTTAGAAATATACCTTGGCCACTTTGAAAGTGATTGATGTAGTGCAAGACCACTGGGTGAACGTGATGTGATGTTAGCTTCTTAACTGTAATTTTGCAGTGAAGAAAAAAAAATCAATTCATATGTGTTTTGTTCTTCAAGTAGCACTTCAAGCTGATATCTTTCAAGTTCACCTTTGCTTTTTGGAAAAAGAGAAGCATAAAATGTGATTTTTTTTTCCAGATTACAGTTGGCCCTACATGCAGAGTTTACAGCCTGATCTGAATTTTGAATCACCACAACGTTTTGAGGGGTATTTATATATGTTTTGGTTTGCAGCCATCTTTTAAATCTAAATTAATCCTAGGAAAGTCAATAGGTCTACGAATATAAACTTAAGAAATAATCATGTGATCTACTTCACTAAAACGATATTGACTTCTTTATGAAAAATGTACTTTAATCAAATAATGAAATCAAAATCAATGTAATCAAAATATTTAGAGAAAAGAAAATGATTGAAACTAAGTCAGTATAGGAATTTGAAAGAGTTGTGAAGTATATGTTTGGTATGGACTGTCCATACAGAGATGAATGCACTTAAAATACTAATTCATCATGCTACTGATAGTGATTACTAATATCAAGCATACCATGTGTATTTATTTTACAGACGTGGCCCCTACCTAGTCGTTATAAAAATAGCTGTGTTTTATAGCTGTGATGTCACTACAGAGCTATATTTCTCTAGAGCTCAAATACACCACTCTTTCGGTATTAGAGCTATGAAATATAGTTGATTTCAAGTGTAACATAAAGAGGAGAGGGGAAAGTAGGCTTGTGAGGGATGTCTGTATTGCATTGTTTAAGGTTATCATATTAAAAAGAAAAAAACCAACAACCTACAAGCAGGACTGTGATGGGGTGTACAAACCCAGACTGGATAACAAGGGGTTAAGCGATTATTTTTGGCTCAGCCAGCCCAGCATCACAACACCCGAAGCAAATGCTCCATCTGCTGGAGAAATTAAAAGGCAGGGAATTAGCTCATTTGGGTGGCAGAGCTGGAGGTGCCCACCTGCTGCCAACAGCTTCAGCAGAGCAGAGGGAAGCCCAAGACTCTGACACAGCTGCGAGGGAAGGGAGGACCCACCCCTGAGACAACCTGAGAGGGAAGTATCCTGTGGAAGTTGGATGTTTGTAACCCTCTTTATTTATTGTGGTTTGGGTTCCCACACTGGGGAAAGCCTTGGACTAAGCTGACCCCGAGGTGGGGGTTGTAGATGAGAGGAAGAGTCCCAGGGAGACAGTCTTAAGGAGCCTTGGTTACTGGTAGCCCACAGGGCCATGGATTGGAGCCCAGTGGAGTGGGAGAGCCCGAGCTCTCCTCTCCACAATCCCCTTGGCAGTCAGGTGTTGCAGCTGTGACCACGGGGCCATGCTCCCCAAGAGAGGACCGTTACAAGGACAAATGAGCATTAGAGAGAGGACTGTTGGATGGTCACCAAGTTACTCCTGGGTAGTACAGCAAGTAAGTGATAGTTCGATATTGAGGATGAGACATAAGTCCATGTCTCCTCCGACATGCCAGACTCCACCCATTTTTCTTTCACACACTTGAGTACCAGGGAGTGGTTGTGCAAGAGGTTTAAGACGTATTCCTTCTTAGTGTAGAGAACAAAACATAGTGCTTACACTTACAGGACAGTCTCATCTTACGCGGGGGTTCCGTTCCACGGTTAGCACGTAAAGCGAAAACCGCATATAGTCAGAATTACATTGAGTTGAATGGTGGGCGGAATCACCCGTGCTACAGGTACAGTATAAAAATTGTTATTTTTCTCTTTTTTTTTGTTTTGTTTTTGCCGACCGTGTAAAGATGAAATTGTGCATGTTAAATGCGTGTAAGATGCGACAGACCTGTACTTGTGGCTAAATATACCCTATGTCCACATTTTTTCTGGAGAACAACAAGTTTGCACTCTCTTCTCTGCACTGACTTGTAAGATCAAAGTTTCAGATTGCTGTTGTCCCAGTAAATATCTGGTAGTATCTCAGCTTGAATTACAAAACTATAGATAGCAATTTTTTATAGTCCTAAGATGCTGGATTTACTGAATTCATGACTGTTTTGGGGGCTACAAAAGCTTTCCTCTCACAATAAAATATTAATTTTCATATAAATAACCAGCAGCTCCAGATAATTTGCATCCAAGAGTTTTAAAAGAGCTGGCTGAGAAGTTCATTGGACTGTTGAGGCTGATTTTCAATGAGTCTTTGGAACACTGGGGAAGTTCCAAAAGACTGGAAGGAAGCTAATGTTGTGCCAATATCTAAAAAGGGTAAATGGGATGATTCGAGTAATTATAAGTAATAGTATCATAGAAGTGTAGGTCAGGTGTTTGTCTAACTTATTTTTAAAAACCTCCAGTAATGAAGATTCCACAACCTCCCTAGGGAATTTGTTCCGGTGCTTAACTACCCTGATAGTTCCTAATGTCCAATGTAAACCTCCCTCGCTGCAGTTTAAGCCCATTGCTTCTTGCCCTATCCTCAGTGGTTAAGGAGAACAATTTTTTAGCCTCATCCTTGTAACCACATTTTATATAGTTGAAAATTGTTATCATCTCAGCCCTCAGTGTTCTCTTCTCCAGAATAAACAAACACAAGTTTTTCAATCTTTCTTCATAAATGATGTTTTCTAGATCTTTAATCATTTTTGTTGCTCTCCTCTGGACTTTCTCCAATTTGTCCATATTCTTGATCTGTCAGTCTGCCATCAATCCTGGGAAAGGTAATGGATCGGCCAATACCAGTCTCAGTTGATGAAGAATTAAATGAGGGTAAAATGCTAGTCAACATGGATTTATGGAAAATAGATCCTGTCAGGCTAGGCTGATTTTTATAGGGGATTACGAGTTTGGTAGATGAAGACAATAATAGTGTTGATGTAAAATACTTCTGTAAGGTGTCCCATGTGGTACCATGTGACATTTTGATTAAAAAATTAGAACAATATAAAATGGATATGGGACACATTGAATGGATTACAAGCTGGCTAACAGGTCTCAAAATATAATTGTAAACAGGGAATTGCCATTGAGCAGGTATGCTTCTAGTGAGGTCCCAGAAGGGTCTGTTTTTGGTTCCTACACTGTCTAATATTTTTATCAGTGACCTGGAAGAAAATATAAAGTAAAAATTATAAAGTCACTGATAAAGTTTGCAGATGACACAAAAATTGTGGGGCAGTGGTAAATAATGAAGTGGAGAAGTCACTAATAGCAATCTGAATCTCTTGGTAAGTTGGGTGCAAACAAACAATATACATTTTAATATGGCTAAATGTATAAATGTAGGAACAAAGAATGTAGGCCATACTTACAGGATATGTGGTGGGGTTCCATCCTGAAGAACAGTGACTCTGAAAAAGATTTATTGGTCATGGTGCATAATCAGCTGAACATGACCTCCCAGTGCAATGCTGTGGCTAAAATGACTAAGGCAATCCTGGGATGTATAAACACAGGAATCTTTAGGTGGCATAGGGAGGTTATTTTACTATTGTATTTGGCGCTTGTGCAACCAGTGCTGGAATACTTTGTCCAGTTCTCGTGCCTACAATTGAAGAAGGATGTTGTTAAATTGGAGAGGGTGAACATAAAGGTAATGACAACATTTCTTGTAGTGATAGACTCAAGGAGCTTAATCTATTTCTCTTAACAAAGAGAACATTAAGAGGTGAATTAATTATAGTCTGTACGCACCTATGTGGGGAAAAAATATTTAAATATGGACTCTTCAATCTAGCAGAGAAAGTTATAACGATCCAATGGCTGGAAGTTGAAGCTAGACAAATTCATACTGAAAATAATGGTGAGGGTAATTAACCATTGGAACATTGTAACAATGGTTAATTTCTTAGTGGATTCTCCATCACAGGGAATTTTTAAATCTAGTTTTTCTAAAAGATATGCTCGAGGAATTATTTTGGGGCAATCCCATGGCCTGTTTATACTGAAGCTTAGACTAGATGATCACAGTGGTCCGTTCTGGCCTGGAATCTGTGACACCCTCTGCCAGGCCTGAAACTATTGACCATGTCCAATTGGAGTCAAAGGCAGTAGTGTGCAAACTTCAGTCTCATGCTGGCCCTATAAGAGGCACAAAGATGCTAGGAGATCCTTTTTCCTATCTCTGTAGCTTGAGCTGCATTCCCAACCTTTCTCCTTCTTTGACAGCCTGTTCAATAATAGCACTTTATCCTGAATTTTTTCAGGCCTCTTGGTGTAGGCCTGCTGATTGATGTCCTGCTTTAGCACCAAACCCTACATATCTCCGCTTCACCAGGGCTCCTCCCAACTGTTGCCTCCAGTGATCTGGCTATTTTTGCCTTCTCTCAGCACGTATGGCCTGGCCTGAGCTTCTGTATAGACACACACAAAGCACTCTTGCAGCTAGGCAGCCTGTCAGCCTGCCCTGAGCCAAATCTCCAGTAAAAAGATCATCCACCTAGAGAGTGATATGCAACACACAAAGCTGTTTGTGCTGATCTCTTCCACAGAGGGCAGATGCAATACCAGTATGTTGCGTTTCTATTGTGTGATGTTCTTAATGATTACTAGTAGCTTTTTACTTTCATATTTTTAATTTATGTGCTTGACCAAGTCTTTCCAGTCATTCCTTTGATAGGTCTAAACTGCAAGCTACAATTCTTTCTAGGGTGACGTCCATTGTTCAGAGTGCCTTGGAAAATAGCTTTTCTGTGGTAAAGGAAGTAAGCCCTGCATGGGTGTTTAGTCAAAGACTGGTTCCTGAGCTAGAGGATCTTATCTGTTCTATACTGATTTTGTGATTAAATATTTAGATAAGAACTGTAGGACTGCACTGAAACTGTGCTTGGTAGCTGCCTACAGAAGTTGCACAACCTATATGAGTTAATATTTCCGATACAAGCGGATACAATTTGCAGGTATAACGTATCTTGTCATTGAGAGTTGAGTTCCATTTAGTTGATGGCAGTTGTCACCAAAGTACAAAATGAAATCATTCCAGGACAGTGAATATGAGAGCTCTATGGGAAGTTCCTGTTCCTGTTGCTGTGCAAGATTACTTGATTAAATTGCTGCTTCCTGGGCTATCTATAGATTGTTTCAGCGTGTGTGATTTTCAAATAAATTCCACATGTAGAACTGTGTAACTAAAGAATAACAGTCTTGTGTCAATCCACTCCAGTGACAGCTTCAGCTGAATTAGGAGACCAAGTAATGAAAACAGTAAGATACAACTTCCCTCAGTGTGCAGTGAGACATTAATGCATAAGAATTTTCCATTTTGTCTGATTGTTAAGCCTTAATAAGATTTCTGGGAAATAGTATGGGGGAATCTACTGCCCGTGGATTTGTTTATATCCATATTAGATGTATTATGCATAAAGATATGTGTGAGTTTGCTAGTCTTGGACAATAGAAGAATTTATTGCAGCTGCTGCTAAGTCAAAATGTACATTCATAATTAATATGATAGATTGTAAACTCTGTGTGTGTGTGTGTGGCACTTTCTTGTGAGGTTGTCAGATTTTCCTTAACAAAAATAACCACTGATACTAGCAATTATCAGGATGTGGCTTGTATCTGTGCATGTTGTGTGTATCAGTGTGTTTCATAAACTCTGTGGAATATATTCTTTAATTTTCTTAAACTTTTAATCTACAAGATACTGTAATGATGTGTGTCATGAGCAGATTATGCCGTGGTTGGCAACAATATATATCCAACAAGTGTCCCGTTCAATGTGTGTTGCAGCTCAGGCTCTTTGTTAATAGCTAGGAACAAGGTATGACCTTGATAAGGACTTGCCTTGCAGAGTTGTTGCTTAGTTGCTTAGTTATGGTCAATGAGGAGAGAACAGGCATCTAACATAGGTTGTAAACTGGGGTATTAGTCAGACTAACATTGTATCTTCCAGTTGCTTCCTGATTTATACAGAAAAAGTCAATGGCATTCTGCTTATTCATCACTGATAAACTGTTATACACAGCTGTTTTATATTCAGTCTCCCACTGCTGTAGTCTTTTGATAACAATATGATTTATATTTACACACACGTTTTTCTTGACAGTAGTTGTATAATAACAAAAGCCTTGTTGCTTTTGGGTAGTGGTTTTAAAATCTCAAGTTCTTCTTCAAGTGCTTGCTCATATCCATTCCAGTTAGGTGTGCGTGCGCTGCGTGCACATTCGTCGGAGAAACTTTTACCCTAGCAACACTCGGTGGGCCGGCAGGTCACCCCCTGGAGTGGCGCCGGTATGGTGCCTAATAT
>NC_133769.1:273924517-274026485 GCF_003597395.2 Chelonoidis abingdonii | reverse complement strand
TATTTACCCTGCTGCGCCCGCTCCTCTGTTCCCTTCTTACTCGCCGTGTCAGTCGTGGAACAGTGGAGCGCGCATAGCTGACTCCAGCCTACCCTAGCTGATTGCATCTCTCTCTTTACCCCTGCTGCGCCCGCCCGCTCCTCTGTTCCTTCTTACTCGCCCGTGTCAGTCGTTTGGAACAGTGGAGCGCGCATAGCTGATCTCACCTACCCTAGCGATTGCTCGGTTCTTTAGCTTTAGTGTACATAGTTTTTTTCTCTAGTTCTTTGTTAATTACTGTTCATAAGTTGTAGTTAGTGTATAAGTTTAAGAGGATCGGGGGTTCGCCCCTTCTCCTCGCGCGGCACTGGGCCGATGCCCGTTCACGGGCTTGCCAAACCCTGTCGCCTGCTGTCCGCCCGATGCCCACCGAGGAGACCCGCACGATTCCTGTTTAAAGTGCGCTCGGCGAGACCCATCTATTCGACAAGTGCCGTATCTGTAAGGCATTCAAGCCCCGACAGAAAAGAAGGGACTCTCGCCTAAACAAACTTTTGATGGAGGCAGCTCTGACTCCTCCGCCCTCGCACGCGTTACGGGCACCGGGAACAGTGCTTCTCTGTTCCGGCAACTGGCGAAGACACCTCGCACCTCCCGTCAGCCGCCCAGTCTTCCAGCCCGGCACCGCTCCCATCCCCGAGGAGCAAGAGCCGACTCAAGGCTCCTGTGGTACCCTCGTCACAGCTGCAGTTAGACGCGCACTCCAGGTCAGGATCGCCCGGCTCGCCAAGCAGCCGCGGCACCGCTGCCTCGGCACTGTTGATTCGGCCTCCCAGGAGCCGTCCGAGTCCGGTGCTGCCTAGCTCCCCGGCACGTGCCGTGGTAAGAGCTCATTGTCGACTTACGCTGAGACTACTCCAAGCGCGGGCCTTGAATCGCTCTACAGAGCCGGAGCGTCCCAACTCCCGGCACCGGCGGCAGGGTTTTCAGTCGCTGGCAAGCCTGCCAAGGTGTGACCACCAAATCAGGGCACCAACGAGCCCGCCGTCTCGTTCGCGATCTGTGAACGTTCCCGCTCCGGCACCGATTCACGTTCCCGGCACCGATCACGATCCGACGCCTGCTCCGAGTCCCGCACCGTCTCCATCCGGTGCCCGGTCGTACTGCGCGGCACTGGAACCAGAATCCGGTCCTCCGTCTTTACCATCGCGCGCTCAGATCCCAGCACTGCCGACTCACGCAGCAGATCCGGCATGTCGACCTCCCGGCACCGCGCTGGTCGTAGTCCCAGTCCCACTCTTAAAACACGCCACAGCTCCGGTACCGTTCAGCCGCACCGGCGAAGGGACGCCTATTATGGACCACAGACACGGTCCAAATCGGTGCCTCAGCTCCCAACGTGGCCATCCCGTCATACGTCCGCCTCCCCGTACGCAGACACCGCATCTTAATGGCAGGATCGGACACTCAGGCACATCGAGACCAGGGGCCACCTCAGTGGTCGCCTTTTGGACACATGGGCACCCCAAGCCCAGTGAACCATTGCCCAATCACACTCCGGACATTCCTGAACGCCGGGTACTGGAGGCCAACAATCAGTAGACACCCTACTGATAACAGAGATGGGTGCCATACAAAGCTCCAGGCAGCTGATGTTCCGGGGCCACGGAGGCCACCAGGATGCCGCCTCGGTCCAGGACCCGCCTCGTTCAGTGTCGTCATCGTTTCCCCCGGATGAGGCGGTGGAATGGATATGAGCAAGCACTCGAAGAAGAAAAGACGGTTACTCACCTTTGTAACTGTTGTTCTTCGAGATGTGTTGCTCATATCCATTCCACACCCGCCCTCCTTCCCCACTATCGGAATAGCCGGCAAGAAGGAACTGAGGAGCGGGCGGGCCGGCAGGGGTATATATTAGGCGCCATACCGGCGCCACTCCAGGGGGTGACCTGCCGGCCCACCGAGTGTTGCTAGGGTAAAAGTTTCTCCGACGAACATGCACGCGGCGCGCGCACGCCTAACTGGAATGGATATGAGCAACACATCTCGAAGAACAACAGTTAGAAAGGTGAGTAACTGTCTTTTACTGCGATTTATTCATCAGTGTCACATATCAAAAAGTTAAGAGTGTGTATTAAAGCAAAAATTGGTATAGAACTTATTTTATCTTGTAGAATAACGTAAAAAATGTGTGCTAGGTTTCCTTATCTCTAGTAAAAGCAACAAAGAGTCCTGTGGCACCTTATAGACTAGCAGACTTTTGGAACATGAGCTTTCGTGGGTGAATACCCACTTCGTTGGATACTTATCTTTGGTAACGTACTTCTGTGGGTTATTTCTTATTTATAGTCTGCTGTTAATCTGTAAATTATTTTATTATTTATTTTTAAAAGAGCATATAGCCTGAAACCAATTTAATATTTGGTCAATGAGCAAACTTCTGTATTTTACTGGATTAAAGTATTCCTGTTTTCCCAAATGTTTGGATTTGTTTGGTTAGGAAACTACTTTCTGAATTGGTAATTATTTTCTGAGCCACAAGTTGGAGAGTATTATTTTAACTTTTATTTATTATAATGACAACAGCAATCAAAAGTTATGCTTGAATTGTGTCTCACAAAGCCAATAACACCACTAATTACATATAACCTTCCCAGCTGAGCACTTGTGCCAAAGTAGAATAGGGAAGTAGAATAACCTCCCTACCCCTGCTAAAGATTCCTCTGTACATGCATCCCAGGTTGCATTATTTCTTTTGGCCACAGTGTCACACTGGAGGGCATATTCAGCTGATTATCCACCATGACCCCCAAATCTTTTTCAGAGTCATTGCTTTCCAGGATAGACTCTCCCATCCTGTAAATATGGCCTACATTCTTTGTTCTTAGATATATACAGTTACATGTAAATGTATATATCTATTAAAACAGATATTGTTTTCTTGTGCCTGGCTTTCCCAACAATTCTGATTGCGCTATATCAGTGGCCTGTACTCTTCATTATTTACCACTTCCACAATTGTTGTGTCATCTGCAAACTTTATCAATTACTTTATAATTTCTATATTGTTTTCTTCTGGGTCAGTGATAAAAATGTTAAATCGGGTAGGGCCAAGAGGAGATCTTTGAAGGGCCCCTAGAAACATACCCACTCAGTGATAATTCTATTTAGAATTACTTTTTGAGACTTATCAGTTAACCAGCTTGTAATCCATGTAATATGTGTTGGTGTGTTAATTTTATGGACTAGTTTTTTAATCAAAATGTCATGTGGTATCAAGTCAACATCTTACAGACTTCTTTTATCAATCAAACTTGTAATCTCATCAGAAAAGATATTAGGTTAGTTTTGCAGGATCTATTTTCCATAAATCCACGTTGATTGGCATTAATTATATTACCCTCTTTTAATTCTTTATTAATTGAGTCTCATGTCAGCCAGTCCATACCTTGCCCTGGATCAGTGTCAGGCAGACAGGCCTATAATTGCCCAGGTCATTGCATTAACTCATTTAAAATATGGAACATTAGCTTTCCTCCAGTCTTCTGGAACTTCCCTCGTGTTCCAAGAGTCACTGAAAATCAACGTTAATGGTCCAGTGACTTCCTCACCAGATCTTTAAAAACTCTTAGATGGAGGTTATCTGGACCTCCTGATTTTAAAATGTTTCACTTCAGTTTAACGTCGTCTGGAGATACTATTGGAATAGAAAGAATTTGATCATACGATGAGACAACATCATCTCTTTTGTCCCCCAAATACAGAACAGGAATATTTATTGAACACTTCTGCCTTTTCTGAATTATTACTGATAATTCTACCATTTCCATCTAGTAATGAACCAGTACCATTTTTAGGATTCTTTTTGTTCCTAGTATTCTTTAAAAAACTCCTCTTTATTGTCTTTAACTCTATTGGCCATATATTTCTTATTATGTCCCTTTGCTTCCCTTATCAGTTGTCTACAATTCCTAACTTCTGATTTATATTCATTACTATCATCTTCCCCTTTTTTTCATTTGTTATATATTGTTTTTTATTGTTCATAATAGCTTCACTTTCCCCTTTGCCCCAGATTGTTTTTTTACCATATGGGCTTCTTCATCTGTTGTGGCTTTGTGGACGTGTACTATAGTATTCTTAAAAATTGTTTAAGAATACTAAAAATTATACAAGTTTTTATACTCCTATACTTCAGAAGACCTGCTCCTATCCTCCAGCCAACCTTCTCCTCACTAATATCAAATGCTAAGTACTTTGTCCTGATGTGCATTCTGTTTATAAAGCTTTCGTCATCCAATCAGGGAACAGAAACAATACAATCTGAATTATGTGACCAAGCACAAAGCACAAAGAGTGTATAATGAATGTGAAAACATCCAGTATAGTTTTTCTCTAAACAATCCACATTCTGAAAATTATTCATTTATATTATTTGAAGGATACTTACCAATTGCGAATACTGGAGTGAAAATAAGGATCAGTTCACAACTTTAAAGAAGACCAATATTCAATGTATAATTTTTTTGTGAATAATAATTTGACCATCTCCAAGAATGGTGACTAATCGCATCTGTTTGCTCATGAGTCTCCTGACAACCCTCATTGCTATTTACCTATCACAAGTTGTAAGTAACCCTCAGTTAACTTCAGTGTGGTAGGTGTCCTGTGGTAGAAGACCATTGGCCCCTATGTTTAGAGGTTTTCATGTTTTTCTAAACCTCTAGAACCATTCTTTAGTTGATTCTCTCTGTACTGCCACTTTCATGAAAATGTGTTATTTCTTGTGTCTTTTAGATCCCCATGGGATTCTGTCTATATTTAGGAACTGCAATAGACTTCAAAAATTAATTTGAGCTATTTTAGATTATGCCTTGCTTTTGTAATGTCAGTTGATGTAACTAATCTACACACACATACAAGTTACACATCTTTTTGTATACATTTTTAAGATGATGAAATTAGTTTTCCTTGACTCATTTGCCCTGTTGAGAGTTGCACTTTAGGACTAGAAGATGGAAAATAATTTGAGTTGGATCCAAAATTCTTACCACAACAATCTTCTTTTGTTCATATTCTGTGTTTTTTCAAACAATAATCAGAATGCTATCCTAGATAGTTTTCAGGTTGTGGGAGGGATTACAAAGACTTTCCTATAGTAAACACTTACGTCCATATTATGACTTAGTCAAGGAGGACTGATTTATAGTGATTTTTTTATACTTCTTAAATATACAGTAAGTTTGGTTTCCCAAGGCTAATTTAACATTAATTCTTAAGACTGTTTGTAGTTATCTTGACAGATTTACCGTTAGCTTTCTCTTCTGAAATATATCAATTGTGCATACATAAAAAGTTAATAAGTAACAACTACTTACCAGTGTATGAATGCTTGCTTCTCACTCATGTTTCTTATTGTTTCAACCTGGATTCAGGAGGTGCTTTTATCATTTAGTTTGTAATTCTGTTTATTCTGGTTTGTACAAGACCAAATATTAAAATGTTTTAAATCTTTAAGGTTTTTTATTCTACTTAATCTATAAATGATGTGCAGTCTGTTATAGTAATTTTCTGCATCATTGTTTCTCATCTTTGTTTGCTTTTCATCTGCAAAACTAACCCAAAGTTTGCTCATTCAGGAATAAAGAAGCTAGTAGACAAACTGTATACATCATGCTAGCACACCAGCCATGTGAGAGGCCCCTGCACCCTCTCTTTGCCATGGAAGATATCGCTGCACCAGTCTCTGCTGTCCGATGTAATTTTAAGCATGCTACCTACAGTTCCACAGAGACATTATATAACTCATGCTTTTCTTCAGAATTTGCACAGGTAGAGGATTGAGCCACATTATTCCAAGTCTGATCCTCTCATTCTTGGGTTCAGTTTAGCCATGTATTTTCTCTAATTTCTCAGTACATATAATGTGCGAGAATGTCAAAATAAGTCTTTATGCTGTTGCTCTTAATTCAAATTATACATATTGCCTCAGGTACCTTGCAACGAGATGAATTATAAATACTTGTAATTATCACAATGATAGTTCCTGATATGTATGTCACTGTGGATTCCACTGGGGGGAAATATATTTTAGGTGTGTGGTTTTGGGGTTTTGTTTTTCAGTTAAGTGGCTCAATTGTAAGATTCGGCATAGTACTTTTTGTGATTTTTGTTAGATCTGTGCTTTTTTGCCCCATCATAATTTTATTTTGTTTTTTATTAAATGTTGCATTTTCCCTCTCTAGTTGCTAAAGATAAATACCTTTTTTTTTACAATTTTTACTGGTGTTGTGGGGAATGCTGTTACTTCATGTTTCATAGTTACTTTATCTCATAGTTTCAGTACTAATCCTGTTAAGAGATGATCAGTAGTGTTTCTCGGGTCACTTGTTTTTCTGTCCAAGGGGCATTTGGTAGTTTGAATATATTTGGATTTTTTTGACCCACTCTACCAACACTTTTAGTTCATCAGCTTAGTAGTTCTCACGGGAACACACTCAGGTGTCTTTGAAAACACTTTGGTTGTCAGTGTTTGTAATCTGCATATTACCCCATGTACAGTGCTGGTCACTCACTCACTCATGCCCGTCAGCCCAATCTGGGTATGGGCCGCCAACCACAGATCTCCAGAGTCCTCTATCCTGGGCCATTCGCTCTAGCTGGTTCCAGGTATAGCCCAATTTTTGCTATCAGCCTGAAGGTCGCGTCGCCAGGTGTTTCTTGGACGGCCTCTTTTCCGCATGGTCCTCACGTTCCATGTACCTATGGTAATCCTCCTGGTTGCAAGAAGGGTAATCAGCTTAGTGGCTTCCTCACGGCTTTCAACACCCAGCGTCATGCATCTTCGAGTTGAAGACCCTTCTTTTTCCAGGATAAAAGTCTCTATTGTCTCTGTTGTTGGCGTTTCTATAGCAGGTTGATTTTTTACGGGGTGGAGTTGCTAGCCCCACGCCCAACCCTCCTCCTTTATCCTGACTTGGGACAGGCAGATGGCCCCAAAGGACCTCTCTGGTGGAATTTACAGTGCTGGTAGTGCATGAAAACCGGTGATGCATTTTGTTAGAGCCAAGTTTTCAGCAACTCTAATGAATACTGTTGAGCCAAATTCTTAAGTGCTTAATGATGCTAAACTAACATTGAAAACTTTACAGGAGATTTGCATCAGAAAGGGTTACAGAATTTGGACAATTGTTTGTGTGTTCAGTATTCTCCAGACCAGATTATCCTTATTTCCAATTAATTGCTACTATGATTGTTTTAGCAGTTTTTGCACACTCAGCATGGCATCAGCTTGGTCCCTGAGGCCATTTTTAAAATGTTCCATTTTTTCAGAGTCTAATTTTTTAAACCATCAGGGTTTATTGATAATTCCCCTAGTTCTGGTCTTATTAATATAAATCCACTTGCTCTGGACTGGCTAGCACTGTTTTTATTTATTCTCTGAGACTGCAGTCAGGAATATCAGCAGTTCTCAACCTATTTACCATTGCGGGCCACATATGCAGCCCACAATGTGTTATGTGTTATATCTCTATGACCCTGCGGACGTGGGCTGCAGTTCTGTGCTGACTTGGCTGCAGGTTGAGAACCACTGCAATGTTATGTATGTGTTATCCTTTGAGCAATTGTACATATGCATGTTCTTCTATGAGTATGTATGTGGTTCGTGGGCCAGAACATAGTCTTTTGGCTGGCAGTATCCACATGGTGTGCATACACCCATAGTCTCTTTGTGCTCCACTATTAGAGAGAGATGCTCCAGTCACCATTAGTTCTTCTCAGTCTCCTCACAGTTTTGAGATGGAACGCTTGCTGTCTCTGCAACAGCCAGCAATCTTTCTTACCAGTTAGCTAATTGTATAGTTAGTAGTAGTTAGTTTGCCTGTTGGAAAATTGTTAGGTGTTAGAATTTTATACTCTTAGTAAATTTTGTAATTTTTGTTGTAGTTAATTTGAAACCCAGGAGGGTCTCTTCTAAATCTTCAGGCTTCAAATACTGCCCAGAATGTGATGAACCTATGCCAGTACAGGACGGGTATGTGAAGTGCCTATATTATCCTGGAAAATCTATTCAATCTGTAAGTCATTCAACTCTTGAACAGGAAGGACAGAGATGGATGACTTTAGATCTCCCTAATTAATTAGTCCATAAGAATGGAGTCTGATCTGCCCCCATTAGACACCCACCTGTTCGAGATCCATTGGAACTGAAGCCCTTGTGGAAGAAGACGACGTCCAGCTAGACCTATTGGCACCAGCAGTACCAACAGGTGTATCATTCTTAACTGATGAGGTCATCACCCCATCTTCACCATCCTACCTGATGACCAAGGACAATACCAAGAACTTTTGCAGAGAGTGGTAACTGAACTTCAGATCCCACTTAAGGAGATCCATTATACGCAGCATAAACTCCTGGGATCCTGCAACCCACTGGTCCCAATTATGTGGCCCTCCCAGTTAGTGAGGCCATCGTGGTACCAGACAGGGTGGTATGGCACACCTGCATCTTGCACCCATACATCTAGAAGGACTAAGAGACAATATTTTGTGCCTGTGAAAGGAGCAGTATTTTTGTTCACCCACTCTGCCTCCAACTGCTGGTAGTACAAACAGCCACAGAAAGATCCAGGCTGCTGCACCCCAACAAGGGCACTAAATGCTTGACTTTCTAAAGAGGAAGGTATTCTCATCTACCAGCCTTCAGTTTAGTATTGTTAACTACCAAGCCATGTTAGCAAAGTATCATTTTGCATACTATTCCAATTCCTGGAGTTTAAAGACACACTCCCTGGGGACAACAGGGCCTAATTCCAAGCCCTCATCAACAAGAGTAAACTAATAGCAAAGACCACGTGTCAAGCCACAGTGGATGCAGCCGATACTACAGCTCCAGCCATAGCAACTGTGATAATTAAACTGTGTGAATCATGGCTTTACTCTTTAGGGCTCTCCAGGGCGGTTCAGAATATTATTGAGGATCTGCCCTTTGATGAGTCTAACCTCTTTAGCAAGAAGACGGATGGATCCTTAGATTGTTAAAAGACTCCAGGACAACCCTCCACTCCCTGAGCATTTGTACCCTGGCCCAAAAGAGGAAGCATCATAAACAGGTGTTTAAGCCACATGAACCTTCTCTCTGGCCCCTCTTCAGTGGCCACTCTTTCGATGGCATCCTCCAACAGGAAGTGGACCCTCTCCTCAAATGAGGGGCTAGAGAGCAAGTGCCACCTTAGATATCAAGGCAAAGTGCTCCCAATATTTCATAGTTCCCCGAAAAAAGGAAGGATGGAGACTAAATAAACTAAATATTTTTATCTGCAGATTTAAATTCCACATGGTTATGTTGGCATCAATAATTCACTCCCTGGAAAAAGACACATGGTTTGCGTCTCTCAGCATGAAAGACGCTTACATTCATATGGACATTCATCTGTCCCACGGAAGGTTCCTCAGAGTTCTGGTGAGACAGGGACACTACCAGTTCAGAGTACTCCCTTTTGGGCTGGCAGTAGCACCCAGGTCTTCATAAAGGTCTTCTCAGTGGTGGTGGCCCAGATGAGATGAAACAGCTACACCATCTTCCCATACCTGGATCACTGGCTCCTGACAGGCAGATCTAGCTGGGAAGTTCAGATGGCAACCTTAGCCATGCTCCATATTCTGTCATCTTTGTGAATCTGCATAAACATGGAGAAATCCACCCGGATTCCCATGCCAGACTATAAATCTTCTAGGAGTGACCCTAGACTTGACCTCAGCAAGGGCCTACCCTCTGTTGACAGTTTCCAGGCCATGAAAAGTCTGATGGGACAAGACCTCCAACTACTGTCAATGTCTGTCTTCCCCTGCTAGGCCACATATCTTCTTATACTTATATAATGCTATTAGCCAGGCTTCACTTCCATTGCCTTCAGGCCTAGTTTCAAATCTAGTGCAAGGCCAGATTTAGAACCATGCTTGGTATAGTCAGGTTCAAATTAAGTCATAAATAGCAAGCATCAATTTGGAAAAAGCCCTATTTAAATCAGCCACTTAAAAATATTCAGTTTTTTACATACTGCAAAAACTGTAAGTCTGTGACTCATCCAAAAAATCCAGACATGCGAGACCACATTTGAGGAAACTGAAATGACCTTTTGCTGCTGAAAAAGTCTTTATGGCACCAGGTTACAGAAAGTGATATACAAATATCCTATCTAATAGGTGCTTCCTAAGATTCTGGTTCACATATTAGTCACTCAACATTCATCCACCAGCAAAATTAAAAATAAATTGGAATAAGTTTTGATCAATGTCTTCTTTCTTTTCTTGCAAATAAGACTATTTACAGCAATCTTTTTATTTTGGATTTGGGTAAAAGTGAAACAGCTTATCTTCCGACATGTTCATAATCACTTTTTTAAAATTAATTCTCTATCAAGATGAAACCCATAAAACAATTTTTAAAAAATGTATATAAAGTCTATGTTCTGTATTTACTATTTCTCTCACATGGCCTCTGTTGGAGGCAAAATACTGGATTATGTGGACAACTGATCTGATCCAGTATTGTAACTTATCTGTTATGTTCCTAAATATTAATCATATAATGCACACATTTGGCTATGCTCCATAGAGCAAAAAATGGAGAGTAAGACTTTCAAGTAATGCAGATATTGATGAGCCATCTGCAAAATGGCCTAAGTTATCATTTTTCAGGCTTGAAGTAAATTTCTCCAAAAGTACATTTTGAAAGAAATAGACTGTGTTAAATTTGATTATTTTTCACCTCCTCCCCTCCCCTGCCCAAGGTTTGATTCAGGGAGGAAAATCATAACCTTTACTATTGCCTATTAGCATGTTTTACTATTAATCAAAATTCAATTAAGCGTAACATAACCTTCCTAATTACTGCTCTACTTGGGCCTGTCAAAAGGCCAGAGGGTGGTTTTACTATTTAGAATCAGAGTTACTTTAGTTCTAGATATCTTTCTTACAAAGAGAGAGTCATTAGGCTGATTCCTCAGACATTTTACAAGAACAGTCAGTAAATACCACTTGCCACACCATGTCGATTTGCTTCGTGGTGAAGAGGCTGAGTGCTGAAAGCAGAAATATTAGGAACATCATGCCAGTGTGTGGTTATGACAGCTGACAGAAGAACTTAGGCACTGCAGAGAAAGTAGACATGTCCACAGAACACAAGCTGATGAAGAGCAGGGGGCAGTATCCCAGTTTCATACATGAAGGGTGAAACAAAAGGGAATAAATCAACAGCTGGGATCCCTGCCAATGCTAATCTCTTCTATCTGTAGCTCTTCTGCTGTAACTACAGTACCCTATCAATCAAGGTATTAAGATATTCTTTTTTTCTGGAGTCAGAATAGGTACAGTATTTCCAGGAATCAGGATAACCGCCCATAAATCAGCTGTGTTCTTAATGTGATTGTTCTGCTTCATTCTTCTTGAAAGACAAACCCAGAAGGGAAAGTGTCAGTAATTGTATCTTTGATCTTTGGAATAATTGGATGATGGCTCTTAAATCTGAGAAGATTGTTGGGCAAACTGAAGCTGAAATCACCTGCTGCATTAGTTCAGGGGCTGATTGGAGTGGCTGGAACACCAGCAGAAATATGACACATTCTACTTTATTGACTCTGTTTACTTTTAAACAGCTTCCTATTTCTTCGGTTTACTTGTTATGGACAGGTAATATTTTAATGGGTGCTTGATTAGACTGGCACAATGAATTAGCCGTCAACTTGACATCTATATTGCATTAGACTCTGTATCTGTTTAGTCAGGACTACATGAAATTCAGGAGTCTATTGAAAATCAGATTTCCATGCTGCTTTGTCAAAACAAATTTAATCACAATCAGAACATGTGGCATCCATCATTTCCACTTCAGAAGGCATCAACTGGCCCAGATCAGCAACAGGGAGCACTGCTGCCACTGCTGTCTTTCACTCTTGTGAAAATTAAATTTAACTATAGATCTTTGATAAATGAGTCAGTCTAGACCATCAAACATGGTGATTAAGTGTTCTGCATTAAAGAAATCCCCCATAGCTTCACAAGTGGAGATAAAGTACTCATTCTGTCTGGCCTTGAGTCCTGCCACCTGAACTGGGTTGGCACAATATGGGTTTTTGGACTTTGCCCTACAGTTCAGGAATGTGTTTTCTAGAAATCCCAAATCTATTATTCTAGTTATTTTTACCTGCATTCCAGTGACCACTCCAAATTCTCTCTCTCTCTCTCTCTCTCTCTCACACACACACACACACACACACACACACACACATTAATTGTGGGTGAGTTTTGTTTTTTCTAGTGCATTCATTTCATACGGAAAAGACTGTGCCCATATTTTCCTGCCGTTCCAAATGAAAGAAAATAGGCAATTCTCTGTCAGAAATCTCAAACAGGGTAACATAATATAGGTTATTATTGTTGATTTCAGATATACTTTTACTTTCTTGGGTTTTGTTTTATTTTCCCCCATCTTATCTTTTTAGGACAGAAATTTTCTTAAATTAGCATTAAGAACTTCAGTAGATAAAAGTAGACCTCAGTAGATGAAAATTAGATCTAGGGCCTTTTAGGGGGTTCTCTCTCTCTCTTACCCCCTTCCCCTTTCTGTGGAGAATGGCCAAATATATAATAGTATTACCATTTAGGAACTCTCTTGATCTGATATGGTAATTTATCCATTACCACGACTATGTCTCAAATTCTGTTCCATTAGATACTAACAGAAGGGAATTTTTTTCTTTCACCAGTTCCAAATTAATATGACCCCAGCTTCTTTACATTTTAGTAGATAATTAATGTCCTTCAGGACCCATCATGAAACACTAACGGGGCATTAAAAAGATTATATCCAGTTACTGATGTGATCTGTAATCCAGGTCCAATAATAATGTGTGTTTGGACTGTCCTACCAGTTAGCAGTAAAGTTTCCTATATTCCCACATCCCCTCCAGGATAGGTTATTGGTTGTTTATAAATATGTGTAAGTTTTGCATGAGTAAAGTACTATTGATATAAAATTGTTTCTCTTTATAATGACATACAGAAGCTAATCCACCAAACCACAATGATAACAGTTCTCTGCTAACATATTTCATGTCTCCATTAAATTAGCGTTCTCCTTTACATCCTCATTGATCCAATATTTTTGCAGGGTGGTAGCCTTTAACTAGTGATTCAAAAATGTAATTTTTTTAATAAAGGTCTGTTAAGTTTTATGAGAAATATAGCATCAGAGTTATAAATACTGAGAGAAAGGTAGTCTTGAGTGTCCAAAACAGTCTGTAATTTTTAGAAACCTTCTTAGTGTCTCCATGTTATGTGATCTATTCTGTGTATTCCATAATCTTCCCAGATTTCAAAATTCTCCATTTTTGTGTGTATGTGTAAATTAAATTTAGGTTGCCTTCTACACAAATTAATGTTGTGGAGAAACCACTTGGTGTGTGTGTAATGTCTTATTCCTTGCCAGCAAAGTAGTTGTTATTGGGTTTTCAGAGATGGATTATTCCTGCAATCTAAGGCACTTTGTTAATGTTTAGTTCTAAAGAGTTCTGCTGTTCTAACTGAAATAAAATGTATGTCTGAGTTAAGTTTGGAATCCAATTAACAGTAGCTCTTAACTGTCTGGATTGGTATTATACTTCAGTGTTTGGGACTGCCATCTCCCAGTTTGACAGGTCTATAAAGTATATTAACATTTATGTGGAGTTTTGTTTTTTCCATGTGAGGTGAAATATCTTTTTGCATTTGCATTCCTGAAGCAGTTTGGCCGATATCATAATTAGAAGTTACTTAAAATAAAAGAGTGAGTTGAAGCAGAAAATGTATTTTAATGTAACTGTCCAGTCTGTCTAGGAAAAATAGTTCTGTTCCATATCTCCAAATAATGAAGTACAATTAAGATCATGTAAACTGATGTATATTACTTAATAACTATACTTGGAAGTATTTAATTGAATCTTTTCCCTCACTGAATCCAAATGTTATGGGTATCAGTTGTATTTTAATGCCAAAATTTTTGAGGCGTTGTTTTGTTTTTTACCTTGCCAAAACTATTCAGTTTCATACATTTTTACTCAAGGTAATTGTGGAGATTGGTTAAGAAAAGTACAATTTTATTTTGGATACCTGCTATTTTTATTCCATGAGTTCAGTTATTGCCTGAGATTCTTTGGCTGAATGGTTCCATGGTCAGTGCAGAAATCAGGACATCCTTGCCTGGTGCCTCTGGGTAAAATGAAAATATTTATCTTCACCTTTGCAGTAAACTAGTGATATAGTGCTTTTATTAATCAAAGAAAGTTCTATCCAATTCTGTGTTGTTCAAAGGCAGACAGCAAAAAATTCCACCTTACGCAAGAGGTTTTTCAGCATCTAATGTTAATATTGTACATTGATTTTATCTGACCAGACAGTATGGATCACTACCAACAGTAGTTTAATTTTGTCTGTTAAGAAGGATTTGTCATCTCTGCATATATACATAGACAGGGTTTTTTTAACCATAGCCAATATTTTTTTTACATCACGGTTTAATAGGGGGAATAAGAGGGGCACACACAGCAAGATCTTTAGCTAGCTTAGGCAGAACTCTTACGTATCCTTATCTTATTGATTTCTGAAGCTGATTCCCTTCAATACAGAGTTGAAAACATCTGTCATTGGGCTTAAAAACATTTTCTTGATGTCTTATTAATTCCTCTGGATGCCTTTCTGGGCTGAGTTTCACCTGATTTTAAATATGAGATATCTGTCCCTACCTCTTCATTCAGAATGACTGCTGCTAATAAGCTTTTTCTATCCAAGTCTATAAATACTGAGATGTTAGCTCCCCATAGATAGTGGTAGCTTTGGCCTGTTTCTGGGTTTTCAGACTTATACAATTTGTGATAGTACTCTGAAAAAACAGTGCTCATTTCTTTGACGTGTGTGGTAGTTTTTGGCTGGGTATGTTTGCATTGGAGATTTTTGCCCCACTCGCATCCAGGCCAAAACTCTGTCCTCCGTATTCCCTTTCTTGTAATATTTCTGCTTTGTATATATGTGCTTTTTCAGTTTGATCTGTTAATAAGGTACCTAATTTCATTCTTCCATTTTGAAATTGTTGAAATATTTTTAATCCGTTTTTCTGTGTGACTGACCTATTCTATTTTTTTTCCTTTTCAAGCTATTATGTCTAGTCTGTTTTGTGTCTGGAAGGCTCTGCTAATTAACTGACCTGTTGTTATAGCTTTCCCTGCCTCTCACAGCAGGCCCTTCTTAATGTTATTTTATTATTAAGTTCAAAGCACTGAAGGATATAATTTTAATAGCTTCCATTCTTAGGGCATCTGCTGCGATGCAGGAAGAAGCAGGAAAAAGATTGACCTCCTCTTTCAGAGCCTTATTGCCACTGATGGTCAGGGCCAGCATCTGTTACAGGCAATGGGAATTTTCCCAGCGGGGACACTCTTGTAAGTGTGTCCTGACGGGTGTGTCCCTATAAAGGCCAAAGCATCTTAATTTCCTTGGTTGATAATTTGCTCCTTTCTGAGATCTCAATCTATCAGCTGAGCACACAGGCCTGCAGGGTGGAGGCTGAGGTGGTTAGAGCCAGCCTGATGAGGAAATCTGTAAGGGGTCCTTGAACTGGACTCTACAACCAGCTGCTTGATGTGTTCATAGTTGCCTGTGCTGCTTTGCAAACTACTGTTGTTTTTGTACCAGTTTAAGCTTTCTTCATTTGTGTTTCTTCTTTCTCTGAACACACAGAGGAAAAGTTAGGTTATAGTTATGGCAAAAAAATATTGATATGGATCTGCAATCCTGATGAAGTCAAGAGAATTACATCATCATCATCATAGAGAACTTTTGGTATTTGTATGTGCCTAAAAATACCTCTTTACCATATGCTGATAGTGATAGATAACTCAGTCACATGATCTGTCTCTCTTGGACGAGAGAGACAAAAAGAAAGGTGGAAGGAGAAGACCTGTGATGAGAAAATGTGCATCACAGTTTAATATGTGATAGATCTTAAAATGACTGTTGGCTTCAGTATGTGAAAGCAGAATACTGGAATATGAAATAAATAAAATGTGACCTTAAAGTTGCTGTCTTTTTTCTGCTGTTTCCTGTCTTATTGTTCCATTTTTTTCTATTCAAAGGAAAGGATCTCCTGCCTTCATTATTTTTTCTTTTTTTTCTGAACTCCCTTACTCTTTCTCTTCTCTGCCTGTTGAGTCTTATTTTGTCTCGTTTTCCCACCTCCAATCTTCTTTCCTTGAGGGCTCCCATACACTGATACTGTCACTCCATTTCTAAATTTCCTGTCTCTGACTCCTCAATCTGTTGCTCGCTCATCTTCTTGTAACTATAGGAACCTCAGCCCCCAGGCAGTCTTCCCTTCTGTATGTCCTCTTACTCTGTCAGTGTGTCTGTGGGGACTCGGAGAATCTCAGTACTTCCCCTTCAGCAGGACTGTGTCCTATACCTCCTGCATTGTCTACGTTCTGGAGCAAACATCTCTAGTTCCATGCCCTGGTTGCTGCTTTCTTAGGGCAAAATGAAGCATGTGAGTTTCCAGGGCCTTATGGTTCAACAGCAATCCTTCCTGCTTGGAATTAAGACAGCATTTTAGGAATATTGCAGAAGTGGAGCCCCCCCACCCACATTTGCCACTCAGGGAACACAAGTCAGATGATTTTCTCCATCCAGGCTGGTTTTGACAAATCCGTTTGGTTGCTTCCCATTTGTACTCACAGGAATAGCAAAAACTCAGTGGGGATGATGGCACGACCTAGTGCATGGCATCCTAGTTGTGTGCATAGTTCACCTAGGTCTGAGCTGCAACTATTTCATTAATGACATAGGGACAAAAACAGCTTATAAATGTACAGTGGATCAAAACTGCAAAAATATACAGGAATCAGTAAAACTGTGTCCAGATGATATTGCATCAACTGAATAGGAGAGTGTAATGGAAATAAGAAAAATAATTTTGCTGTGCCAATAGCATTGAATAGAAATACAAATATAATATATATTTTAAGTAAGACCAGCTAAGAATTGATCACAGAGCTTCAGGTTACCCATCCCATGGTACTACAACAGAGGATCTACAGGACCTCTCACCCAAAATGTGTCATTAGATGTTCTGGTGAGAAGTCATATTTTATTATGTCACTAATCTTAATCTCTGAATAATTTATACTGTAATCCTAATGGCATTTCTGGAAAGTAACAGGGACTAACAATACTACTTATGCTAATTCTTTCGTTTAATGTTAATTATAAAGATCAATCTTCTTGTTTTAAATGCATAACACTTTAGGAAAGGAATGATTGTTCTTTTTAAAATGGGACCTCTTGCCTGGATTATTAAATAGGCAGAAATCATCTGAATTTAAAAAAAAAATAAAACCCAAATCGCTTTATATTATAAGGTCAATTTGTGCACTTATTTACCTATTCTGGATTGTGTTCAGATTAGTAGGATGATAATACATATAATGCAATAATATTCAATATATGGAATATAATTTGATCATTAGACTTCTCAGTTTTTCGTATTATGATATCTTCAACCCTTTGAGCCATTATTAACAATAAAATATCATCCCTGCACAAAGAAGCAATTGTGATCGGAAGGATTCAATGCGTAGTGAAAGAGGCTCAAAAAATGATTCTTTTTGCAATGTATTTGTGATGGGTTTGGTCACAGAGACTCCCTTGGGGCTGTCACCTAATGTGTTGAAACTATCTCTGAGCATGTTTTCCCTGCCAGCCTGGGACTCCAGAACCCTGTCTTGTTGAGCAGACATACTAGCTTGGTGCAACACAGCCCCAGGGTCTGACCATGCCCCCAAAGCTGCAGACTTAACTGAAAATAGCTCAGCAAGTACTCCTATCTCCAGCATCCAGACACCCAGCTCCCAATGGGATCGAAACTCCAAATAAATCCATTTTACTCTGTATAAAGCTTATACAGGGTAAACTCATAAATAACACTCTATAACACTGATAGAGAGAGATGCAGAGATGTTTGCTCCCCCTTGGTATTAATCACTTACTCTGGGTAAGTTAATAAACAAAAGTGATTTCATTAAGTATAAAAAGTAGGATTTAAGTGGTTTCAAGTAATAACAGACAGAACAAAGTAAGTTACCAAGCAAAATAGAACAAAAAACGCAAGTCTAAGCCTAATACGGCAAGAAACTGAATACAGGTAAATCTCACCCTCAGACCAGTCTGTCACCACAGACCCGGCCCCTTTCCCTTGGTACAGTCCTTGTGTCCAGATCAGGGTTATAGGATCTCGTACTGCCCCCTTGTGTTCTGTTCCACTCCTTTTATAGCTTGGCACAAGCAGGAATCTTTTGCTCTCTGGGTCCCACCCTACCTCTAAAGGAATAACACAGGTTAAGATGATTCCAGTAACGGTACACGGACATATATCTGTGAGACCCTCAAGCTTCCTGCGCCTGACTCACGAAAACACCAAGTAAGGCTTTGCAGTAAACAGACCATTACACACCAATTTGTACCAGCAGTGGGAGCCATCAAGATTTCTAACCCACCATTAATGGCCCACAGTTGCGATAATACCAATAGACTTCAGGAAGTATACCTTCATATTCTAGTTTAGAGATACAAGAAAATATACATACATAAAAATAAGGTGAACCACCACTCATAGTTAATATAACTTGTAATGATCCTTAACAAGAGACCTTTTTGCCATAAAGCAGTATTGTCCAGTTACATCATATTTACACTCATAGGCATAAAATTTCCATAAAAATTATGGAGTCTCAGCATCACATACTAGGTATGATATCATTATGGTACAGCAGAGAAAATAAATGAAGATACAGGAATATGGGAGAATAAAAACAACATATTACATTAGAACCTAAGGTGAGATATTATAGATCCAAACTCAAGCAAATGATCCTTCCAGATAACTGCTCGAGAAGGTCTGAATCCAATTATCCAGCCTCTCACACAATATAATATAATCATATAGCCAGCATTCAGTGATCTACTCTATTACTATTGTCATCACATGAATCACAGCTATTCGAATTAATGATAGCAAATAGTCAAGCATGGAAAACTTACAATGACAAGTCAAACATCGTAAAGCACTGAAATGGCAATTACTTTTCCCCAAATACCCTTATCTCATTACCTAACTACCCGTTTGCATAAGCATACATCTAATTCTGAACCTAGAGTCAAATGTGGTCTGCATGAACTCAACTTATATTACCCTTGGATCTGATACGCGCTGCCACCAGCCAAAAATCCAGTTGTTTGTCTCATCTCGTTCCCCAAAACCTCCCTGGGGGACCCCAAGACTCAGATGCCCTGAGTCTCTACACAAAGGAAATAACCTCCTCTTGTTCTCCTCTCCACCCCGCTCCCCTCGGGGTTTATCGGAGAACTTCCTACTAATCCTAATTAAAAACCAAAGGGCAATTTACCTCCCCCTCTTCTTCCCCTCCCAGTCTTCCCTGCGAAGACCGTAATCCTGGCACAGGATGATTCTATCCCTAACCTAACTTAGAAAGGAAAATCCAACAGTTTTAAAAAGAAATTATCTAAAAAAGAAAGAAAAGCAACATAAAATCCTCTGAACAAGATAACATATACATCAATGACTTGAAAAGAAAATTATAAAAGACAGCCTTATTCAAAAAAGAAATACAATTAAACACCAACGCACTACAACACATGTAAATACAAAAAAACAATAAAGACTATTGTTTTTCTAACTCCACCTTTGTACTCACACACTTGAACGAAGATAGAAGCTGAAGATAGAAAGGATCCCTCTCATAGCGAGAGACAGACCGGAGACACAGACAAAGGGACACACACCCAAACATTCCCTCCGTGAGCTTTTAAAAATCTGGTTTCCTGATTGGTCCTCTGGTCAGGTGTGTGGTTCCCTTTGTTAACCCTTTACAGGCAAAAGAAACATTAACTCTTAGCTATCTGTTTATGACACCTGTGCATACTCCAAATAAGGTTGATACATATTTGATTGGTACCACTGTTGGTATGTTAAGTCCTACTGCACTGGCAATTTGTCAAGAAACTCTGGTGTCTGGAATCGTCTTGATCCCTGTATATTTTAGTTAGGGGGACCAGACATTCCGTTTTTAAAGAGACAGTCCTGTGTTTCAACCCTCTTGCAGGTGTCTTGACTTTTTCTAAGAACAGGCAAATTGTCCCGTATTTTTGGTGTACCCCCCATCAGTCCTGGTGGGCCCAGCTACTGGCCGGATACCAGTGGTGAGTGGGGTGGTCCAGTGGCCAACAATGGGGGTGGGTGTGCAAGGCTGGTGGCAGGGTGAAGATGCAGCGTGCAGGGCTGGCGCATCCCCCTGCTGGTCTGTAAGCATAGCTTCTGCTGTGTGCTAGGTCTCAGACAATAGGGCCCTATCCCCCAGTCCTCTTTCCAGCCGATACTGGCTGTGAGCTGCAGTGTTGGGTGAGTGGAGGCAGGCACCAGGTGGTGACCGGTTATGTGTCATCTCTGCTGCCCACCCAGCCTGTTTCAGCCCTGACCTGGCAGGCTCCACAGTAGCCCCACAGGCAGGGGCTTAGCACCTTCTTTAACCCCCCTCCGCCCTGCCCTGGGTCCTGCCCACAGGGAGGGCGGGGCTGCTCTGTCCCCTAGGCACCCTCCCCTGCTGAGCCACCTCTCTGGCCGGGTTCACTGAAGCCCCTGTAGTCAGGTTCCCGGGGCCCTGGTGCACAATGCATTCTTAGGGCTTACTCCCTTCCTGCCCGCACTGTAGCTGGGGAGCAGGAGGGGGCTGGGTTATGTCGGTGGCCAGCAGCAGCCTGGAGGTGTTAGCTGCCTTTCAACACTGTGCAGGCAGGAAGGGACAAACTGCTTCCAGCCACAGGGGAGAGGGGGATGGGGAGGGGAAGATGAGCTCTGCAAAGACATGGGCCAGTTCATCCCTCCCCTCCCTCCCCCAGCGGCTGGAAGCAGCTCCCATCCCTTCTCTCCCATACAGTTCCAAAAGGCTGCTGCTGGCCACATTCTGGTGAACCCTGGCAAAAATCTGAGGAGAGGGGGCATGTGACCCTGTGTGCCCTCCCCAGGTGTTGCCTTGGGAAGATACGACACCAGGTATCCAGGAGAGATGAGTCCATCCCGGGGGCCTAGCCAGGCATGGAGGATGGAGAGTGCCTGGCAGGGAGGGGAGGGTCGGTTGGTCACCCGCCCTGTGTGAGAGAGGTGTACTAGAGTGTGTGTGCGTCTCCTCTCCCTTTGTGAACCCTTAAGCCTTAAAGATAAGAAGGTAAATAAAAAGAATCCAACTAATTATTTATTTTTAACAGGGGCTCAACTTGATGTCAACTTGATATTAATTTGAACATTTGTACTGCATAGTTCTGATTGATTGCCATTGAATTTGCTTGAATATGAGTAATTTTACCAGGTATCCCATATTCAGCATAGGGAAATATGGTCACCCCAACTTTAGTGGTTCATCTATAGATTTTCAGGAGTCTGCAGCCACAGAAGAACTCATGTAGCAGAGTGTATGTAGTCAAGCAAAAAAGGATATGTGGGATATAAGCTATCCATGGCCACTGAGAGCCAGACCAGTGTAGATATTAAAGGGTTAAAATGATTGCAAAATTCCCATGTTTAAAGTAAATGAACAATATGGGAAAGTTTGGATGATAACTGTTGTGTATATGAAGTGTAACATTAGTATCTTGTGAATAGAGCAGGGGTTCTCAAGCTTCAGTATTTGTGACCCTTTTCACACAGCAAGGCTATGAGTGTGACCCCTCCCTTATAAATTAAAAACACATTTTTTTATATTTAATACTATTATATATGCTGGAGGCAAAATGGGGTTTGGAGTTCGAGGCTGACAGCTTGCAATGCCCCGCATAATAACCTGGTGACACCCTGAGGGGTCACAACCCCCAGTTTGAGAACCCCAGAATAGAGAGCGAATTGGAGGATGCTCTGTTGTCATGTCAGTGGCATGTAATGGATGAGTGGTGAAAATGTATTAGGGGAGTAGTGAATGTGTTATATATGGTACAATATGGTGAGGATATGTGGCTCTCATTGTCAGTGAAGATGTATGGTGTGCTGGTCTAAGGTCTCCTCATGAGTATGAATCTGGAAGCGGAATCCGTTGTTTGGGATTGAAGTGAGATGGAGAGGCCTCCCACTGGACCAGAGAGAGAGGAGCCACTCTGTGATCCCTGGTGGGTGGAGCCAGGCCAGGCTCACCCCTCCTGCTGCAAACTAAGGGGTGGGACAAGAAGTATAAAAGGCAGGGCCTCTAACCCAGTTGACTCTGAGCCAGGGAGCAGACATCTCCAGGCCACTGCAGACCCTGGAGCGGAAACTGTACTGCACTCCACCCTTCCTGAGGGCCTGAGCTCTAGATTCTTTGTCCTCTGCCTAGGGTTGCCAACTTTCTAATTTCAGAAAAAGAGAGAGTCTGCAACAAAGAGTTTATAATGTAGCTAGACAAAGGTGGGGAGAAATGTATGATACACTGGCTCTTCTGCAATTACTAGTGAACAACATTCACTTTTTAAGAAATAATACATTTCTTTCAGAGTTCCCTTCTCTTTAAAAATTTGTTATGAAATGAATACACACATATTTTAGGTCATCAAATTTTTTGTGCACAAGCCAGCAAAAGGGATAAAAGTCAAAGAGTTTGTCTGCAAATTTTATTCGCACAGGTATATGCACATGCCGCAATACACACACCTCCCTACACAAAGTCAGTCTCTTACACACATAAATTTATGCATGCACACACTTGCCTACATAGAGACATTTTTTCATATGCTTTTCCAGGTGCTGACTAAATCATCCAGCCGGGAAGGGTGGAGGGTGGGCTGGAGGGAAAAAGATGGGAGGAAGGGGGAGGAGAGAGGATGGGGAAGGAAAGAGGCCAAGGACGAGAGCAGAGTGGGGGTGAGAGGGAGCAGTGAAGGAGAGAGGAAGGGGGTATGTGGGGTGGGTGGGGATGCCGGGGGAGGCAGAAGGCTACAGGTGCATGAGGATGTGGGGGCACAGGAGTGTATAGAGACATAATGGGAGTGCAGCAGTGTATGAAGGTGAATGGGGTGCAGGGCTGTGGGGGGTGAGGGACATGGGGCTGGCAGCTCTATGATGTAGAGAGGATGGATGTGAGAGTGCTGTAAGGGGTGCTGGGATGGGTAGGTGTTGGGGGCAGGACAGGATGGGTTGGAGGAGGGATGCAGTGAGAGGGATGGGAGTGCAGGGGGTTTGGGATGGGGAAGGATACAGTGATGTTGGTGTGGGGGGTGGGACAGGGAGGGATGCAGTGATGAGGGTGCAGGGTGGGATGGGAAGGGNCTCCTGGGTGCTGGTAATGGGATGACAGACAAACCACGGTATGCCACAGCTCGAGCCCAGCCACATGAGGAGCAGGGGGAGAAGAGGGCTGGGCAGCAGTTCCTCCCCTGCCCTGACCCAGCCAATGGGAACTGCGTCTCCGGGTAGGGGGCAGGGCATCCCCTGGCCACCCCTAAGACAAGGAGCTGAACATGCCGGCTATTTCCTGACCCGGACACCTGGTCACCCTAATTCCGCCCTGCCCGAGGGTCTGAGCCCTAGATTGTTTGTGCTCTACCCTATCTGAGGTCCTGAGCCCTAAGACTGTTTGGTTAATCTGCCCTGCCTGAGGACCGGAACCCTGAGACTGTTGGTTTGCCCTGCTGTATTCTGCCAGAGGGATCTTGGCCCCAGCACTTGAATTACTAATCCCCTTAAAATGAGTGGGGGCTGCATGGTATAGTGAGACTGAGTGGCCTCCCACTGAGCCAGAGGGGGAGAGACGACCACTAATCCACTACAGGGATACTTTGTTGTACATTTCCATACTTTAAAAAACTCAGAATATTGTCAAGTGTAGTGGTAATATTAACTAATGCACATTACAACATTAACTTTGAATTTCTTAGACTTGAGAAGTTTGTACTGTAAAAATATACATAAACTACCTAACACTATTTACTGTCTTGACTCTATCTTCATGAAAATATTTGTCTGGAAATTTCCTTTGTTTTCAGGGATATTTTAAAAAGAGTGCATGATACCTTCATGTACATTCTTGACTTGGAATCCCTGCACTAGCCAGTCCAGAGCTCAGAACCATACTGACTGGTTCAGAACTTGGAAGTTCACGGGTGGAGACTGGAGATTCCTCAGTGGTTGCTGCAGAGCTCAGAAGCTTCATCAGCATCCATGTCAGTAAGTATTGCAGTTTGCATGGGACAATGTGGATAGTAGCTCCTGCTTGACTCTAAGGAAACCACAGTTTGTGGCTACAATTATCATAAGAAGCAGATGGCAATGGTGCGTGTTTTAGGAAGCATGTATCTAATTTATTTATACTTCCAAAGGGTTGTAAAGGTTGGCACATATACAGAGGAAGGGTTCCTAGTGTGTGCATTAGCTGCTTTTAATAACTGCAGTCTGTGTTCTGCCCTTTTAGCCCTTAAGCAGGTGGGCCAGGGAGAGGAGTACGTGTACTGTCCAGAACTTTAGAGATCATCACCAATGCTTCAATCTGCACCCAGAAGCAAACAAAAAATCAGTATGGAGACTTGGGCACAGATATGAGTGACTGACTTCCATATTCAGGCAGCAGGACATTTCATCACATTGTAGATGAGCCTTGAAGTGTGGCAAAATATTTATATTCAAAATTGTAAATCCAAAATCTCTGGATCCAATCAGCACTTCAGCAATCTCAAAAAAAATCATTATCTTATTTTGTGGCCTTTCCCCAAAACAACGTGGATGTTTTCAGAGAATTATCCACAATGAATCCAAGATCTCTTTTTTGAGTGGTAACAGCCAATTTAAACGCCATCATTTTATATGTGTCGTTAGGCTTATGTTTTCCAGTGTGCATTACTTTGTATTTGTCAACACTGAATTTCATTTGCCATTTTGTTGCCCAGTCACCCAGTTGTGAGAAATCCGTTTGTAGCTCTTCGCAGTCTGCCTGGGACTTAACTATCTTGAACAATGTTGTATCATCTGCAAATTTTGCCACTTCACTGTTTACCCCTTTTTCCAGATCATTTATGAATATATTGAAAAGGACTATGCCCAGTACAGACCCTTGGGGGACACCGCTATTTACCTCTCTCCAGTCTGAAAACTGACCATTGATTCTTACCCTGTGTTTCTTATTTTTTAATCAGATACCAATCCATGAGAGAACTTTCCCTCTTATACCATTACTTTGCTTCAAAGCCTTTGGTGAGGGACCTTGTCAAAGGCTTTCTGAAAATCTAAATACATTATATCCACTGGGTCCCCCTTGTCCACGTGCTTTTTGACCCCCTCAAAGAATTCTAGTAGATTGGTGAGGCATGATTTCCCTTTACAAAAACCATGTTGACTCTTCCCCAACAAATTATGTTCATCTATGTGTCTGACAATTTTGTTCTTTACTATAGTTTCAACCAGTTTGCCCGTTACTGAAGTCAGGCTTACTGGCCTGTAATTGGCAGGATCACCTCTGGAACCCTTTTTAAAAATTGGCATCACTTTAGCTATCCTCCTCCAGTCATTTGGTACAGAAGTTCCAAATGATAGGTTACAGACTACAGTTAGTAGTTCTGCAATTTCATGTTTGAGTTCCTTCAGAACCCATGGGTGAATACCATCTGGTCTTGGTGACTTATTACTGTTTAGTTTATCAATTTGTTCCAAAACTACCTCTAATGACACCTCAGTTTGGGACAGTTCCTCAGATTTGTCACCCAAAAAGAACGGCTCAGGTTTGGGAATCTCCCTCACATTCTCAGCTGCGAAGACCTATGCAAAGAATTAATTTAGTTTCTCTGCAATGACCTTATTGTCCTTGAGCTCTCCTTTAGCTTCTTGATCGTCCAGTGACCCCACTGGTTGTTTAGCGGGCTTCCTGCTTCTGATATACTTTAAAAAAATTGCTATTACTTTTTGAGTCTTTGGCTAGCTGTTCTTCAAAAAACATTTTGGCCTTCCTAATTATATTTTTAAATTTCATCTGCCAGAGTTTATGCTCCTTTTTATTTTCCTCACTAGGATTTAACTTCTATTTTTTAAAGGATGCCTTTTTGCACCTCGCTGCTTCGTTTACTTTGTTGTTTAGCCACAGTGGCACTTTTTTGGTCCTCTTAGTTTGTTTTTTAATTTGGAGTATACATTTAAGTTGAGCCTCTATTATGGTATCTTTAGAAAGTTTCAATGCAGCTTGTAGGAATTTTACTTTTGGTAAAATTTTACTTTTGTGGAAAATGAACCCCATGCAGAATTTGGATCAGATCAGCCTAAGGCTCCATTACTGATACAAGTATAGGGGGGTAACAACTCCCAGTAGCTGCCCCCCAATTTCAGGAACACACAAGCTTTTTAAAGCTTAAAACTACAGACAAATTAGACATACTTCCATATTAATTACTTTATTTGGAATACATTACAAAATCAGTACAGGTCAAAAGCAAAAAGAACAATCACCCTCCTTATCTGGCTTTTCCTGTTATTGTTACTCACAGTCTGGTTCGTTTGCAGTTTGACTTTTCTAACATGCTATTGCGGTTATATTTTTCCTAAGCTTGGTTTATTACAAATTTGTTCTGTCTGGGGACTTTTCCACTGTGACTTCTCCTACCACTTGACACACATAAGCAAGCAGGGGCTCAGTTTATGGCCTGCAGGCAAGCTTGACCAAAGTCAGGGCCTTGACCTGAGTTTTATGTCCCGTTAATTTTCCCTCACACTAGCCTCCTCATATTTGTGAAGTTTCCTTTTCTGAAATTAAACGCTACAGTTTTGGGCTGCTGTGGTGTTTTTCCCACCACAGGGATGTTAAATTTAATTACATTATGGTCACTATTACCAAGCAGTCCACCTATATTCACCTCTTGGACCAGATCCTGTGTTCCACTGAGGACTAAATCAACAGTTGCCTCTCCTCTTGTGGGTTCCAGGACTAGCTGCTCCAAGAAGCAGTCATTTAAGGTGTCAAGAAACTTTATCTCTGCATCCCATCCTCAGGTGACATGTACCCAGTCAATATGAGGATAGTTGAAATCCCCCACTACTATTGGGTTTTTTATTTTAATAGCCTCTCTAATCTCCCTGAGCATTTCACACTCACTATCACCATCCTGGTCAGGTGTTCAGTAATATATCGCGGTTGCTATATTCTTATGATTAGATCATGAAATTACTATCCACAGAGATTCTGTGGTGCAGTTTGGTTCTTTTAAGATTTTTACTTCATTTGATTCTATGCTTTCTTTCACATATAGTGCCACTTTCCCACCAGAATGACCCGTTCTGCCCTTCTAATATATTTTTATACTCTGGTATTACTGTGTCCCATTGATTATCCTAATTCCACCTGGAATGAAAGTGGATAGTGGATGGCACTGAAGCTCAAAGGATCTGGTTCACCATGACACATGGTGCTCCTTGGAGTCCTCTACACAGACATGTTTGAAAATTTTCCCCTACATCCTTGGATAAAAGACAGTATTTTAGGTCATTAATGACACACCCACCAGTTGTTGAAGCAAGTAAATAGCCTCAGTGGACTCTAGATGAGCAATATTGATCCCTCCTCTGCCCCATAGATGGCCACTGGGGCAAAGCAGAAAAATGGAATATGAGTAGAAGAAACTGGAGTCTTGGCAGTTGCCCAATCCGTCCATAAAATGAAGATAACATTTTCTATACTATATACAATAAATAGTCATTTTTCTATCATTCTGATTCACTATACCAAAAAAGGATTTCTTCTTTCTCTGATTTTTATAACCCGTCAGTAGAGTGTAGTTTTTCACAATTACATGCTGTGAGGTGCAAAGGTTTTTTTGTGTTGGGAGACTGAGTTTGGAATATATTTTTGAAAATATGTTGAAAAAGTTTGTGGAGAGCAGATGCATGCTGAGTCAGAGTTCAGAGGATTAGAATATTATACACTGATTATATCAGGCAACAGCTGGGCCTTTGACTTGAGTGCCAAGTTTACATATAAATTGCATTTCTTCTGGGAGCAATCAAAAATACTAATATTTGATCAAGAAATTACTAGTTGAACCTTTAAATTGCATCATAAGAGGCTCAATGACCTTTGTTTAAGATTATTCTTTAGGGACTAAAAAATTAGCTTATCTGACTTCAAGCTTCATTTAGAGTAGAGTAGCCTCAGATACATCATTAGTGACTGAGGCTGGAATCCACGGAGGGATTTAGACATTGTAATGCAGAGCATCATGGGAGCCTAAATTTTAGGCACTTAGAAAATCACAGTAACAACACTGTGATCCACACAGCTGAGTTAGACACCTAGGCTCCCTGTACAATGAATGGGGAGAGTTAGGCCCTTAGAATGGGATCCATAAAAAAACGCATGCTAGGCAGGGAGCTGCCTAACCTAACCAATGGGGGATGCCAAAGTGCTAAGCCTTGCCACTTTCTCAAAGATAGGCATATAAATCTAGGCTGTAAGGAGGCATCTAGCTCTGCTAGTGATCCATGCATGGGAACCCATCTCCTGGATTAGGCTCCTATGTAGTTTCTTGAAGCAATAGCTGAGATGCCTGCCTTGCTGCACGCATAACCATCTGACTGTTTAGGGCGGAATCCATGAAGCTAGATAAGTGCTAAACCCAGATTTATGTGCCCAACTTCCTCACTGTGATACACAGAACTTCTGCCGAATCCTATAGGCACCTACATTTTTGCTTCTGGGCATGTACACTATTTCCTCACTCTAGGTGTCTGGATGCCTAAGTCCCAGAGTGATTCACCAACCGGGGAAGACAGGTGTTCAGCCACTCAACTTGCCCAGGGGGCCAATCCTGTAGGCATCCTCTGAGCGTGCCTACTTAATTGGGCACTCATTCAAAAGAATGGAGAAGGAGCAGGTAGTGGTGCTTATAAGTTTTAGTTCAATGGTTAGAGCACTCACATGGGATTGGAAGACCCAGATTCAATCCCCCTCCTTCCTAGTAAAGTCATAGAGTTTAAGGCAGGGGAGGGAGAAATTGAAGGAGACGAGTCTCTGAAGGAGTCCTAACTTGTCCATATGATATAGAAAAATGTATATGGAAAAAAGCATCTCTCCTCACTGGTGGCACACATTTGCAGCATGAGGTGTTCTACTGCTGTCTGGCAAATAATTGAACACTCTTTTCCAGCACTCTTCCTTCGTTGGTAGTCCAGTTTAAAGTTTAACCGTTTGGGGACATGATAGTTACAACTACGAACTCAGAGGTTTTGCAAAGTGACTTCTTTAAACACACACATATGCACACATGTGCGTGTGCATACACACACACACATGCTTTATTCCTACAGAGGAAGACAGCATACGTTAGTAAAGGAGAAGTGCCCCTCACTAGGACAGCATTGCAAGGAATCTGAACTATGTAGCAATGTGTGCGAAGGCAGAGGAAGGTCTCAGAAAGATTCAGTCAGACTTGTACAAAAGGGGGTTGGCACATCAGACAGTGGTGTTGACATCATAACTCTATCCTTGAGTCCAAGAGCATATCAGGTGTAGGCTCCTGGGCCAGGAAAGTAGCAAGGAACATGCATGCAACAATGTTAATAGGGAAACACCTGGTGTGATTTCAGCTGGATAGTGAGGCCACCTTAATGTGATTCTTCTGAGTGAATTGGACTTGAACACACCTATTACAAAGAGCAGGCACAACCTAATAATGTGTAATGAAATCATAATGCAGCCTGTAGGAAAATGTGATTTCACAGTAACTAACCTGAAAAATAACTGAGGGTAGCAGCTGAAGTTTGTGGTGGTAGATGGTAAACATCAGAATTGTATTGCTGTCATAAACAGATAGCTAAGGGTTAATGTTTCTTTTACCTGTAAAGGGTTAACAAAGGGAACCAAACACCTGACAAGAGGACTAATCAGGAAACTGGATTTTTCAAAGCTTAAGGGAGGGAATTTGTGGGTGTTTCTTGGTCTTAGGTCTTTGTCTGTTCTGTGCTCTCTCAGCTATGAGAGGATCTATTTCCAGTCCTTCTAATCTTCTGTTCCAGTTGTAATGTACAAAGGTAGTCAAAAGTATAAAGGTCTTTTAAAGGTTTGCTAATACTTTGATCTGTGTCTGGCTGGTGGAGTCTTTATGTGTATTTGGCTATAAGTACTGTTAAATTGTATTGTTTTGGATAAGGCTGTTTATCCCTTTCATTGTTTATTCATTTTCTAATAAATGTGAAAACCCTGTATCTTACCATCTAATTACAGAGAATGTTATCTATTCTTTCTTTCTTTTTTATCTAAAAGTTTGCTTTTTAAGACCTTTGATTTGTTTTTTCTAAGTTGAACCCACCAGGAAATTGGTGGGAAAGGGAAAGACAGGGGGAGGGAAAAACTGCTCTCTGTGGTTTACACTCTCCTAGTGTCCCAGGCGGGAAAAGCTAAGGGGAAGAGAGAGAGATCTTTTCTGTTCTGTCTTTGGGTTGTCTCTTGTGGAAGAGAGGAAGACATGCTTCTTGGGTATTGTGGATGTAAAGAGGTTGCAACAGTAAACTCAGGTTACGCCCACAGAGGAAATTCTTGGGTGGAGAGAGAGGTTGGGGGAATGGTTGTTTCCCTTGTTATGGAAGACCAGCGGCTTGATCTTGGGGTCCCACCAGGGTAAGTTTGGGGACCCAAGTGTGACCAGGCACTGACAAATTCCGTGGATTGTGGGCTCAGCCACCAGCTCTACTGGTAATGTACTAAGTTAGAGGCTTTCCATGCTGGGCCCCAATCTTTCTGGTTGACGCTAAAGTCCAAGATGTTGGGAAGTATACATCCGATGGACAATGCTATTGATGCCGATGGATCTGCAGATGCTAATTGACACCCCTGTACCAGCGCATATATACCCATAATCGGTAAAGTTGGGGGAAGGGAATACAAACAGTTGGAGAAATCCATTACTATGTACGCATTAGTCGTGCACAGTCAACTCACGAAGAGCTGATGGAAATCCACAGAGGCGTACAGTGGAAAAAAGGGGTCTCCAACTACCAGCAGTCTCACAAGAGCACTAGCTATTAGCGGGTGGCCTAAACAGAAAGCCAGGCACTGATCTAGGAGGCTGAAGCACCAATTTTTTCCAAAGAATTAAAGATGACGTTGAGTGTTCAGCATGAAAATCATAGTTGCGAGGCCAGTATGAGCTGTTGTCCCTGACCTCATTACGATAAGGATGAACTGCATAATAAAAAAAAAAAAAATACATTGCATCAGCCTGGCATCACCAAAGCTGATTCTTGACGGGCTTTACCAGACGTGTTTAACGGCCGTGGATGTATAGCCACTCGACTCCTGTCTAATACAAGGGTGTGATTCAGGCGCCTTGATAACCACCTAACAGAAAGGTACTGTCACATTAGCAAGCTTGAGCTGTCCATGCCGACCAATGGGAAAAGGTAGGCTGGACAAATTTACTCAAGTGAAAAACAGAACTTGAAAACAGCTGGACCATTAAAATTGTGGGAGGTCAATGCCTAGCTTTGATACAGAAAGGAAAGTCAGTTGATTGGCAAATTGAAGCGTTCCACTTTCCTAGACTGCAATCTGGACACTGATTCACTGATAACACACTCTACTTTTCCTTAGAAAAATTAAAAGGAATTGTTGCCAAGAAACGGCCTAACAACATTTGGGCCTGTCATAAGTAGGAAGCAATTGTCAGCAAGATCGAGGATGTGATCATTCCCCCCTATTCGACATTGGTGAGGTCCTCATCTGGAGTTAGTGTGTCCATTTTGGACCCCACACTACAAGAAGGAATGTGGAAAAATGGAGAGAGTCCAGTGGAAGGGAACAAAAATGATTAGGGGGCTGGAGCACATGACTTAGGAGAGGCTGAGGGAACTGAGATTATTTAGTCTGAGAAAGAGAAGAATGAAGAGGGATTTGATAGTTGCTTTCAACTACCTGAAAGGGGGTTCCAAAGAGGATGGATCTAGACTTTTCTCAATGGTAGCAGATGACAGAACAAGGAGTAATGGTCTGATGTTGCAGTGGGGGAGGTTTAGGTTGGATATTGGGAAAAACTTTTTCACTGGGAGGGTGGTGAACCTATTTGTTTGTGAGGTCAGGCTTGACAAAGCCCTGGATGGGGTGATTTAGTTGGGGATTGGTCCTGCTTTGAGCAGGGGTTTGGACTAGATGACCTCCTGAGGTCACTTTCAACCCTGATATTCTATGAACTACAATATTTACATGGCAATGCAATGCACGGGGAGAACAGTTCTTAAAAGTATAGTGAAAAGCATAGTGAAAAATAAGCTTTGTTCACCAAGTTTCAGACTGTTGTATGTGTATGGTGCTTGCATTCTACATGTCTTCAGGCTGCAACTGACACAGTATGCTAGCACGTATATTTTGCAAAACTTCTCTCTAACTTTGTCCTTGAGGATTCTGTCTTTGTAAAAAGCTAAGACTACAAAAAAATTATAAGCGGTTTTAAAATGAAGATGGTAGATACTGCACTCTTTGTTTCTAACTTATGACCCTGATCTAGCCTTTTACTCCTAGGCAAAACAATACTATAATCTGTCATTTAACGTACTTTAAAGACATCCAAAAGATGAGGTTGTGTTTCTTTCAATGATCAGCTGTTACTTCCATTTAAGTGCTTGCATAGTTAATGTGTGTTTGACGGGCTCTTACAGATTCTCGTTGCGATGCTTATAACAAAATTATTATCCATCTGACTATCAGTTGAAAGTGGTTTTATACTCTACTTTATACAAACCACTCTAGTTGTACCACACACCAACTAGAAGCTTGTGATTTTAGATGTCAGAAGTTGCTTTACTTTGTCAAATCTGGCAGGCAGTAACCAACTCTAATGATTAGTAGATTTCACAGATTTCTTACTTGGAAGGAAGTTTGTTCATTTAGCAGAACTTACACTTGCTCACGCTTCTGTTAAGAAGGCAAAAGAGTAAAAGATTTCTGTTGATTTTGACATACTAAAAAAAAGAAAAATCTCATATGTTTTCTTTAAAAAGTGGTGGAGAGAGATCCATGTAGTAAATCTGAGAAGCATATGATACATTTTATTTATCATGTAGATTCTCAAGTTTTCATGCATTTGACCTGTTTTTTTCCAACTAATCAATTTCTGTTGGGACATACTGTAACATTCCATACCTCTGAGCATCTGCAAATAGCTGCCAGTTTTAAAGCAACAGGCTAAAGACATGTTTTATCCTATTCTCCCCAAATTACACTGACCTAAGGCCCAAGACAGGTAATATTTAGTCCTCCATCAGTAAATGATTTAAATTCTGTTATAACATGATCTTGCTAGGCTAAAAATGGGAACCTTAGATCACCAGAAATGGAAGAAACCCAGCTTTTCATTGGTGGAAACACCACTTGTAAAGAGACACCGGAACTTAAAAATATGACATTTGGGGGCATAATAAAGCTACTTTTTTCATGGTTATAAGTTCTTATAGCTCCCTCTGAGCAATGTACAGTTGGACCCAAGGTAACTAAGAGAGTCACATTTACAGATGAAAGGATGCAAAAGTAGTCCACAACATTTCTGTAGCATATACAGACTATATGATAGTGTAATAAAGATTTTCATTGGTACTTTTTTGGGATGACATGCATTTCTGGCTTTACTTGTGAGAACTGCACATATCCCAAACATATTTATTACATATAACAAGAAAATGGAAGGGGTTTTTTATTGTGAATCATCTTTCAAATTTTATTGGTGAGCATGGATTTGGACTTTGTCCTATGTATTTGAAACTGTATTGAAAATAGTATGGAGCTGGAGAAGAAGTGAAAAGGATGTCAATGCTCACATCACTTGGTGAGGCTTATGGAATATTGGAAAGGGAAGAGAATTGTAATAGGAGACAAAAGTGGTGCAGGGCATTGAAAATAAGAACAAAAGTTTGAACTTGATGTGCCGTATTGGGCAAATTACTCTGTGAAGCGGTTTACTGTTTGACTTTTTGTATATTCAGGGGCTTGACTCAGATTGACAGATGCTCTTTTTTAACATTATTTATTTATAGATCTATTTGGCATGTTGCTTTCTTCATTTCATTAATTACTGTATCAACATTTTAGGCCCTATTTATAAATTAATTACTTTAGTCACTAGAAAATAATTATAGAGCTAAGAATATTTGAAACAATGAATGCTTTTGTGTGGTTTTCTACCCTTTTTCATCAAAGCATGACAGCTTTTATTTACCATTTTCATCATGAGAACCTTGTGAAATTTGGCAGCTTTGACTTGGGCTCTAATTATAATTTTTTCAGATGGTTAAAGTTGCTTTGATTGTTCGGTTATGCTTGCTGCAATTTTAAAACCACAACCTTTTTCCTTTTTCCTACTGTGACTATTTCTGTGACCTTTAAATACTAATATATATTATTGCACCCTTTCTCTTGCTGAAGTAAACATAAAGATACAGAGTATGAAAGACAAACATACTGCTGTATGCAGTGGTTTTAGTCCCAGGATATTAGAGAGACAAGGTGGATGGAGTTCATATCATTTATTGGACCAACTTTTGTTGGTGAGAAAGACGGAGATTACACAGAGCTCTTCTTCAGGTCTGGGGAATGTACTCAGTGGCACAGCTAAATATGAGGTGGAACAGATTGTTTAGCATAATCAGTTAATACATATTTCAGGGCAGCATTCAAGGTGAAGTTAGTTGCCTATTAAAACCCCCGTACTGCTGACTATTACAAATTTAAAACAGCGCTGATCATTTTTAATCAAGGTATTTAAATACTTCTGCCATATTTTTAATGTGGGTGCTGTAAAATGTTGACAGAAACTTATTATATTTATAGTTACATACAAAAACTGTGTTCAAGGAACATTATTAAAGTTCCAAAGTCAAGCAGCCCTGCCTCATTCACTGCACAGAATGGATGATGTTCACTTAATGAGCAGCCATTCAATATTTTGTTTTCTCCTCATCGTTCAATGGCATACTTTGACACACTATTCAAACCTCACTCTGAAGACAGAATTTTAATTTCTTGTTGGCTTTTCTGTGGCACTTACCACAATAATATCTGAGTGCTTCACAAACAAGTAATCTTCACAAAACCCCTGTGAAGTGAGGGGGTGGCATAATCCCTTTTTACTGATGGGAAGCTTCAGCACAGAGAAATTAAGTCAAATATATCATACATACAAGGGGACTGAATTAAGGTTGCATAGGAAACCTTTTTTTTGGTATTTCCTAACTTCTGAGTGCTTGACTTTGCAACCTTAATAATGTTCTTTTATCATATGTTTGCGTGTGTAATTTCCTGGGCTTTTCAAAAAGTAAAGTGAAAAACACAGAAATTCCATCATGTGGTTTCTTATCAACACACACATGGTTCCTCACCAGGGCAGAACCTTTAGATTCATTGTGCAGACCTTCCATACTTGAGATACCTGAGTAACTGATAGCACCAGTAATAAGGTGTCATCTTCTATATGTGGACCAGGAGTAAAGGGGGGTGAAATTCATGCTTTGCCAGCAAGTTTCACAGCTGTTTGCTGACAGCAAAGGAATGGTGAAACTCAGGGAACTCCTTGCCAGAGGATGTTGTGAAGGCCAAGACCATAACAGGGTTCAAAAAAGAACTAGATAAGTTCATAGAGGATAGGTCCATCAATGGCTATTAGCCAGGATGGGCAGTAAAGGTGTCCCTAGCCTCTGTTTGCCAGAACCCAGGAATGAGTGACCGGGGATTGATCACTTGATGATTACCTTTTCTGTTCATTCCCTCTGGAGCACCAGGCACTGGCCACTATCGGAAGACAGGATACTGGGCTAGACAGACCTTTGGTCTGACCCAGTAGGGCCATTCTTACGTTCTAGTCTCAGTCTCTTTTCCCAGCCTCTCAAGGTCCTTGTTAGATCTGGCTCCCCTCCCTTCTGCCCCCATTCCTCCCATACTTTTTATTTAGCCCCAGTGTCCTTGTCTAGCCAGTCCCAGTCTCCCAACCTCCCGTTGGCATCTCGTCTGATCTCAGTGTTATCCCTCCGGACAATCAGCTCACAGTTCCCCTCCACCCCTTTCCCTCCTCAGCTGCCAATCTCAGCCTCAAACCCTCTGCTTCCTATCCCCGTCTCCTTGGCCAAGCAGTCCCATTTTCTTTTCCTCCATCTCTAGTCCTAATCTCCCCAGACTCTTTGCCCCAATCTACTCCTTTGCATTCTCCCTGTCCCCACTGCATTCAATCAGATGGCTGCCTGGGTGCCAGAAGAGAGTGTCATTCAGAGCCCAGGAGAGACACGCTGCTTGTGCTTAATGGTGGTGCCCAGCCCCATCCTGGCCTGGAGCAGCCATTACAGGGAAACTCTGGCTTTGCCTCTGCAGCCCTGGGCTGGAGGGAGCATGCTCCATCACTCTCTGTGGATGGCACAAGTGCACTCTGGTCACCACTTCTAGCTGTGAAAGGTTGAAGCATGCTCAGAGGAGGATGGAATCTTTGGTGATAACAGCTGCTAAAGTCAAAGAAATCCTTACAGGCCATAGGCAAACTACAATTTTTCAAAGGCTTATATTTTGGCCAAATGTGGGTTAATTTCCACTGACATTGTGAAAAGCAGATCCTTGACACAAACACCACACACCTTCCAAATTTGAAGTCCCTGCACCAATTCCTGGGGACATTACAGCTTTTCAAAAAAGGATGGACAGAATTTTTAACAGGGGAAAACAATGTATTTTCCCCTAGCCCAATTCTCATAAGTGACTGAACTCATTGAGCTGAAATTTATCCAAAATATTCAGCTTGAGGCAGACACCTTACCTGGAATATTTCAGCCTGACTGGTTAAAATTTGGCAAAGTTGTTAGCAAATGAAAATAGGATCTTACAAGAGTTGGGCAACCTTAATAATAGGGCAATGCTATCAGCACCACGTATAATGCAGGTGTATTTGGGACACTGTAGTAGTTTAGTATATAGCACTGACAGAGCAAAATACAGCAATCAATTACAATAAATAATTTCTAATAATTAAAGCTTACTTTAGGTTTATTCAAAACTGACAGAATATTATATTCAGTCTTATATGTGAACTGGAAAGCTGTGTAAATAAAAATAATTAACAAACTGTTTGTTTCCAAATCATTGTTTATATAGAGTCTAGTACAATTTTGTTTGGTCTTCTAGGCGTTACTGTGATGCATGGCATAACTCCATTTTATCCACAGTCTGTGTAATCAAAACTCTCAGCTGAATGTGTGTCATTTCCCCACCATGCACTGCTCCTCCAAATGTCCAAAACCTTGGTTTAGCAGAGAACTTCAGATGTCTCCAGAACCCCTCAGCTAAACTTGTTTTCCAGATGTAGACAGGGCTACTATTTTCAGCAACCTTGTAAGAAAACACTGTCTTAAAAGGTCTAGACAATGTGGTAATAAGAGCCCCAACATTCAATAATCGCTGGTGGTCTCAACCTCATTAATCCCATTGGAGCTACACTAGTGCAAGAGCAAGGTGAAAGATTGCAGAAATGGGTCTCCACATGAGAAAATAATAAATTGCAGAACATAGATTATAAATCTGAAGGGACCATTGTGATCAGCTCGTCTGACCTCCTGAATAACACAGGTGATAGGACTTGCCTGAAATAATTCATCTTTGAAATAGATGAATGAAATGAATTGGTCTAGCTTCAACATCCAGCTCTTGGACTTTGTTATAGCATTGTCTGCTTGATTGGAGGAGCCCTCTATCAAATTTATGTTTCCCATGTAGGTACTTGTAAACTGTAATCAAGTCATCCCCTTAGCTTTTTCTTTGGTAAGCTGAATAGCTTGAGCTTCTTGAGCCTTTCCATATAAGGCATGTTTTCCTTAATTCTTTAATCATTTCCCTGGCTCTTCTGTGAACCTGCTCCAATTTATCAACATCCTTCTTGAATTGTGGACATCAAAACTGGAAACAGTATTCTAGCAGCGGTCATCTAGCAGCGGTCACACCAATGCCAAATACAGAGGTAATATAACTTCCCTACACCTACTTAAGATTCTCCTGTTTATCGTTTACCAAGCGATCCAGATCACTCTATATCAATGACCCGTACTCTTCAGTATTTATCACTCACCCAATCTTTGTGTCATCTGCAAACTTTATCAGTAATGATTTTATGTTTTCCTCCAGGTCATTAATAAAACTATTAAATAATATAGGCCAAAAAAACAATTTCTGTGGGACACCTGCTCCGTGATGATTCCCATTTTCAGACTTGTCAGCCAGCTTTTAATCCATTTAATGTGTGGCATGTTAATTGTATCATTCTGAGTTTTTTTAATCAAAATGTTGTGTGTACTAAATCAAATGCCTTACAGATGTCTAAATTTATTACAAAATACTATTACCTTTATCAACCAAACTTGTAACCTCATCAAAAGAAGATCTCAAGTTAGTTTGAAAGAATTTGTTTTCAATAACGCTATGTTGATTGGCATAAGTTATATTACCCTCCTTTAATTCTTGATTAATTAAGGCCCATATCAGCCATTCCATTATATTAATGTCAGGCCGACAGACTTATAATTATCTGAGTCACCCTAAATTAACCTTTTTAAATATTAGCACAACATTAGCTTTCTTCCAGTCTTTTGGAATTCTTGGAAAGTACAGGAGTTACTAAAAATCAATATTAATAATCCATCAAGCTCCTCAGCCAGCTCTTAAAATTCTCAGATGCAAGTTATCTGGATTTGCTGACTTAAAAGTGTCAAATTTTAGTAGCTGTTGTTCAACATCTTCCTGAGTTATGATTGGGATGGAAAGTATTTCATGATATGACGACATCATCTTTTTTCCCCCCAAATTAAACACTTCTGCCTTTTCTGCATTATTATTGAAAATTTTCCACATTCCATCATTTGTGTTTTTATATACCCAGAATCCAACAAGCTATGATTGTGTCTGACAATAATTTGATGGATTTTCCTCAGAGAAAAAGAAGCGAGGGAAGTGCAAATAGGAACATGGTGGATTCCCATTTCCTCCTGCTTTATGGAAAAGGTATCAAAGGGTTACACAACAGGATGATAAAAACAGTGGCATCCGTGCATACATTATAACATTAAAAGGCAGTTATTACAGCAGTCTATGGACTCAGCTTCACTTACCATACTTTACAACGGGACATTTGCTATGCTAAAGGCAAAAGATTACTGGTGTAATGTTTGTCCAGTGGTCTCCCACTATTAGATAAATATGCATGCAAAACTCTCATTTTGTTTGATGGATGCTTATGCACTGGTGTCAAAGTTCCTTGCTGTATCATTATGCAGTATGTGCGTTGTGATTAACTGAAGGAATAATCTTGTTCCATGTTTCAACTAGTCAGGAACTAACCTGTACATAAAATTATAGTTGTTTGTAACGGGTGATATGTATCCCAATTTTAACAGTATGGAAGGTTTTGATAAGATGAAATATTTTTGTAATATATTTATTATGAGAAGGGTCATTGATCCAGTAATCTGTTAACTATATTAAATTTAACATGCAACACTTTGGCTGGAAGATTTGAAAATTATTGCCTTATTAGTACCTGCAGAGGCAGTTATAGAACATGCAAAGTCATGAATATTTGCATCCTTATTCCTCAGTTTGAAAAATATACTTGTGATGCAGTTTACTTCCTAAATTAATTTTAAATAAGTAATATTTTAAATTCATGATTCTGATGATACAAGCTAAAACTGCCTCTCAGTAGTATATTTTCCTGACATATGTATATGACATTATACAAAGTAAAGATTTAGGTATAATCCAAAACGCTTTTCAAAATGTTTTACCTATATTACTCCTTAAACAGGAAAATTAAAAAGATAGATTTTAAAAGTATCCAGAACAAACATCTGCATTTGGTAGAACCATCATTTACAGACTGCATATATTTCAAATTATGCCACTGTAGCTGAGATGTGGGAATAACTTGATATGAAATGCATGCTTTCTTTTAAGGACAGACATAAAAATCATTGCTATATAATATGTAATGTTTATGAGGTTCTGTGAGTGCTTGCATAATGTGCATATGGTGACGGCTGTGCATTTCAAGTTGAATATAGAAATACCTGTGTGCTGGAAAGTAGTAGTTAAAAATAAAAAGAACTATAGATGTTCATCTGTGTTGTTCTCCATCTTTATTTGCTAAATTAACCCAGTGCAATATTTTAATGAATAATGGATCGGTGTTCCATCTGCTCATTGATTTTTCTATAATAACTGAAAAAAGTTGCTGTTTTGGGCGTGGGGGAAAAAACAAAATATATATAGAAGAATATGATTTAGTACATCTTCTCATTAATTTTTGCTATGTTGCTAAGCCTCTCAGTGCCCATTTTTTCAACGCCAGCCCCATTATGGTATTCTAGAGGTATAAGTGGAGAGTAAATGGCTTCTGGGGAATAACCCCAAGATGAATGGGCTCCTTCCTGTCATACAGCTGCCTGGTTGTCCCTATGTTGAGTTTCTTCCCAGTATTCCCCTGTTGAGGAATCCTGAAGTGCTGCACTGAGGCTATTCTCAGCTGATTGATAGGCCTATTGTTGTAGCCAGAGTATAAATCGGAGTATCTCTTAGGCTGCTCTAACTTTTGCTGAGGTCATTTAGGGCCCTGGCAGGACTGAGACTTTGAGAGGCACAAAGGTCGCTTAAAGCTTCCTTTTCACCCCCTCCCTCTTCCTCACCTTTTCTGTGTTGAGTGCAGGAATGAAGAAATAGAAAATTAGTGTTTGTGTGTTGTAAGTGACTCTGATACTTAAGTTCTGTGCTTTGGTACAGTCACAGAAAATATTTGACCCTCTCAGCTTTTACATGCTTTTTTTTTTTTGTTCTCACTCCTCTCAGAATAAGTTGTATAATTTTATTAACTGATGAAATCAAGCAAACATTCCTAAATGCTATGTAAAGGGTATTAGATAGACCATAAGTCATGGCCTTGGGCAGTGGTCATCAACCAGTCGATCACAATCATCTGGTCAATCCTGGAGACTCTCCCTGTCAATTGTGATCTCCGGTGGCTTAGCAAGGCTGTCACTAAAGCAGGCTCCCTGCCTGCCCCGGTCTCACACCACTCCCGGAAGCAGCCAGCATGCCCTCGCAGCCCCAGGGGAGTGGGGGAGAGGGTCTCTGTGCGCTGCTCCTGCCTGCAAGCACCACCCCCGCAGCTCCAATTAGCTAGGAACGGGGAACTGTGACCAATGGGAGCTGTGGGGGTGGTGCTTGCACAGAGGGGCTGTGCACAGAGCCACATGCCTCCCCCCTCTGAGAGCGAGTTGGCCTCTTCCGAGAGTGGTGTGGGGCTGGGGCAGGCAGGGAGCCTGCCTTAGCCCCGCTGTGTGCCAACCGGGAACTGCCCAAAGTAAGTGCCACCCAGCGAGAGCCCACACCTCAAACCCTCTCATGGAGTCAGCACCCCAAACCCCCTCCTGCACCCCAAACCCCCTGCCCCAGCCCTGACCCCCCTCCCAGAACCAGCACCCAGTATTCTTCCTGCACCACAATACACTGCCCCAGGCCAGAGCCCCCTCCTGCTCCCAAATTCCCTCCCAGCACCTGCACCCGACATCTCCTCCTGCACCCCAACCCTCTGCCCCAGCCCAGAGCCCCCTCCTGCACCCAAACTCCCTCCCAGAGCTTGCAGCCCTCACCCCGTCCTGCACTCCAACCTCCTGCCCTAAGCTCAGACAGGAGCCCCTCCCCCCCCCCCGCCTGAACCCCATCCCTCTTCCCCAGCCCAGTAAAAGTGAGTGATGGTGGGGGAGAGCGAGCAATGGGGGGAGGGGATGGAGTGAGTGATGTGGGGCTTTGGGGAAGGGGCAAGGTACGTCTTGGGTTGCCGTTAAATTCAAAAAGTGATCTTGGGCTTAAAAAGGTTGAAGATCACTGGCCTAGAGAGATGCAGTAAGTGCAGTTTGTAAAATGAGGAAGAGAGGTTAAAAGACTTATTGATTTTTAGGCACAATGTTATCTCAGAAACCATTTCTCATAATAATAAAACTAATAGCGGATCTTATTAAAAACAGCATTTTACCACTCTTAACATGTTTGGCAGGTAATCCATGACCTTGGCATGGGACCATGCAGAAGCGCGAGGCATAGTGGTGGTGATATCTTCAGGGTCTGTGTCCTTGCAACAAAATTGAGTCACAAATAGAGATAATTGAGTAACGGTGCAGGACTCACCCCTGCAGTGCCTCCTGGTGGTTGTCTCTGGGAATTACCTCATCCAGCCTCCCTGAAGTGATAAGGTTTTTTTTCTCCTGCTGACGATAGCTCATCTCAGTTGATTGGACTCTTCCAGTTGGTATGGATACTTTCACCTTTTCATGTTCTCTGTATGTATAAATATCTCCTGTCTGTGTGTTCCATTCTATGCATCTGAAGAAGTGAGCTGTAGCCCACGAAAGCTTATGCTGAAATAAATTTGTTAGTCTCTAAGGTGCCACAAGTACTCCTGTTCTTTTTGCGGACACAGACTAACAAGGCTGCTACTCTGAAACCTGAAATTAATTGAATCAGTGTTTTATATAAGATGGGAGTGTAATTTGTGTATGGACACTAGGCAGTTTCTGTTAGAAAAAGGATAGTTATTCCTATGCAGCTTTCCTATATAGATAAGACCTGAAATGCTGTGACATCTCCTATTCTAAGGGTACCGTATATACTCAATCATAAGCTGGTTCGTTTATAAGCCGATCCCCACCCCCAAGATGGATAAGTCCCGGCGTGCCAGCTGCTTACCCTAATGGGCTGGGACAGCAACAGGTGGGGAAATTTTGGGGGGGGGGAGAAGCTGGGGGTTAGAGGAGTAATCCCTGTGACCACTCCCCACATCACCCCACCCCCTAGCCCAGAACCCCCACACTCTTCCCATCCCATCCCTTCCCACCTTATTTGGGGAGGGCCAGGGAAGGATGTCTCTGGCCTGGCTACAGCTGCTCCGGCAGGCTGATCAGTGCGGCCGCAGCCTGCTCCGGCAAGCCACAGAAGGCGGCGCGGTCACAGCATGTTCCAGTGGGCCGGGCTGGGCCGGGTGGCACGGCTCCAGCGTGCTCCGGCAGGCTGGGGTGGCTCGGCCACAGCCTGCTCTGGGGGGCATGGCAGAGTGGCACGGCTGCAGCCTGCCAGCCCTGGAGCTGCAGCTGCTCCAGAGGCTGAGAGGAAAGCAGTGTGGCCAGAAGTGGAGAGACTCTGGCCCCGCCTCTTCGCTTCTGGCTCTGCTGGTTGTGCTGCCTCTCCTAGCTCCCTCTGTTGGTGGGAGGGGCTGTGTCTCACCTCTCCCTCTCTATACCCGTTCATAAGCTGACCCCCTTCTCTGGTGCTTCCATCTTTTACTAAAAAAGTTCGGCTTATGAACGAGTATATACGGTATGTCTTTATCTCAGAATTAATTTGAATTATCTGCACTCGAGCCCCTCATTCCCGATGTCCACGGTTTGCCGTTCCCAGCCAATGGGAGCTGCAGGCACCACTTCCCACAGCTCCCATTGGCTGGGAATGGCAAACTACGGACACTGGGAGCTGAGGGGCTCCATGCCTGCAGATGCTCCAAGTAAACAAAATGTTCCAACCTGCCAAAAGCTTATCCTGACAGGCCAGGAGCCAAAGTTTGCCAACCCCTGAAATGCAGGGTCGGCTTATGCAAGGGTCATATAGTTTTTGCTATTTTTACCTAACCATCTTGGGGGGTCAGCTTATAAACAAATGGGCTAATGAACGAGTACATACAGTACTATCTTGCATTTATATAGCGCTATCAATCGGAGAGTCACTTAACATTTTTCAAAAGCTTTTAAAAGCAGCATAATACCCATTTTGCTGATCAGGGAACTGAGACATAGAAAGCGTAAACTGAGTTTCTGAAGGACGGTAGAGCTGGGATTAGAACCCAGATCCCTGACTCTTAGTAATGTGCTTTAACCTCATTTCTAGTGAATGTAATAAAATATATTTCAGAACATTTTTAAAGTGTCTTTTCTTTTATTGTTATATTACATTTTGAAAAGCATTTAAGACACTTCAGGCTTTATGACTTTGTGAGATCATGCAATTCGTAGCAGATGTCTGTATAATGGTGTCTTTAATGTTTACTAAACTCACTGCTTGTAAACATGACAAAGTTGGATTTGGAAGGATGGAAATCCAACATTAGAGATGAGAAGATGCTTTTTTAATGATCAGATACAAGCTCTGAAAAACTACAAACTTGCATCAAATTGAAAACACGTCTAAAAAAAAAAAAAGCCATTTTTTTTCACTGAGCTCCCCAAGTTACATCAATTCCAAGGTGTGTATTACCAGGTTGTAAAATAGAGGTTAAACAGCTGTTACTGGTTCTGTACTGTGACAGCTGCTTTAGGGGTCTCCTTTTGACTCTGTATGTGCGCATAATTCCAGTTAGCATTAATGTGCAAATTAACTGCCCCATGGTTTTGGATTTCTGTAGGATTATGATGCCAGCGGTATGTTCAGATTATTTTAAAAGACAATTCACACTAATAGCTTCTTGAAAATTGCTCAGTTTTATGAACTAGTAAATAAAACATAATAAAAATGGCAATAATATTATATCATGTAATGTACTTTCTGTTACTGATTTGACAAATGTAGTTTAGTTTAATTATGATAATACTTCATATTTTACAGCAGCACTCTGCTCTTAATCTGCTGTGAATTGCAGACACTGTCATTTTTAATGTGAGTTATGGTGAAGTGCAGATTAGTGAAGTGCAAATTAGTGAGATTGTACTGAAAAATAAAAATAAGAAACATTTATAATATAAGTTATAAAATATTTAAGATAAACACTTGTTAACTCTACAGCAGGGATCGGCAACCTCTGGCACGTGGCTCGCCAGCATAAGCACCCTGACTGGGCGGGCCGGTTTGTTACCTTCCACCTCAGCAGATTTGTCCGATTGCGGCACCCACTGGTTTGTTGATATATGTTGCTCCTTCTCTGGTGACTTTTTCTGTGTGATCAATTTTTTACTTAAGTTTACTCTCAAAGTTTAACAATTGATTCTGTTATGAAATTGCTAAGGTGTTTCTGATTCTTTGCTTCGTTAGTTCAAATTTTGAATGATAAAAAAAGTCTCCACAAATGGATTTCTACTCTCAGCACATAGCCCGTGGGAACACTCACATTTTTAAACTTCCTTATCAGCCAGTGACATGTATTTGCCCTGACTGAAGGGGCTTAGCTGATAGCACTGCGTTTAACAGTCACTGCCTGTCTCACCAGTGATACAAGCTCCATTTGCTGTTACTGCCTCTGTTTCACAGCTGTCTCTCACCTTTCTTTGAGACCTTATTCACCAGATTTATTGTAGGTTTCATCAAATTTTAGCTGACTCTGCCCTTGATACTTTTATATTACTGATTTCCTTCATAAATAATTGAAGTGATTTTGTTCATTGGTCTTGGGCCAGGCTTAGCGCTTCACAGGCATTTTGTTTGTCATCATTTTGAAACTGTTCACTATTGTGTGTTCTGGTTCTTCTTGTTAAGAATGTTTTATAACCTAGAAATTGCCATACTAGATGAGACCAGCGATCTGGTCTAGCTCCATATCCTTTCTCTGACAGTGGCAAATCGCAGATGCTTCAAAGAAAAGTCTAAAACACTTCACAGTGGGCACTTCTGAATTCATCTGTTCATAGATGAAGTTTCTTCCTGATCTAAAAGAAATAGTTAACCTTTCTAGTGTAATTGTGAGTGTGATCATTACCCATAAAATCTTTTAATCCTATTTTCAAAGGATTGCAGTATGATCTTCTCTGCAATGAGTTCTGTGTACTGCTTAGAAAACAAAGTTCTTTTAATCAAATTTAAATTTATTGCTTTCCAATTTCATTGACTGTCCCCTTGTTCTTATATTATGCAAGAAGACTGTAGTATACTATTTATATTGTCTATGCCAGTTATTATTCTGTGTGCCCCTGTTAAGTACCATCGTATTTGTTTCCTCTGTAAACTCCAGTCTGAATCCCATTTGTCTATCCTCCTACAGAAGTCTTTCCTCTTACCATTTTTGTTGCCTGTCTTTGAATCCCTTTTAAAAAAAAAATGATTGATCTGAACTGGACACAGTATTCTAGATGATGTCTCCCATTGATGTATGAAATAGCATTTTAACATTTTTCAATTCCATTTTTCATCACCACTGCATGTGGAATGCCATTTAGCTGTGCACAGCGGCTCCTTAGACTTCTTCCTGAGTGGTTAAAAGTTTAATTAAGAGCTTCCTGTCTTTGGGTGGTTCAAATAATTTCTTCCAATGTGCATTTCTTTGCATTTGTCATCTGCATTTGTACTGTACATTCATCTAATTTTAAGTCTTCTACAGTTCCCCAGTTGTCTAAGTCTTGATTAACTTAAATTGTTTGCAGTGTTGTTATAGGCATGTTGATCCCCGGATATGAGAGAGACAAGGTAGGTGAGGTAATATCTTCGATTGGACCAACTTCTGAAACTGGAAGGTACAAATTTTTGAGCTACACAGAGGTCTTCTTCAGGTTTGGGAAGGAAATCAGAGGATGTGTCTACACTGTAATAAACCCCCCCTGGCAGGAAGTCTTAGACCCCAGGTCAGCTGACTCAGACTTGTGAGGTTCAGGCTGCGGGGCTCAAAATTGCAGTATAGACATTCGGGCTTGGGCTGGAGTCCAGGCTCTGAGAGCCTGCAATGAGGAGGGTCTCAGAGCCTGGGCTCCAGTCCAAGGCCAAATGTCTGCACTGCAGTTTTTAGCCTCAAAGCTCAAACCTGAGGCAGCTGACCCAGCCAGCCGCAGCCATGCTGGTGGTCTTTTATCGCAGTATAGATATACCCAGAGTGTCTAAGCTAACCAGTCAGTTAAACATGACTTTGTGCAATCTGGACAAAAAATTGTATTTGTTTGGTTTTTTTAAAAAGAACGTTCACACTAGTTCCCAGATAGTATTTGTATCATGTGATATAACCTTGTATTTTTAAATACAACCGCTCCATTAAAAAACAGCATTCATAACTAGTATGACTGTTTCAGCCTGCTGCTTCTGCAAGAACCACGAAGATCTCATTCTTTTCTTTGTACTTTTTTTCTCTAATTTTTGGTGGGGAAAGGAGCTGGTGAACTTTAATTTTTTATGAAAGTGAGAAACTTATAACACAGACTAGAATTTAATATTTTGGGCAGGTTCTTTGCCAGGTTTCCTATGCAATTCTGCCACTGCAATCCTGGCAAGCAAAACACTAGAGTATTGTAAATTTCACCAGATATTTTGCAGTGAAACAAGGATTCTCTGGAAATGTTTCCTTGTCTTTTTGGTGGAAAACCTATTCAAGGGACCTGAGACTGAGAACTTTATTAAAACCTTCTTTCAAAGATATTGTGCCCTCTGGTTCTGGTGTTACGTGCAGTACAGCTTCAGGAATTAGACCATAATTCAGAGAGGGACAGTCATCTAATTGACTGACTCTGTCTCACACATAGGATTGCAAACTTTCTATTTCCAGACAACAGAACACCCTTGTCCTGCCCCCTACCCCTGCCCTTCTCGAAGGCTCTGCCCCCACTCACTCCATCCACCCTTGCTCACTCACACATTTTCACCAGGGTTGGGCAGGAGGTTGGGATGCAGGAGGGAGTTCAGGGTGCAGGCCCTGGGTGACCGAGCTGAGGCTGGGGTTTGGGGTGTAAGAGGGGTGAGGGTTCTGGCTGAGGGTGTGGACTCCATGGTGGGGCCAGAAATGAGTTCAGGGTGCAAGAGGGGTCTCTGGGCTGGGGCAGGGGATTAGAGTGCAGGAGGGGGTGAGGGCTCCAGCTGGGGGTGCGGGCTCTGAGGTGGGGCAGGACATGAGGGGTTTGGGATGCAGGAGGGGGCTCTGGAATGGGGCTAAGGAGTTCGGCATGTGGGAGGGGGCACCAGGCTGGGACAAGGGGTTGGGGTGCAAGCTCCAGGAGGGAGTTTGGGTGTGGGAGGGAGCTCAGGGTTGGGCAGGGGTTTGGGGCATAGGAGCAAGTGTGGGCTCTGGGCAGTGCTTACCTCAGGCGCCTCCTGGATTTGAACTGGTGAGCTGGTAGTGAAAGACTGAATATAGCATTATCTATCCCTAGTGTTCTCAGGTTCCCTACTATAGCTTTTCTTCAAGACTTTTCGTAGCAAGCCCTTACATTAACTCAGTGCTGTTCTCAATTGGCATTTTAGGAGATAGACTTTTTAGAGATCCTATTATAATAAAATCCATATCTTCTTGATTGTTCTCACTGAGCCGCTGGCCACTGTTGGTGTTGTTGAATTTTTACATGACTTACATCTTCCCCCTCATTTGAGTGTCTAAGAATGGGCCTACATCGTTAGACCCAAACGGCCCAGGGTATTCCTCCATGTTTAGTAGCAAACTTCCTCCATTTGTTTGAAAAAGCCTTTTATCAATGAAGTAAATGGAATAGATAAATACAGGATTTGTCTCATTTCTTTAAGTATCAGTCCTGCAGGACACTGTTTTTTTAAGACATCTATATAATTGCATTTTAAAAAAAAATCTCTTATTAATGAGCAGTGAAATATCACACAAAGACAGAGGCTACTTCATATCAACAGTAAGAGGGAAGACATCTTTCAGTTTAAATTTATCTAAAGCCTGACAAACATAGTTTGCAGTGCTTTTTTATTATTTATTTTCTGGGAAAAGCCTTTTAAAATAAACATGCACTTGCTCATGATTCAAATGACAGTTCCCCTGTAAAAGTCAGGTCATATTTTTTGCCCTTTTCTTGACAATGGTTGTAGTAAATGAACTGACTGTAGCCCACTTCTTTTAATTACATAAATAAAGATTCAGAGGGTATCCTTTTTTTTTATGCAACTCTCTATTTCCATAACTGGGAGTTGCACAGCTAAATACTTGTGTACAGTTTTGAAAGTACTACTTTTGCGAGCATGCTTTATACTTTTGTTGTTCATACTATAATATATGCCAAGTTTTCCTTCCATAACTTCTTTTCTTGTAATTTCATTCCAGTAACTGAAGTATATGAATACATAGATTTTTATTATGATTAAAGTAGTAACTATATTTTCTGTATTTATTGAGTGCTGACTGGAACTTTTGGGTTGGAATGTTGGTTAGGGAAATTACTGTCAAACTCATTTACCACTATAGTAACAGAATTGCAATACCTTCTGGGGATAAAGGCATTTATATAAGCTAACTCTGTGGCAGTGAGGTATGCTGTATGTTGTATATTTATGATTGAACAGAAAGTTTCAAACAGTAGCCTGTGAAATTGGATTTTAGATGTAATGTACCATAAATAAATGCCATAAAGATTGCCTTTAATGCTATAAATCAGATTTTATTGGTTTCAGCTATCTCATTCTGGTTTATTGTATTACCCACAAAATCAGTGGGAATCAAAGAGCTGGAATATATTTTTATTTTAATGTCACATCTTCCATAGAAATGGCATATGAGCCCTTACAGCTACTTTTTGGGTAGGTTGGACAAGGTTGACAGATTAAGAACGTGTTCACACAAGGGTGTGTAAATAGCAGCTTCTGAGACTTTAAACACTCCAGTACAGTACTTTCTGCCCATAAAGAGATACTTAACTATCTTTGTGAATGTCCTTACCTTTTGTTGTTCTAGCAGTTTTCCATACATTGTCTGATTATGGTAGTTCCTTTTTTCTTTTTCTTTTTAAGCTTTTAGAGTTGATGCTGTGGAAATGTATGGATTGGACATCACTAAGACTGACTGCAAAATCTGGCATATTTTAGAGTGGGGAAATTAGCTCCTGAAGTCTTTAAGCATTCATTGTAGAAAGTGCTGGATCATGTGAGAGAGTGAGATTGCTTTTTTACAGTAGCTGTAAAAGGTAATACAGAGCACATACTCTTTTAAAAAATATGATTCTCAAGTAAGGCAAGAAAAGTCGCACACACACATCATGATTCTTTGAATAGAATTTAAAAACAGAAACAGAACAATATAGACCGGGATTGTGAATAATATAAAAATGAACAATTTTTGAATAGAACAGTTTTTGAGAAAATGTACATGTGTTTCATATCTACCTCTCCTTTGGTGTCTTGCTTATATTAATCAATCGCAGTAGGATGCAGTCTGGAAAACAGGTTAGCCCCTACCTTTAGTTGTTTAGGATTGACATAGAAATAGTTTTCTTCACTGCCACATGTTAGAAAGCTGAAACTTATCAAATATACTACGTATGGATCTAGAAATAGTGGCGTAAGTTCCTTCCTGATACAACCTATAGCTTTAGTAAATAAGATGGAAGAAGAAGGCCTATTGTACAGGTGCAGTTTGGGTAACTTACGCTGCACTGCTGTAGAGCTTCAATGTAGATACTCACTACGGCGACAGGAGTTCTCCCATCACTGTAGTTAATCCACCTCCCCAAGAGGTAGGAGCTAAGTTGGTGGAAGAATTCTTCCATCGACCTAGCACTTTCTAGACCCGCGATTAGATTGGCATAGCTGAGTATTTTTCTCACCCCAAGAGATGTAGCTATGCCAATGTAAGTTTTCAGTGTAGACAAGCCCTTATGCTGTTTTACGCAGTATTCCTGAATTTGTACATCAGAGTACAAGATGATGTAATATGTATGCCAAAGAGCTGGAAGGGAGAGATGCATCAGGAAAAGCAATTAGCATTAGGCTGCTGGTAGATGTGTAACTTAAAGTAGGCCACCATATTACATGTCAGTATAAAAAAAACTGGCTATATGGATTGATAACTTACATGCATTCCATTTCATAGGTGTAGAAGTTAAACTTCCTTTGTTTCTGACCCCCCCATGCCAACTTATACCCATATTACCCATTACCTCATAATTTGGCATGATGCTCTTGATATAAAGGTTAAGTGAATTAAATCACAGATACTGTTTATTATTTGTAATTGAGTAAACCAAGATTTTCATTTGTCTGCAATGGTATCTGGCTTGATAGAAGGCAGATGTTAACCATTCACGCTGTGGAAACTTGTCTGTCTTTGAGAGTGGGTCTTGCCACTTATAAAAGTGACAGATTTCAGACCTTGTGGCTTAATAAGAATGTAAAACATGAATGATAACACTGAGGAGGCAGAATAAAATGCATGACTGCAGCACAGATGGTTTTGAAGTTCTCTGATTCTGCAGTAATATTACAGGTGGTGATTGCAGGAGATTTAATGAATTGATGCAAAATACAAAATAGTTAAAATGTTTGATTTCATCTGTAATTCCTGGACTATTATTCTTTTGCTTTTCACTTCATTATTTTTACTTATCTGGCTTTCTTCTTTGCTACTCCATTAGACAGTGTTTGGTCCTGTCATGAGGACAGGGGACTGGACTCAATGACCTCTTGAGGTCCCTTCCAGTCCTAGAATCTATGAATCATCCCATTGGGTCGAATTCATCTGTGTTGTAACTCCATTGGCATCAGTGAAGCGACACAAGGCAAAATTTGTCGTGTTGTGGTGTTACTGGTTTAGATCGGAAAGTTCATCGGCCAGTTGATAAGAATGCATGAATCGGTCATGAACAGTTGTGACAAACAAACAAAACATTAATTAGAAGAAAAAATGCCAAGATGAAGATAAGTTTAAAAAAACATCAGGAGTAAAATCAAAGAGAAAGTAAACAATGACATTGGTTTAATTGAAGCATCAAGTCAAAGAGTAACCCATTTGATTTATAAGGAGAAGGAGTAGTACTTTAGGAGTAGTCCACAAACTATGGACTCTCATTTCAAAACATACAATTTCATGTTTTCATTGAGCACCCAGTGAACTGAGATTTTTGTTTCTAATCCTGTTACTCTCAGCAGCCACCAGTATTTCAGCAACAACAGCAGCCCTACAGAGAGAGTCAATGACTTTTAAACATCAGCACCTGCAAAATTCACAGCATGCTCCAAAGCACAAGAAGCTATCAAACATAAGAAAACTGTGAGGCAAGTTCTGCCATCCTGTTGTCTTGACTGGAGTAAACAAAATAGTATGTTGATGAATTCTGCATATTTCAGCTATCAGACCAGACCAGACCCAACTTGTTTTCAGAGAACAGAATTCCTAAACGGTATTAAGCAATGGGTTTGTCAAAGAAATAAAAATGCCAGTGTGTACAGTTGTGGGAACTAAGACTGAGGAATTTGCCTATTGCCTCTGAGCACTTTGAAGCCAAGAAAGAAGTGACCTTAAGAGGACCGGAGTTACATCTTAAGCGCCCCTCAGCAAAGCATCTTCAGCGCCCCTCTGCCTACAGTTGACCATTGTGTTTTCCAAAAAAAAATTAAAAGAATAGAAATATAAACAATAATTGAAATATAGGATTAACTTTTTAACTTTTAACCCACTTTTAACTTCTAAGCACCCCTAGAATGCTGGTGCCCCTAGGCACATCCCTACTATACCTAATTGGAAATCCAGCCCTGGACCTTAACCAATGTGCGATTGAATGATCGCTTTGTCCAGGAACAAGGAACCATACGTGACAGAGATCACTTCTGACAACAGTTTGTTCAAAAGTAGTCTCCATAGCTTCACCCTCACACAGAGACTCAGTGGGTCCTAAAATATTTCTGTGCCGTTGCTGCTTTGTTCATCCTCTCTTACTTCATTATGCCACTGTCTACTAGTTGGCCAATATTTGTGCACTTTGTACTTTTTTTCTGTAAATGAATACTCAGTAATCCTAGTTAACATGTCATGTGTGTTTGGAGTTAGTCCTTGCATTAGGGGAGCCATTCAGTGGATGTGTTTGGAGGAAATGTTATATGGCACTTGACTTTTTCCCCTGCTCGGGACTGCAATGAGGGTGGTCCATTGAGAGTTGGTAACTGTAAAAATTAATATTATAATGGTGACAACGCTTCATATATTTGTAAACTGACTATATTTCAGTGAGATCGGAGATCGAGGAGGAGAGATTAGAAGCATAACAAATATTTTGGAACGCAGATGAGTGCAAGCAGAGGAAATAGGTTAATCACTACCAGTATTCCTATTCCTGCTTGCTCACAGTAGCTGGAATACTCTAAAAAGAAACTTCCTTGCGGGATCCTGGAATGTTTAGACCTTGTCTTCACTGTTACAAAAGGTGTGGTTTTTGCCACAAGCTGACTAACACATGAGCTATCCTGAGGTAAAAGCACAATAAAAACTGTGAGGTAAACCACACAGCAGACAGCCTTATATCCCCTCCCAGGGTTGATCTCAGTGAGTTTACCGCATGGTAAAACTCAAGTGCCTGGTCTTCACTGTGGTTTTACCTTGGGATAGCTTATGCTCATTAGTTATTCCAAAATGACAAATACCCCTTTTCTGGAAGTGAAGAGAAGACCTTAGTTGCAAAACGTTGCCTTTTGGAAACATAGTCAAAACAATATCATACCAACATCAGACTTAGAAAGTAGAAGATACAAAATATGACATCATGATGCAGAACACTATAACATGATATGTCTCTTGGTTACCAGTCATTGTCATGAACTTCTGTGGCAAGGAAACAAAGTGGACTTGTATACTGGGAGTGTTCTGTGTAAGCCCTCTTGAGAAAACCTTTCTTTAAACTTCTCAAAAGAGGAAAAGGAGCAGAACTCATGATTTTTTTCCAAAATGCCACAAAGGGATACATAGAAGTGCCAATAGCAGTTTGGAGCCTTCATCGTAAGGGAAGTTGCAAAATATCCACTGAAAGCATATTGGTCTAAAAAATTGACAGGGAAAAATTGTATGTTGTATGTGGCATATAATTCTGGAATATATTTGAAACCAAGTGAAATGCTCAACAGTAACAGCTTGACTGAAATTTTCACAGTAACAACATTCTACTATCACTTCCCACATCTTCCCCACCACCTGCTGCTAAGCTAGTAAAACCTACTACAGAAATATAATAAAATGTTTGAAATAATACATCACAACTAAATGTTTTGCTAACCCTAAACCTAGTCTGTGTGTTCTATCTTTACTTTTTTCTTTTTCTTTTCTGTGTTTCTTGTTTACTTCTTATCCACTTTTATTCTCTTCCCATTTGTCTGTTCTGCTTTCTTTCACAACCATGTTCTCTCGTCTTTCTCTCCATCTTTTTTCTGTTAATAAAAAAATAACATTCTCCTTTTTTAGGCCAGATCATTGTCTCTCTTTTTCTCTTGTTCTTTGTTGTCACTATCATTCTGCCTATTCCTTCTCCATGTTCTGCCTCCCTCTGGTTTGAGATTGTTGATTTTGATCAAGCCCTGCTGGGCTCTTTCTGAGTATGTGTCTAACTGTGTTCTGTAGGATGACACAGATCAGAGGACATGTTTCTTTCCAGGACCCACAGTCTCAGTACTTACACCCAGTTGGCAGTGCTGGGGAGAGATTGCTACTCTTCCCACTCCTGCTCCATCCACTGTTTGCTAACTGTCCAGTACAAAGAGAATTAGGCTTTGTCTATACTACTGCAGTAAGTCGACCTAAGTTATGCTACTCTAGTTATGTGAATAATGTAACTGAAGTAGACATAGATTAGGTCAGAGGTGGGCAAAGTACGACACCTGAGGTCCCGGCCGGGAGGCTAACCCCTGGCCTCTCCCCTGCTGTTCCCCCTCCCCTGCAGCCTCAGCTCACTGCGCCGCCAGGCAGCTCAGCACCAGAGCACCCCTGCAGGGGGGGACGATGAGAGAGCAAGGAAGGAGGCTCACTTGCAGCCTCAGGGGAGCAGGCGGGCAGTGCGGGTAGTGGGAACGCGGGCGGAGGACTCAGGAGGAGCACCAGGCGGCCGCGCAGCTGGCTGGAGAGAAGTGATGCTTTGAAGGGGAAACAGACGCTTCTCTCCAGCTGCACGTCTGCCCCTGCTCCTCCTGAGTCCTCCACCCATGTTCTCATGGCCACATTCCAAAAGAGGCTGTGGGGGGGTTGGTTAGGGGCAGGGGGTCCCAGGAGGGGGCGGTCAGGGGAGAGGGAGCGGGGGTTGAATAGGGGGCGGGGTCCTGGGGGAGGTTAGGGGCGGGGGGTTCCAGGAGGGGACAGTCAGGGGACAGGGAGTGGCGGGGGTTGGATGGATCGGGAGTTCTGAGGGGAGCAGTCAAGGGGCAGAAAGTGGGAGGGGGCAGATAAGGGATAGGGTCAGGCTGTTTGAGGAGGCACAGCCTTCCCTATCCGGCCCTCCATACCATTTCACAACCTCGATGTGCCAAAACGTTTGCCCACCCCTGGGTTAGGTTGACTTATCGCTGAGCCTACACTGTGCTGTGTCAACAGGAGACTCTCTTCTGCCGACTTCCGGAGTCGACAGAGTGCTCTGCCATCGACTTAGCGGATCTTCACCAGACCCGAATAAATCGACACTGCTGCATCAATTGCAGCAGTGCCGATCTACTGGTAAGTGTGGACATGGCCTTAGTTTCCCTACTGTTCCCTTTGTCACAACTGACAGTGCACCCGGAGTGATGAAGAGCAGCTTCTCTGTGCTGAAAAGTCCACAGTCAGATAAGTATAATCTCAAAAATAGGAAGCCCAATGTGACCACAACATACTCAGCATTTACCCCATTTCCTTCTTTTCTCACAGGTTAGGTGGGAAAGAAAGGGGTACCATAGCAGTCCTCTAGCCCTTCCTTTCCATCTACCTGAAAGCTGACATTCAGCAGCCATTATAAAATTAATTACTTGCTAGTGTAGGAAAAAATGGATGAAACAAAACTGATCACTAATTGGACTAACTTTCGTTTAAGTTTCTGAAACTGTAGTAATCAAAGGAGGCCAAGCAAGAGCTACAATATCTGGACAGATATCCAAGGGATTTAAATGAGTGACTTAGATAAATGCTATGCACTGTGATTAAGAACTGCAGAATTGAAGTTTGCTGTGACAAGAGTCTCCAATTTATTGGGAGCATGTCACTGGAAACTGCCCTTTCTTTTTTATGTGTCTGTCTTTGATGAATGTCAGGGCTGGGAATTGAAGAGCTTTTACCCTTTTCATACTTTGCTGAATGCTGGTAAAGTTGCCGATTGATGCTGCTGTAATTTTTGCCTCAGGGTCAGCTAAGGGGAAAGTATAGTCCAAATAAGGTCACTGACTATTTGGGAAATGAGTGTATATAATTTAATGAAACAAAATAGAGAGAAAAATGAATAGGCCAAGGGGCAAAACTGACAGTGACATGAAAACTGGCTGATACAAATGTAAAAAACAAAACTAAAATTAAATATGAAAACAATATGTTACAAGGCTGACTTAGTGAGCTAAACTTCATATCTGAGACAACAAAACTCCCTGAATCCACAGGTTAAAATCCTAACAGGCTTGTCAGTCTTTCATCTGTCTAAATTAGCTAAATTGAGTGTCATCTAGTTTACCTGGGGTAGATATTTTGGAGCAGTCTTTAAGAGCTAAGGTCCTTCTTGCTCTGTACAGACACTATATATCCATGGCACTTTTTGCGAGAGCAGTTTGCATGGTCTTTCTTGCCCAAAATGAGATGGATGCAGTATTGCCAAACCCTTGCGTTCAAAAATCACAAATCAGGGCCCCCAAACCATGATATTGGAATAAAAATCTGGAGATTTTAAAATATACATTTTGAGATTTTTTTATTTGCTTTCTGGTTTTTGAGCTTTTATCGGGATTATGACACGATACAACAGGTGGATGCAACAGATTTACCTGGGGTTGTGGGGGATGAGGTATGTTGTATTAATTTATATGGAATATATAGGTCCAAGGTGTCACACGTGTTAATGTAACCCAGTCCCTGTCCAACATTATACAGTTTTAAACAAGATTTGGGGGGCTGATATACAGAGACCTCAGCCTCCTTAACACTATGCAAACATACCATTCAAAATCCTTCTAATCTTTTATTAAAGATACAGAGAAGAAGGAAAAACAAAGCATTTGAAATGTAAATTATTAACTGAGGCTTTCATTTTAAGAACATGCCTTGTTCCCTTCCCCTTTAGCTGGAGAGAGTTTTTAGAAGGAAAGCCCCCCTGGTTTTACAGTCTATTAGATGGTATTAAAGGTTATAATAAATGTCCTGTTTGGGGTAAAGAGAAGAAATTAGTTGAAATGGGGTACAGTTGTCACTGTTGCTGTTGTCATTAAAGTCTGATCCCCTTTCCTAGAAGACAAACACACACGCGCAAGAGGGAAGAAAAAAAACAGCAAAGATAGAAAATGCAGCATCTGTTTGTGGTTTTGACGCTCACTTGCAGCCTCACTGTTTGAAAAACACAGACCCAGCACACAGTCTTATCAGTCACTCTGAGACCTGGCAAACTTCTACCAGCATCAGGCTGTGTAGGGCATTGCATTTAGCTGCCTCTCTGGTCACAAGCTCAGAGCAGTATTGCAAAATACACAGTCTTGGCTTGCTAAGCCAGACTCTTATTATTCAGACAGTAAAAGGAGAGAGAAAGGAAAGAAAAGGACACGGGGTGGGGCAGGGGAGAGGAGGGAAGGGGGAGGAGAAGTCTCACATTTCAAGTGGTGTGTGGGATTTAGCTGGAGGTGGTTGTCTCGTCTGGGGCCTTCTCTCTGGCCCAGTCTGGTGTGGACATCTCTCAGAATTAAGACAAAGAAGGTTTGGGATCCCAGGAGACAATGAGAGTGGCAGCCATGAGGATGAAGCTCATTCCACTAGCCAGCTTTTCTCCCCAAAGTCTCTTTTTGAGGCCCCCAAAAGGGGGATGATGGATGGAATAGCCTGTCCTCCCATTATTTTGTCCACCAGCTAGGCCCAATTCTGACACACCAATTTTGGTTCCAGTTCCACTCTTTTCTTGTTTCCGGAGCATGATTTTGACATAATCCTTGAGTTATATCAGTAGGTCATTTTAATCCTTGAGTTATATCAGTAGGTCATTTTGTTGAGAGTAATTCAATCTTTCTGTCTTGCTTTTGCATCTTTCCCCATAAACATTTGTTATTGTGCGTTGTTGTGACATCTTATGAACTTACACTCACTTTTTACAGTTAATCTCATAATTAGGGTCAATTCCTAGGCCCAATTATTACAACAGAGGACAAGATAAGAGTAAAACAGGAAAGCTTTGCATCATTAGTTCCAGTTCACTACCTGCCTAATTATGCAAGATTATAGTGTATTGTAGGCATTGTGGTAGAGACTGCTTTATGGATTTTGACTGCACATTCTTTCCATATATAATGGGAAGCCTGGGAGAAAGTGCTTGTGTGAGAAATGGAGAAGCGAGTCATCAAGGGTGGCATTTCTAGCAGAGTGAAGATAGGGGTCCATGTTATGATAAGGTAATAGATTTGATAGGTAAGGAAATAAAAGGTAAAGACAAAATGTGTCAGTGGGGTGGAAAAGAGGGAGCCAATGGAATGATGCAAAGAGGGTGTGCCATAATGAGAGCAGTAAACAAGAAAGATTATCCTAGCAGCAGTCTTTTGAATGGACATGAATGGGTACTAGGTTGCAGGTGACAATGCCAGAGAGAAGGAAAATACATATAGGAAGGTGTGAGGTATGGACTTGAACAAAAACTTTATGGGGCATGATCTGATAAGCCCTCCAGCCAAACCTCTTTGATGATATACTGGTAACCTCAGCTTGTGTAATTGCAAAATGACCATTGAAATCAGTGAAGCAGTATTGATTTACTCTGGCTATAGACCTGGTTTCTTGTTTGATTTAAACATTATACTTTTAATTTAAATAAAAATGAATATTATGAAGCATTCCAAAACACTGTGGAGTCATTTTCAACTTTTCAGAAAATTTGGAGAAAATGAAGTGGGAGAAAATAATAATGTAAAAAATAATAAGTAGTAGTAAATGAGGAAAAGGAAACTACCAAGATTCTTCACCTAGATTGGAAGGTTTCTTCTATAGTACTTCAGAATACAAGTTACATGAACAGATCCTATATCTAATAGGGAAATTTTCTAAAATTGAACAGTTGCTTGAAGAAAATAGAAAAAAAAACCATTGTAAGCACTGGATCCATGTTGACTACAACATCTCAAAGTACCATGGTTATTGTGGAGTAAGTAACCATTCTTTTTCTTCACACATTGACATAGCCCTGCTCTCTCAGCTTGGCACCTGGATCTGATGCCAATGTTGAAAGGTCAATTCTTTCACTTGGAGGAAGGAAGAAAGCAGTATTATAATGCTATAATAACTGTGGTTCTTTGAGTGTTACCTCTGCTCATTCGTGCTGCTTGCCCACCTTCCCCTCTTCCTCTGAATTCTGCTCTCATAAGGACTGTGCAATTTAATTGAAGGAATGTGGGAGTTTGGCACCACACAGCCTCTTATAACCTAAGCTATGAATGTTCAGTGCCATGAGGGAGTGCTCCCAAAAGGCAGTGCTTTAATGGAAGGTTCCCAAAGCTGAACGGTCCCAAAGGAGTGCACCCCTCAAATGTGAATATGCCAAGGCAACACACTCAGTAAGAACCACACTTACTTGTTTTCTATTTTAGTTGCAGAAATCAGTTTAAAAGGTCTGCCAGTCTTCATATATAGTAACTCCTCTCTTAAAATTGTCCTGGTTAAAGTTTTTTCATCATTAAGTAGTTTGTTCCATTACAGGCCCCCTAGTTGCTGAGCACCACATTGAGCTTCCCTTTCCTGGCTCTGGTAGATCGCCATATTGGCCAGTGCTAGAAGAAGGTTGACTTTGTGATCCTCCAGAAGGGCTGTGGGAACACAAAGAGAAGTGGAGGGAAATGAAGCCAGAACCACATCAGGAGGTTCTGGAAGAGCCAAAAGAGGAGCTACAGCATGAAATACTTGTCAGCTGAGCTTGAATATCTAAAGTGCTATAAAATGCTAAGTACTCTGAAAAATCAGGTCCTGTGTTTCTCAAATTGGGTACCCAGAATCAGTGGATACTTTTGATGTGTATTTCTGTGCCTCAGCTTTTTGTCTGTAAAACGGGGATAATAATAGCCCCCTCATCTCACCGGGGTGATAAATTAATTAATATTTGTGAAACACTCAGATTCTATAATGATGAGCACCATAAAAAATCCCATGAGGAAATTAATAATTCAGTCTCCAGAGAAGGATTTGAATAGTGTGCAGTAAATAAGGCCTCAGAGTGCACCATGAGGATAAAACAAAATAGTGAACAGTTGGTCATTAATTAAGCACAGTCCATCCTGTGCACTGAATGAGGCCTAGGTCCTGTGGAAAAAATAGTATGTGGTGGTATAATTAAAGACTGTATCATAATGGATACGCACAAGGGGGCTGAATTAAAGTGGACCATGCATTTCCTAACTTTTGAGTGCTTAGTTTTATCTTTTAACATAGAACTTTTATGTGTGATATACACACGCTCATAGTAACCTGAGTTTTGCTGATCCTGAATCTGAGACAAAAATGTATAATGGTTCCGGCTGTGAGAAACAAGCAGGGCAAGCTCCAGGCCCCAGCGCGCCAAGTGCGTGCTTGGGGCAGCATGCCGCGGTGGGCGCTCTGCCGGTTGCCGGAAGGGCGGCAGGCAGCTTCGGTGGACCTCCTGCAGGCGTGCCTGCGGAGGGTCCCCTGGTCCCGTGGCTCCGGTGGAGCATCCGCAGGCACGCCTGCGAGAGGTCCACCGGAGCCACGGGACCAGTGGACCCTCCGCAGGGACGCCTGCAGGAGGTCCACCGAAGCCGCGGGACCGGCGAGCAGCAGAACGCTCCCCGCGGCGTGCTGCCGTGCTTGGGGTGGCGAAATGGCTAGAGCTGGCCCTGGAAACAAGTAAATATTTAAAAGAAGAAACTGGTAAAACATTAATGTAGCTAGATATTTTATACTTTTTAGTGTCTGCCTTTCAAGTTTTCAGCAAAATCTTCAGAAAGGGTCAGTGCCTAATTAAACTCTTCTATTAAATGCTGAACACAGAAGCCATATATTTAACAGTTTTCCACTCTGTTTCATCGCTGTACAAATGATATGTCTTCTAGAAATTTCTATAACATGTCAGGTATTCATGATGAAAAAGCACATTTGTACTGCTGGTTCAGAGATAATTACTTGCCATTAGGTTCACAAAAACATAAATTCTATTCATTTCTGTTATCTAACTTGTCAACTTCTTAAATTTTGTCTACAGTCTGCCCCTCCAGTGACAAGCAGCAAATAATTTAATCTAGTAAAATGATAATGACTGGCAAATGAAAATCTCATTGAAACAGACATACAGTGTGGCACTGATTGCATTAAAATAATTACCCCCCATCCCACAATAATGATTTAATTGTTACAATTCAATTGAACTGATTTTTATTTTGATAATACTAAACACATCTGATTTAGACCCTTGTTCATCTTATTGGGATGCAAGTAATACATGACACTTATTATTATAAGCCTATTTGAATTTCAGGTTCAAGAGTTCAAAATATAACCCTATCTTGTGCACAAGCAATTTTTCATTTGCAGTCACTTGCATTCCAAGTTGTTTGGGCAAGTGATATAATTTGCCATGCTTGATTTGTGCACAGTTGAGGTTGCATTTGTCAGTTTTGTGCATAAGTTGCACAAAAAATGAATGCAAAAACAATCGATCATGCAAATATATTCATGCATAAATATAAGCTAGGTTGACGCCCATTTGGCACTCACGGTTCAAAGAAATCGATCTGGTTTTTACGTAATAATTTTGTTCTTCTGTTGTGAATAGCAGTAAAATTGATACAGTGTCAGTGATATGCTGCTAATATTTTAACCAAGGGTTAACCAGAGATTCCCATGGAATTGTGCCCTTTGTCTTGTAGTAAGACCTGTGTTCTAGGGCTGCCCATGCTAGTAGAGAGGAGGAATTGGGAAATCCTATTACTTTGTTTTCCCATTTAAAAACAAACAAAAATGGGGGATGGGAGCTTTTCCTATAACGCAGGGTTTCCTACACACAAAAACTCCACCATCTCTGCTGAAGGAATTGAGAGATAAAAACTACTTTTTGTTTTGGACTTTTATTATCTTCGTTTGCTAGTTTTACAGACTACAGCTATTGTCTTTGTATAAACACCTTTGATAACCAGAATCAAGGGGGAAACCAAATGTATAGTAAATTGTGTTGCTTGAGCTAATAATTTTGCTCTTGGAAAAATATACTGGATTGATGGACAGTGTAATGTGGAACAGTGTTCAGTACATGTAATTTGAAACAGGGAAGGATTTAGTAGCTTGAGGGGCAGTCAAGGCAACTTTTACATCAGCCTGCCATTGGAAGCAATGTGGTGCAGCCCAAAGGGAAAGAACTTGCTCATCAGAAGCAATTTTGTGAGTTCCAGCCAGTGATGACTAGTTTCTGGCTGGGATGGTTTAGCAGTGGAGACTCCCACCAAAGGCAGAAAAATCACACAACTTCCCCTTCCATTTCTTGTAATTTTTTTAACCAAGGTGTTCCTGTGAGCACCTGGAACTCCCTTCAGCATATCAGTGCTTCACTGACCTTAGCAAACAAGGAGCTTCCCCCACCATAAATGGATTTGGTACTAGTTTCACAAGTCTTGAGCTTACCCTAGAGGGCAGGTATTCATGCTGATAAGAAGTGCCTTGTAAAATGTTGATACTATGTATCGAGTATTTAAGAGTACCCTGATAAGCATACAGATGGGACCATTAATGAACATTAATTGCGTTAAACTAGAGTTTATTGTGTATTTGGTAATGGAAAAGTGTCCATTTGCATGTATAGTGGAAATAAATGCTTGTGAAACAAAATACCTCCTGACTGACAAAAACCTCTTTTGCTTTGTAGAATGAAGAAAACTGATAGGACTGATAGCACAAATAAAAAGGCTAGGCTAATATATTGGGTGTTTTAATTTATTAAGATCTTTTTCAATCTTTTTTTCTTATAACAAAGCAAACAAATATAAAACAAATACAAAAGACCAGGACATATACACAGTGCACCCCGCACATGAAGTTTTGTGGCACATATTCTAAAAATAAAAGGAAATCACAGTAGTCACACAAATAAGCGGGAGGAGAGACAAAGGGAACAAGGAGGTAGTCTGGGGAGTATGTTGATTTATTTCCTACCTTACATGTAGGCCTCCTACAAGGATCTTTAGTCAACCAGCTCTAGGAAGCTATACCAAATTGACTCTGTTTTTTCCTGTTTTTGCTGTTTATTATATCAAGTATCGGGGGTAGCCGTGTTAGTCTGTATCCACAAAAATAACGAGGAGTCTGGTGGCACTTTAAAGACTAACAGATTTATTTAGGCATAAGCTTTTGTGGGTAAAAAACTCACTTCTTCAGATGCATGGAGTGAAAATTACAGATGCAGGTATTATTATACTGACACATGAAGAGAAGGGAGTTACCTAACAAGTGGAGAACCAGTGTTGACATGGCCAATTCAATCAGGGTGGATGTAGTCCACTCCCAATAATTGATGAGGAGGTGTCAATGCCAGGAGAGGGAAAGTTGCTTTTGTAGTGAGCCAGCCACTCCCAGTATCTGTTCAAGCCCAAATTAATGGTGTTAAATTAGCAAATGAATTTTAGTTCTGCAGTTTCTCTTTCAAGTCTGTTTTTGAAGTTTCTTTGTTCAAGGTGATTTGTGTAATTGCTAATATATTGTTAATACAGGTACAAATTCAGAGAACAGTGGTACAAACAGGGAAATGTAGTTTTCTATTTGCTGCTATTGAATTTAGATATTTTATCCTGTGAAAGGATAACTCTGTTCTCCCTTACCACCTCCTCGTTGCAAATTATCCTAGTGCTTGTTTAGATATTATAGACGTCTCACTTTACATGACGTGCACTTCTTTGCCCAGGTACAAAAAGGAGAGTTAAGGTAGACCCTACAGTATGAGATAGGACAATTTTTATTTGGTTTTGTCCATTTTCATGAACCAGTTTAGAAAAGTTTAGGTTCCAGAGAAATTAGGATCACTAAGTACATGATTTTGGGATATACAAATCTGCTTGTATTCAAGTTAATGGGAGTTAAGAGAGCACATCCAAGGCCATAAAGCAGTCCAATATGTTTACTTAGTTATATTCTTAGTATTATGAGTCAGTTTTCTTTATTCTTTGAATGGTTAGTTGTCTGATTCCATTCCATTAATTTTTAGTGTCGCATTACATTTATCTATCTATCCATCTGTGTGTCTATCCATCCATCCATCCTGCAAACCTACTGAGAAGAGGCAGTCCTGCGGCATATTAGCTCTGCCCATGGATGCCCAGGTAGCAGATGTGGCCAGAAGTGCTATTTGTCAATTTTGACTGACTAAGCTATGCCAGATATTCAAGTCAGACCTAAATTACATTGAATCATGAATTTTAAACTTTTATACTAATTATTACAACTAATTCTATCTGAGGTTGACCCATGACTACTCTGAAGCTGCAGCTCAGATCACAGGGGCCTCCATGCTATACTAGACAGAGCCAGTGAATATGCATACATCATACCAGTGCTCTGCACTCTACATTGGCTGCCAGTTGAATTCAAGGTTCACTCCAAGTCCTTGTTCTCATCTGCAAAGCTCCAACTTAGCTAGAACCCATTTATCTCAGTGACTATCCTTTCTTTATTCAATACCACATCTGCTATGCTCAGCAGGGACAGTTTAGTTGACAGAGTCCACATTTTACTTGGTGATGGGTTGGGGTGTTATGAAAGCTGCATCCATTGGAGATCAGACTAAGGGCTTCTCTACACTTACAGAGAAGCTGCGCTGCTGTAGCACTTACTGAAGATGCTACCTGTGCCGATGGGAGAGCTACATCACCTCCCAGAGAGGCAGTAGCTATGTTGACGTGAGAAGCCTTCCCATCAGTATAGCGCTGTCTACATCGGAGATTAGGTCGGTATAACTCAGTTGCTCATGGATGTGGAAAATCCATACCCCTGAGTGACCTAGTTATACTGACATAAGTTGTAGCATAGATCAGGGCTCATGCAGACTAACTTCTTTCAGAGCATGCTGCAGAAAAATGCCAGTTTTAAGCAAGCATTTCCCCAAGCAGTTGTGTTGTACAACAGCTAAAACAAAATGTATCAACCATGTGTACCCATATCACTGGAAGAAGCTAGCATGAGGGAGAGGGGAGGAATGTTCTGCCTTGTAGAGGTTATATGATATCTTTAATCTTGTAGAGTGCTCAGATACCACACTGAGTATAGTGCCTGTAAATAAAGAAGCAGAAGACAATTAAAACAAAACAAAGCCCCCAAAAGGTGGGGATAAGCGATAGCATAAAGCCATCTAAAACCCCCCACTCAGAACTTAATTAAATTCAAGCATTATTGCTCTCTCTAGCCAACCGTTCATGGCACCAGAGGGCCACATCCAAAGTGCCAGCAGTGTGGTCTTTTTACTGAAGCAGGAAACATATGGCTAGCCATTGGCACCATCTGCTACCTGAGTGTCAGGAAAACGAAGCAGGGAGGACCCTTTAGGACATCAGCATTAAAATGAGAATCCCCAGTTTCAGTATTAAAAACTACCAATCTAACAACCCAGTTTTCCAGCAGACAAAGGCTATTAGTGAAAAGAAGCAATCGTCTACATTTCAAAAAAAGGTGTGCTCTTAGGTTAGCTAACTTGTGCTAGCTTACTCAAGTTAAAAAAGCAGTGAAGACACAGCAACTCTGCTATGAACTCAGGATAGCAGATCAAGTTAAAGCCTGGGGCTGAACGCAAGACCACTAACCTAAGTTAAAAGCAGAGTTGTTGTGTCTTCACTGCTGTTTTAACCCAAAGTAGCTAATGCAGGTTGGCTGTCATGAGTTAAGAATGCACCTTTTTTGCAGTATATATGTACCAGAGTCATCTTCCCAGCCCTACGCAATTCTTTCAATGTTTACTAGCACTCCTGTGAAGACATGGTGAAATGAAAGAGAAACCCAATCGTGTTTTGCAGCACAGCTAGTACCTGGCTAGTAGTCAGCCTGTTTCACTCTATGAAATGGGGGTGTAACAGAGTGGTCTGTCCCTTTAAGAAGCTGCCAGCCCTGAACTGGAGAGTAGCCCAGGAAGCAGGTCCTGGGAATCAGCCAACCCTGCTGGGTCTGATTTCCAGCTGGGGGATAAAAATGAGGGCCCCAGCTCCTTGAGAGAGACTGGGACCAGGAGAGGGCTGAGAACTCAGCCTCCCGTCGCTGCAGCAGAAGGCTGTGAGAAGGTAGTCAGGCACTAGGTGCACACACACCCCAGGCTGCGGAGGTCCAAGCCCTTTTGCTGCCAGAGAGCCCGCAGACTCAGCCAAGAATATTTGTTGTTCTATTTTCCTTTTGTTTGTGTGTTGAGGAATAAACAGAGCACTGTGGAAAGGGCTATAAACTGAATTGGGCGCAGCTAACTATCTGTTCCAGGCTGTGATTGGATACACCAGTCTACAGGGTCATTAAAAGCAAGTATGCCTCTGACTGGGCTTGGAATACTGCAGAGCTCATCTCTGAATAAGTAGTATTTAATGCTATTTCCAGGAGCATGTTCATCACACGTATGGCTGTAGCTGAGCCCAATTAGTAGTTTCATGGTTGCAAGCTGCAGTATATGCAGAAAAACTGTATGTAATGTGAAGTAAGCTGAGGGTGGTCATTTGCACATTGTTATTGAACTGGCTTCCTTTGGAAGTGAAAGAAAAAATCACTGCATGGGGGGAGTGGGGCGGGGAAGAGACTGTGGATGAGTCTTCCCCGGGGCTAGGAGCCTCCTGCAGTTTTGGGGGTTGTGGGTCCCCCATGGAGGAAGCTGAGGGGAGGTGCACACCTGTTATCCAGGCTGAGACAGTTCTGGTTAACTTATCTGCTGAAGCTCTCAGTTCGCCCACCCATGAACATCCCCACATTGCCAGACTTTCTAGCCCAGCACACGGGCAGGTTCAAGCACCCTAGTCTGGGAGTGCTGCAACTCAGGGCCTGAAATTTGGATGTGCACCGAAAATAGAGCACTCATGTTCTAAAAGGGCACAATCCATCCTTAACCAAAGCAGAAAAGACTCTTTGAGAAGCTGTTACTCACTAATTCAACTTATCTCCATAATCCACCAGGATCCCTGGTATCTTAGCATATCTGCTTACCCTTATGGGTCTCACGATCCATTCTCTTCAAGAACATTTAGCAGCGATAAGCACTTTCCATCTTCTGGTGGATAACTGTACAAAATTCACACATCCTGTCACAACCAGATTTCTGAAGGAGGTTCTCAGCTCCTTCCCACCACTGGTAAAGTTTGGACCTTTAGTTTTCTTTTATTTTCACTCACTAAGCCCCCCTTTGAGCCTCTATCTCAGTGGTCCCCAAATTGTGGGGAACGCCCTGCTGGGGGAGGGACAGCAGGGCCTGGGCCAGCCCCCACAGGGGAGGGGGGGACAGAGCACCACCCAGCCCCACTATGACCACAGCTCCAGCCCAGCCCCTGGCTCCAGTCCCAGCTTTGACTCAGCTCCTGGGCCGGTGGAGGGATGGTGTCGCAGACACGTTCTAATACTGGTAAGCGGGGGTGTGAGAGGAAAAGTTTGGCGACCACTGCTCTAGCCAGATGTTCTGTGGCCCATCTGTCTATGAAGGTGGCCTTTCTAATAGCCATAATGTCAGCCAGAAGTCAGTGAGCTGGGAGTACTCACGGCAGACCCACCATATATTATCTTCTATAAACAAAAGGGTCTCATTATGACCCATCATAGATTCATTCCTGAAGTGGTTTCTGAGTTTCATATGAGTCAGGTAATCCACTTCCCAGTATTTGTTTCCAAAACTTTATGCCACAGATGAAAAAAGATAGCTGCATATTCTAGTTGTCTGAAGGGCTTTGGCTTTTTATCTGCAAAGAATAAAGGATGTTAGAAAGACACCTGAACTATTTGCTTCCATAAAGAGATCAAGGGATCAAGCAGTATCTATGCAGAGATTTTCAAAATGGATCTCTGGTTGTATCACTCTTTGTTACCAGCTAGCTCATATCTCCTCCTGCTCCTCTGGAGGGGATAAGGGCTTATTCCATAAGTTACTTCAGCTGCATCTCTGGGAGATGTCCCCCTCCTAGAAATAGGAATACAGTAGGGCAACTACTTGGAGCTCTTTGCATACCTTCACACGAGACATTACACTCTGGTCCAGTTACAGTCAGTCTCACTTCTGCATCCACACCCTCCTGTCCGACTACAGCTTGTTAATATCCCACATGTGGAATACGCATAAGGACCATCACTCATGGTTACCACACTTACATGTAGCTGGTGGTTCTTTGAGATGTGTGAGTTCTATCTGAATTCCACTATCGGCTTGCAAAATAATTCTGGACACGGTCACATGGTGCACATGTGTATCACATGTGGCATACAGATAAGAATCATACATCTCAAAGAACCTCCAGTTGCAGGTAAGTAATCTGTCATAAACAGATAGTTAAGGGTTAATGTCTCTTCTACCTGTAAAGGGTTAAGAAGCTCAGTAAACCTGGCTGACACCTGACCAGAGGAACAATGGGGGGACAAGATACTTTCAAATCTTGGTGGAGAGAAGTTTTTGTTTGTGCTCTTTGTTTTGGGTGTTGTTCGCTCTTGGGACTAAGAGGGACCAGACATCCATCCAGGCTCTCCAAATCTTTCTAAACCAGTCTCTCATGTTTCAAAATTGTAAGTAACAACCAGGCAAGGCAGATTAGTTTTTATTTTTGTTTTCTCAACTTGTAAATGTCTTTTTGCTGAGAGATTTTACCTCTGTTTGCTGTAACTTTGAACCTAAGGCTAGGGGGTTCCTCTGGAACTATACAAATTTGATTACTCTGTAAAGTTTTTCATCCTGATTTTACAGAGTGATTTTACCTTCTTCTTTAATTAAAAGCTTTCTTTTAAGAACCGATTGATTTTTCCTGTTTAAGATCCAGGGATGGATCTGGACTCACCAGGGATGTGGGAGGAAAGGAGGAGGATGGTTAATTTCCCTTGTTTTAAGATCCAAGGGTTTGGATCTGTGTTCACCAGGAAGTGTAAAGTCTCTCAAGGCTGCCCAGGGGGGGAAAGGTTTTTGGGGGGGCCAAGAGTGCTCCAGACACTGAAATTTCTGGATGGTGGCGGAGTTACCAGATCTAAGCTAATATTTAAGCTTAGAAGTGTCCATGCAGGTCCCCACATTTGTACCCTAAAGTTCAGAGTGGGGAAGGAACCTTGACAAACCTCCATGTATTATATTATGAAGTATTATTTCATATAGAAATCTTTAGAAAACCAATTACTTCTCAGCCATGAAAATCTTTCACCTACCATTTTTATGTTCTTTACATATATAAAATATATATATGGTAATAGCAGCTGCCCATCTTTTTTTATTACTAACAGTATGTCAGTGAATAGAGCATCTTAATTTTGAGTATCTAAATGTCAAACTTTCATCTATGTATTGAAGAACCATCTCTCTATAATGTCTAGCAGATCATAAGTGTCTTGTCTGTTGAAGGGTTAGAAACATTAATTAGAGAATCTAATCTCATTAAAGATGCTCAGTGACAATGAAATAATATTAAGCATCTAGCTGTCAAATATCTATCTGCTTTTTAATAGTCAAACCTTGCCTTGCCAAAATGTTTATTGATGCTGAAAATTCTACAAAATGTAATTCCTTCATGTCCTCTGGTCATTATGGTTACAACAGTATTAACATTTGTGTCAATTAAGTGTTCACATTTTGTTTTCTAAATTAATAATTTAGGGCCAGTTTGTATTTGTCCTCATAGGGGTGTGCAGGGGAGAGTGAGCACATGTGAAGCCCACTATTCTTGCACATCCCATGCAATGGCCAATCAGAACCAAGTGCTTATGCCTGAGCATGCAGGGATTGCTTCCTCAATGTCCCTTTAGAGAAACACTCTACCTCAAAGGAAGCAAAGAGAAAGTGAGGACATGATCATGTTCCTTTTTCCTTCCCTTCCTATCTCTACCAATCTGCATAGCATCCTGGGTTCACCAGTTGGAGCAAGATGTGCTAACTGAGCCTGTTACCACAGAATATGCTCCAAATAGAGAAAGCCCAAGTTGACGACTGGTGCCTCCCCATACTGGGGGGGCACCAGCGAAAGGGGAGGACACATGACCTCCCCATGTGTCTCTTGCCTGCCCCACCTCCAGCTCCTCTCCCTGTGGCACATTCGGCTGCTCTCTCTGGCAGCTGGGTCTGGAGCAGGACAAAGCCGCTCACGGTTGCTGCTCCAGCTGCCTGGGAGAGAGCCTGGCTGGGAAGAGGCGGCGGCAGCAGCCCGCTCCCTGCGTGGGGTCGGCTTCTGGTGACAAGGGCCAAGCATGCCAGAGGAGGAAGGTGGGGTTCTGGCTCATTCGGCCACTGTCCTCAGAAGCCGAGTCTGGACGGAAGGGAGCCCATTGCCACAGCCAGGCTCTGTCCCAGGCAGCTGCTGCAGGCAGCGTCCCAGCGTGGCCGGAGAAGCTCTGGCCCTGCCCTTTCCTCTCTGGCTCTGGCCCTGGCCCTGCCCCTTTCTGGGTGGCTACTGGGTGGACACTTGACCCTGCATGCCCCTGACACATCACCTCTGCCAGGGTTACACACCTGAGCACATTTAAAACTGCCTACATTGAACAAGGATGGTCCACCAGAGAAGTATATTGCATTGTGGAATGGGCCACCCAAATACCCTGAGAGAATCTGTTTCGTACAGGAAAGAAAAAAACATTGACTGCACAGCCCTAGTTGCCACCTGTCACCCCACGCTAGAGCCCATGCAGCTTATCATCAAAAAATTACAACCCATACTTCATGGGGATCGAATCCTGAAAGAAATCTTTCCTGAACCCTCTCTTCTGGCCTTCAAACAACCCCCAACCTTTCCATGCTCATCATCAGAAGCAAACTCCCCAGAGATCAGGACCCACCAACTCAAAGTGCCACCAGATCGTGCCAGAACAACAGATGCAAAACCTGCAATGATCAATATTCTCCACAACACACCTTTCAAGATCCGTGAGTCCTATAGACGTCTATCACAACATGTGGTGTACCTCAACTAGGCCATCAAATGCTCCAGCAATAATTATGTGGGTGAAACGAGACAATCACTGTGCTCCTGAATGAACTCACACAGAAAAATGATGAAAAAATAAACACACCCTATCAGCAGTGGACAAACATTTTTCACAAAGTGATCACTCCACATCTAACCTTTCAGTCCTCGTCCTCAAAGAATACTTGCACAACACCTTCAAAAAGACAAACCTGGGAAACTAAATTCATAACTTTAATGAACATTAAAAAGCATGGACTAAACAGAGACACTGGGTTTTATGGCTCATTACAACAATTTGTAACACACCCTAACTCTGCTGCCTACTACTACTCTCTTTTGGTCTAGGACTGAAGAGGTGTTAACTGCCCACTTCATTTTAAGTAGTATCCAACAAATGTGTAAAACCCATAACAATTGCTTAACAATCTGTGCTACTTTGTGTCTAGGTTGGACACTGGTTACCTGTTCTAGTCCTGAAGGAGAGTTATGTGAAGCTCAACGGCTTGTCCCTTCCAACTACAGAATTTGGTCCAATAAAAGATATGATCTCACCCGCCTTATGTCTCTCCTGTCTGAGCCTGCAGGGGTCATTCCACTGTGTGCAGATCAGTGGCTGAAATTTGCCATTACTGAATTTATTCTTCAGTACCTACGTTGGGAACAAGTATTTAATAATAGACTCTTCAGTCTAACAGAGAAAGGTATAACATGATCCTATGGTTGGAAGTTGAAGCTAGACAAATTGAGACTAGAAATAAGGAGTTTAACAGTGAAGAGTTTTTCACAAATTGCCAAGGGTCGTGGTAGATTCTCCATCACTGATAATTTTTAAATGCAGATTGGATGCTTTTCTAGGAATTATTTTGGGGAAGTTCTGTGTCCTGTGTTATAGGGCTCATACTCAGACTCAGTCTCTTCAGGCTTTGCAATCTATGAAACTTTTGAAGCAACTGGCACCCATTTGGACCAGAGAGAGCTTTTCAGAGTGGTGTATGGATTTACCATCATCAAATCTGGTCTTACAAATCTGGATAAATTAGACAGAATTCAGTTCACACCTTGCTGTGATGATGTATTTCTAGCCTAAAGGGGTGTATCCTTTCCTGATGCAGGTGTAACTCCCATGAACATTAATAGAAATAAAACTTACATACTGAAAGGGGGAAAGTATCTTTCATTTGAAATGGATTAAATTCTGAAAGTAAGGAACTGAAATTCACTCTCGTTAAAAGATATTTCTTCAAAATTTTTACATATATTGCCAGGAAATTGTGTACTATATACAACTTTATTAAAGAAAAGCTAATTGCATTGTGCACTTCCCAATAATTTAAGAGCCTGATTTTCTGCAGGGCCTCAGCCCCCCAGCTTCTGTTTTGGTAGGTGTAATGTCTGGGTTCAGAAGGTTGTAGGGCAGGAAGCACCAGTCACCAATGAATATTTTTGTATTTTTTTTTAAAAATGGGAGATAGATTTTAATTACATTTGGGTTTAGAATATTTTAGGTTTAAAACGGATCATTTCAAGCATTCTTTTAGTCACTGCTAACCAGTATTGAAACAAGTCTCTTACTTTGGACTCCTACATGGCTAAGTGTCACAAATAATTACACTTCAGAAAAATAGCCACCTCTAGCACTAGACTCCAAAAATGGGAAATGTCATTAAAAACTTTTAAAATAAATCAAATTGATAGTTTATTCAGGATGACAAGTACTTCTTACCCTGTAGGATTACTTACTGCTAAGCTGAACAAAATGGGTGTAGTTTTCCTGTCAGCAGACTTTTCGCTATAGGCAATGGCGATCGTTCTAACTGGGTGATTGGACACTGATTTATGGCTATGAAGAAAATGTTGTACTTTCCAGCACTGACTATCCCTAGAATATACTAGAATATTATGTTAATTTCCAGGACAATCGTAAACATGCATGAAGATTTACATACAGTCTTCTTTTCTTAATAAGTTTTTATCTGGAACGGAATATAAAATATTGCTGAATTTTTAATAGTTGTGTGTTGGAAGAAAATGCACTGCCTGGAGTGTCTGCCATTGTAATATGGATCCTTTTTATTTAAAGGGACATTAAAATTAATTTCTCCTGCCATGGGTTTTCTGCTCTGAACCTAACTCATAACTTCTTCTGTCCAATATAGCAGAATGAAGCAAGATTTACAAATTCCCTCTTTCTTCACCCCCCTCTTTAAAAATAAAACTGAAAAATTCTGCTGCTTCCTAATTTACTGAAGAGGCCACACCCATGCCTGTCTCTCGGCTTCCACAGAAGTGTGCAGATGTTGCTTCTTCTTGCTTTCCATAAGAGAGCTTTTCGCAAAGAATTCTTTCCCCTATTTTTTTTTAATTTCTCCCTGACAATTTCCTCCATTTCTATTAATTTTGGTGCCCATCTGGAAAGGAGAAGGGGGTCTTCACCTTTCCTCTTGGAGGAAGCTTGGGGACTCCCCAAGCCTCTTGGTAGATCCCCAGTCCTTATTAGTGATTATGCAGGATCGACTGCAACATTAAAGGATTTCTATGGCACTTCGTTTCTGTGTTCAGAAAATGAATTTTATATTTGCAATAGGAGTGCTTGGGAGATTCCTTTAGCACCAGAGGCGTCCACTCCCTAAGACACCTTTCTTGCATGTTAGCTGCCTCTCATTTTGTTGTACAATAAACTGGGACACCTCAGGACACATTCAGCAAAGTGTTTTTAGGAATGAACAACTGGCCTTCCTTCCCTTCGGAATCATCATCCTGTCTCCAATGAGAACCAGTGCTCTATAATTCCACTGTGAGGTATGTCCCTCTAGTCAGTGTTGACAAATCAGTTCTTGAAATAAAAGAGACATTATCACTTACCTGTTCTTTTGAAGAGTCACCTCCATCAAACTGTCTAGCTGTCTGTCAGGAACAGAAGAAGTTGTAGCCTCTTTGTAGTGATACCTTCAGTATTTTTGAAGAGGAGTGTTCTTGTTTTGCTCATTCCTCCAGTCAGATAGCTCCTACCTAGTTATATTTGCTATTCTTATTAACCTTTGAGTTGAATATTTTTCAATACATTTTGAGGCTTTGAAATTCATCTTTTTCTAAGACTTCCAGTGGGTGGTGCCCCTTTGGTGTCACCTACATCGCTCCAGTGCTGGCTTAGCAGAGAGGAATCCACTATCAGGGCGTCTAATTCTCCTGCCAAAGTATTGGAATGTTTTGTTACTTTGGAATAACTGGAAAAATACTGAGAATGATCCTGGATTTAAAAAGTAAATTGTTAAACATGCAAAATTTTGTTCTTAGTTTTTTTAATGATGCACATTTCACAGTGATGAAAAATTGAGACAGAGAGATGTATTGTTTGTGCTATTTTTGCTGCACCATCTCCATACTTCTGACAGAAAATCTTGAAAACCTGGAAATAAATATTGTCTTGCCTTTTAGAATTTGCATAAGTTTGTCTACTAAAAATATTAATGTACCATGACTTTATTAACTGAAAAATGTAATGATATATTTGTTTTTAGTAGAACAAACAAGGACATTAAGGCTCTGATTCTCCACAGCCTTGAACTTTTTCATCATTTACATTTGTTAAGAATGAGTGCAAAGTCAGTATAAAATGTATCAGTATAGTTTCATTTTTTTTTAATCCATTTCATAATGACTGCTCAAGATGAAGATCCCATGGTTCTTGGTCCTCTTTCAATTTGACCTGACAGTTTGTATTAAGCATAGCATGCAGGTAGTTGAATGCTTCTGATATTGAAAGAAAACGTGAAACAGTAAGAAGCTGTGAGAATCAAACTCCATTGACTGTGTGGTGATGGCTTTATTCATAAACTAGTTCATTTATAGTTGTAATTAAATTTGACTTCAATATGCAGATTGTGGAATAGCCAAGTCACAGACATGTGTGTTTGGGGAGGTAGATTTGGCTGGATAGTTGTAATATACTATTGTTGTAGTCTTGTCCATGAGAAGAAGACTTCAATATGTTTTAAGGCTAGAAGGGAGCATTGTGCTCATCTAGTCTGATCTCCTGCATAACACCGGCCAAAGAACCTCGCCCAGCCTCGAAACGTGGTCATTTACACTTTCCACCAAATCATACTTATTACTCCAGCTTGCTGTATCTAGGGTATTTTTAAAGTTTTAAGTTTTCTTCATTGTCATCACTGATAAGTGTGTCCTTTCAAAGGACTGAAATTAGCAGGTGAGTGAACATTTCTCCCTTCTTCTGTCCTCTCTTTCGGTAACAGGCATGTTGATCATAGTGCAGCAACAGATGCATAATAGTTAAGGTTGCGTGACAGTGTTCTCTTTAACAGGAGTTTTAAGTCTACATGTAAAAATCTCTTTGAAATGATATAAACCAAAACATGAACTGTAAACTTTTAGCGTTTGATTTTTTCATGGTGGTTTGATGAAAAATGATTGATATAGAAAGAATAAGAGTTTAAAAAACATCCCTTTGTGCGATTTTCATTCCCCCCTCCCCTTGATTGTCTCATTTTACTTTGTACCTCTTTTGCAAGAAATGTAAAACACTCTGCAACCTACTCTTTTGGCCACGGTGTTGTTCCTCATATGCTGTTTCCTAGAATATCAGTTATACATGAGTTGTGGATTTTTTGAAGAGTATTCTATAACTTTGTAGCCATAACAAAAAATAGGTGCATATATGGTGAACCTGCTGAATTTGATGACATATTTGCTGCAGTGCAAATGCTGAGAGAGAAAGAGACTTACTGATTGACTGACTGACTCTCCCACTCCCACTCCCTCTGTAGCCTAGGGGACAGCTCGTGAGCTGGGAAAGAAGAGACCAGGAGCGGAAATCTCATCTCTTTTAAGTGTAATACCCATGCAAGTCATTGCCCTTAATTTGACTACCTCAATGTAGAAGACGGTTAGAGAAGAGCTACAGAACATTCTCCCCTTATAAAATAAGTTAACTGTGAGCTTATGCATGGCCACTGTGATGTAAAACACCCAATCTTACAACACCCAATCTTATCTAGAATTGCCAGGTGTCTGGTTTTCAGCCAAAACACCTGGTCAAAAAGGTGTGGCTCCGGTCGGCACTGATGACTGGGCCGTTAAAAGTCCAGTTGATGCGGGGCTCTGTGTGGCTCCCAGGAAGCTGCCAGCATGTCCCTCCAGCTCCTAGGCATAGAGGCAGCCACGGGGACTCTGCACGTTGCCTCTGCCCTTAGTACTGGCTCCGTAGCTTCCACTGGCCAGCAATCACGACCAATGGGAGCTGTGGGAGCGGTGCCTGTGGACGGGGGCAGCATGCAGAATCACGTGGCCAACCCTACGCCTAGGAGATGGGGAGACATGCTGGCTGTTTCCTGGAAGCCACCTGAGGTAAGCACCTCCTGGAGCCTGCACCTCACTGACCCCCTGCTGACCCCCTGGCCTCCTCCTACACTCTGAACCGCTTGGCCCCAGCCTGGAGCCTCCTCCTTCACACCAGATCCTGCACCCCAGCCAGAGTCGTCACATGCACACCCGCAGCCCATCCCCTTGCCCCAGCTCAGTGAAAATGAGCGAGTGAGTCAGGGTGGGGGAGAGCGAGCAACAGAGGGAGGGGGAATGTAGTCAGTGGGGGGCGGGGTCTCAGAGAAGGGGGGCAGGGGTGGGGCCTTGGGGAAAGGGCGGAGCAGGTGTGGGACAAGGGTGTTCAGTTTTGTGCGATTAGAAAGTTGGCAACCCTAATTATTCTCTGCACCATGCTACCTTCCAGAGTGATGAAGTCTGTTTTAGTTATCCCAAATCTATCTACTATAAACTACACTCCTCTCCTAGAGCCACAGAGTGAGTCCAGGATTCCTGATCAGCAGTATTCTACTCCTGGCTAGTTAATATTTATGTAACCTACTGGGAAAGTGTTTGTCATGTTCTCCACCACAAACTTTAATTGTGGCCGATGTTAAGGCAAAATAACTTCCCTAATGCATGGAATGTTGGACAGTCAGATGTGCTGATCTGTCACTATAACTGGTATAAAAGTATGTGAGATTTTCTATTAGAGTGCAAGTCTAATGAAGTTGAGTACATATTGCTTTCTGGTATTTTCTGGAGATGGAAGTGAAAGCATTATGGAGCACTGTTGCATTGGAGACAATCTGAAGAGAGAAAGGAAAGCATAGATCTTTCCCTTTAACTACTTTCCATGCTTTTCAAGTTTGGGGTTGATGAGGTATGTCTTGCTGCATCCTTTCCTGTCACTAAATGTGGTTATTGTTTGACAATATTAGATTCTAAGACGGAAAATGTTCCATTGGTATAAATGAGGATTCATGCACCAGTCACACATCACCAGCAGCTAGTCAGATGGCTCCTACAAAGTGATAACTTTAATTCAGCAATATAGATTTAGTATTTTCCCAACAGACAATATGGTAAATAATCAGTAACTTTAGTAGAGCCTCACAACCCTGTGCCATGGAGTTCAAAGTTAGTGCTAAAAAAAATAATTAAGGACCAAAGAACCTAAGTCAGTGATGCACCAAAAAGCTATCCACCAATTAAGTGATTTTGAGTAAATAATGAACTTTGTCTCTGCTATCTGAGGCGATGATCTTTATTTTTATATCCTGATGTCCACAGAATATCACTTCCAGATTTAACAGGTGAAAAAGAGCTTTGAATGCACAACTGCGATAAGCAAGTGTTGACTTTAACTTACACAGCTTTTGAGGCTACTGATTTGGTCCAGTTGATGCTAGAGAAGTACTTTCTAACACATGAAATATTTCTCTTAATAGAGAGTGTACTTTAAAAGACTTGTTACCATAAGCTATTCCCATTGTGTTGTCACCTATATATTTAGTATCATTTCATGCCCTGGACACTTGAAGTGAGAGCCCTAACCTGTTAGCAGATGGTAGTGCTGATCATGACATGAAATGTACGTCTAATTATAGCACATTACATGATGACACCTGACAGCAGCAAAGCTAGCAGGAGGCTGTTCCAAGCAAGAAATCACTAGGTATGTTCAAAATCAGCTTGAATGGGCAATGATGCTAGAATAACACTGAATCATTTTATATTGGTAGAAATGGCCCAGATGTCTTGTAGTGTTTAGCTTCCAGCTAAAGATGAACAGAATTGGATTAAATTCTCTAACCTCCAAAGCAATGTACAATGCATTTCTGTGATTCTAAAGTGCTGGGATTGATTCCTTGGTTCAGTTTGTAATTCCAGTTGAAAAACTGACCATCTCTCCCATTACCTTTTGGCAAAACTCTACTTATCAATAGGGGTTGGTAGAATGGCCCTTTCATTCTGAATTCCAACATTTGATAAACATTAAGTCTTGACTGTACAAGTTAAAGTTCTCCTAGTTTACGTTGTTTTAATTTATGTAATTAACGCCTTTACAGTAAATAACTTAAGGCCTCACTGCACTTAACCTTAGAGGGCTGAGCTGTAAAAATAATTTTTTCTTATTTTCTTAAAATTTCTGTTTACCAGTAGACCAGAGTTTGTAGGGGGAAGGTACAGTTGACTGCAGCTAATGAGAACCTAGTCATCCCCTGTCCCTTGGCCCTTGTGCTTCAGTTGTGACCTATTTTGGAATGAATTTTGCTGATTTTATTTGGGATTAATATCCAGATAAGTGTCTTCTATCTCATGTCACAGTTGGAATAAAAATATAATTCTATTAAGAAATACAGGCCAAGATTTTCAAAGATAAGTGTTTACAGCTAGACTCCTAAACCTTTATTTGGGAAATTAATAAGTGGCCTGATTATCAAAGGCCCTAGACACCTACCACTCCTACTGAACTTAATGGATCTGTTGGGTACCCAGCTCCTTTGAAAATAAGGCTGCATTATTAGGTGTCCAAACATGGATTTAAGAGCCTGATTTTAGACACCTGTTTTTTACAGCATGTGTGAGTACAATAGAGATCACACCGCAAAGGTAAAAATAACTTCTTGGTACTCTTCCAGACCTGTATTTTGTATTGTAAGCCCATCTCTAAGTATAAGAAGGGAGGCAAAAGATTACAAGTATAAAGCAAGATATACATAAGTACACATGAGGGGCTATAGTGCTGATAATATATAGATACATTTTTTCCAAGTGCATTCAAATCATGTTGTACTGTCAAGATAGTATTTGACTATGCACAAACCTAGTCTACTGCAATGGCAATTTTATTCTCCATGGTACAACTCTAATCAGCCGTGGTATTTCAAAACAAGACAATTTGTCTTGCTGTAAATAGAAGAAGAATCACACAAATATATCTATCTGCTTTACTATCCTGGAAACCTCATAGATTATATGAAATGTTTGTTATGTGGCACTCCAGAGGGAACATACAGAAAAAGAAATGGTGTTTAATTTGGCTTCTTGTTATGTTTACCTTCATCTGATGTGGGAATAAGTTGTCATTTATGCAGTATACCACTTAAAATTTGTGAAATGCAGGTTTGATTAATTTCACAACATTTCACAGAGCTTCCTTGGGGTTAGAAGTCCTTAAAGGCAATGCTATAACTATCTGAGAGAGAAGAAGCAAGAAATAACATTTATGTTTTAAGGAAAAGGCATACCATTTGCTGAATGTAACATATGGAGCATCAAAAATGTGTTTAAAAATATTTTGGCTTCTGAATTTATATTTATAACATTTATTTATTTGTTTGTTTGCTTGCTTGTATTTTGGTGGCATTAATAGTGTGGTAGGTGCTGCTTGCACAAGTAAGAGGAGACAGACCAGTTTACAATCTGAGAAGACAGGCAACTGATGAAGGGTGGGGCAGCAGTATACAGCATACAGTCAGTTTTAAAAATATTTATATATGTTATTGGCTAACCACAGCTTAGCTCTGCATCTGCCTACCTGTTATAGTTGACTTTGTTTCTGTCAAGGGAAATGTAAATCTTGGGGGATTTCAAGTTTGGATAAAATTGAGTCTTGGGAGACTGAAGAGCTCTGTAAGTTTGAAAGCTTCTCTCTCTCACCAACAGAAGTTGGTCCAATAAAAGATATTACCTCACCCACCTTGTCTCTCTAGGGAGACCATACAGACTTGTTCAGGGAAGGGCATTGCATGCACATGGAGTGGCCTGGAAGAAAACATGGAGAAAATTAGTGGGAAAGTAAACGTGGTCAGTTGAGGCACATATCTTGATCTTTGGCTGTCTTTCTCCTTTATGAATGTAAGTTTTTCATCCATTCCCAGTTACACTCTGTGGATCTTCAGTCTACAAGCTTTCCTTGTCATTTCTTTGTTTGAACTTGCCTCCTGCCATTCGGCTGATGTAGAGCCCGATGACAGAGTAACAAGTGTGGAACTGCTGCACATTGGGCAGAACAGAGAAAGCCAGTGCAGGGGGAACTCCTTCTCATGTAAGCTGCAGAACCGTATTCCACCCAGATTTCACAGAGTGAAGAGTTGGCGGTGAACCAATAAATCCTCACTACATGGATCCATAGGGTTCAAAAACACCCCTGCAAGAGTATGTGGTAGCTGCAGGTCTGTGAGCTGCGGCAGTAGCCACAGAATGATTTGGCAATTTCTCTGCTGTCCGATGTGGTGGTTCTGCCATCCACAAAGCATCCATGTAAAAAGGCCTTTTACTCATGTTGTGTGTGGGAGGAAGTATTTGCCACCATATGTCAGCTAATTTTTAAAATTTGCTATGCTGTCTGTCAGTTCCTTCCCCCACAATTTTGTATGCTATCAAATGCAGAATTGGGTCTTTTTTGTGTACCAACAACTTTATCAAACCTGCCCCACTTTTATTAAATGTATTTTCTGTACAGGGTATGTACACAGGCCAGATAAATTGATGGCAATTTACATGGCATCTGTAATGTGGAGTTTCTGAAAAATTAATTATATCCTTGTAACACGGTGTTGCTGGGACTCGACCCTCCCTGGGGAGGAGAGGAGCCACACCGGCCTCGTCCCGTTGTCCGAGGGCCTTTGTCCTTGGGACTTCAGTCTATAGTTCGGGTGGTTTGGGCCCTGTGGGCGGGACCGAACAGTGACACAGTTACAGGGGGCCCAGCCCTTCGTTCGGGCGGGGCACCAAACAAACAGTTCAGGTAGCTCTGGTCCTCTGGGGCAGGACCGAGCAGCAGTATAGTTAAACGGGGCCCAGCCCTTGGTTCCGGCGGGGCACCAAACAAAAAGTTCAGTTAGCTCTGGTCCTTTGCGGCAGGACCGAGCAGCAGTACAGTTAAACGGGGCCCAGCCCTTGGTTCGGGCGGGGCACCAAACAAACAGTTCAGGTAGCTCTCAAATAGCCTCCTTAGGCCAGGGAGAGGGGGATTCTGCCACCCGGGGATGGGTGGCAGGGGGAATGCAGGCCCACCCACTCCTCTGCGTTCCAGCCCGGGGCCCTAGTAGCGGCTGTCACCATTGAAGGTGGTCAGTGGGGATCCTGACTGAAACACACTGACATTGGTATCGGTACATCTGCAGCCTGACTAGAGTCAGCTGACCCCGGGCTACTTCCGATATCCCCTTCCGTGCCTACCTGGTCCGTGGTCTCAGTTCCTGGGACGTCCAGCACCATCGGCTCCTCCCAGTCAGGGCTGGGCGGCAGGTCCTGCAGCTCCCCCGGGAAGTCCGGCCAGGCTTGTTCCGGGAGCTCCTCAGGGCCGTAGCAGGGACGGGGCGGCTCTGGCAGCTCCTCGTCGTAGCGGGCGTGGGGAAGCTCTGGCAGCTCCTCGTCGTAGCGGGCGCGGGGAAGCTCTGGCCAGTCTGGGCACCGGCCTCAGCAGCTTCCCGGTCACGAGCCCCTGCTGGCAGGTCTGCTCCTGATGGTGGCTGGGCTGCAACTGAGGGCTCAGGGCCGGCTTTTATTCTTTCTGGTCACCGCTTGACCCTCTGAGGGGCGGGACTTCCGCTCAGTGGCCCCGCCCCTATGGGTGATTGACGGGGCTCGACCCTCCCTGGGGAGAAGGGGAGCCACACCGCCTCATTACATGCCCCCCCCCCCCAAGTCTGGCTCCCACCTGTCAGGGCCAGGCTGTTCCATCTCGTCGAGGCGGGAGAGGAAGTCCGCGTTAGCATGGTCCTTGCCAGCCCGATGCTGGATAGTAAACACGTAGGGCTGCAAGGCCAGGTACCAGCGCATGATGCGGGCGTTGTTGTCCTTCATGCACATGAGCCATTGAAGGGGGGTGTGGTCGGTGACAAGGGTGAATGGGGCGCCCAGGAGAAAGAACCGAAGGGCCTCGCAGGCCCACTTTACTGTGAGGGCCTCCTTTTCAATTACGGCATAGTTCCGCTCTCGGGGAAATAGTTTTCTGCTTAAGTACAGTATTGAGTGGTCTCCCCTGTCCCCCTCCTGAGACAGGACTGCCCCTAGGCCGACCTCGGATGCATCCGTCTGGAGGATGAACGGCTTATCAAAATCGGGACTATACAGGACGGGTTCCCGACATAAGCACTTTTGAAGCGTTCTGAAGGCCATCTCACACTCCGGGGTCCAATGTATCTGCCGGGGGCTAGTCTTAGTTAACAGCCCAGTCAGGGGTGCAGCAATGGATGCAAACTGCGGGATAAACCGTCGGTAATATCCCACAAGTCCCAGGAATCACCACACTTGCCGTTTCGTTGTCGGCGTGGGGCACTCTGCGAGGGCTTGTACTTTCCCCACGAGGGGCTTCACTTGTCCTTGTCCGACGGTATAGCCGAGGTAGGTGGTTTCCTGCCAGGCTATTCGGCACTTCTTAGGGTTTGCCGTCAATCCCGCCTGCCGCAGGGTTCTGAGGACCGCCACGACCCAGTTTAGATGTTCTTCCCAGCAGCGGCTATAGATCACCACATCATCTAGGTATGTGGCTGCGTACTCCTGATGTGGCCACAAAAGATGGTCCATAAGCTGCTGAAACGTCGCGGGGGCCACATGGAGACCGAAGGGCATCCGTGTGAACTGATAAAGTCCCGACGGGGTGGCAAAGGCCGTCTTCTCTTTGGAAGCCTCCTCAAGCGGGATCTGCCAGTAATCTTTGCTGAGATCCAGCATGGTAATAAACCGGGCCTCCCCAAGGTGGCCCAGCAGCTCGTCGACCCAGGGCATTGGGTAGGCATCAAAGCGTGATATAGCGTTGACTTTCCGGAAATCTATGCAGAACTGGCGGGCGCCGTCTGGTTTGGGCACCAGGACCACCAGACTGCGCCACTCGCTCCGGGACGGCTCGACCACCCCCAGGGCTAACATGGCCTGGACCTCTTCTTCGACTTCCTGGCGCATCCGGTATGGTAACAGCTGGGTGGTTTCTCGGACGATCTTCCCGGGCTCTGTTTGGATCGTGTGACAGGTTAAAGGCGTGTAGCCCAGTAGCGCTGTGAAGGTTCGCCTGAATACCCGCAGGAGGCATTTGGCCTGTTTACGCTGCTCGTCCATCAGGGAGCACCCCAGCGAGGGCTCCGTTAAGTCTTCCGCCTGGGCCACCTCCGGGCCCAGCTCCAATTCCGGCGGGCACGGGTCGATCAACAGACCTTCCCAGTCACACCATGGCTTTAGCAGATTAACGTGATATAGCTGCTTCTCCCTCCGGCGGCCCAGTTGGCGAATCTCATAATTAACGGCTCCGACTTTCCGAGTTACCTCCTAGGGGCCCTGCCAGCAGGCCAACAGCTTCAATTCACTGGAGGGTAGGAGCAGCAGACCTGGTCTCCGGGAGCGAACTCGCGCACCTGCGCTTCCTGATTATAACTCCGCTCCTGTCTCTCTTGGGCTACCTTCAGGTTTTCCCACGCCAGGGTCCCCGCCTGGGCAAAGTGTTCTCGCAGCTGGAAGACGTATTGGAGGAGGCCCTGGGTTGGGGAAGCCGATTGCTCCCACGTCTCCTTCATCAAGTCCAGGAGGCCCCGCGGCCTCCTACCGTACAAGAGTTCAAAGGGGGAGAATTTAGTTGACGCCTGGGGGACCTCCCGAATGGCTAGTAGTAGAAGCGGTAGGAGTTGGTCCCAATGGCGTAGCTCCTCTGGTGGAAACCTTTTCAGCATGGCCTTGAGGGTACGATTAAACCGTTCTACCAACCCGTCAGTCTGAGGGTGGTAGACGGAAGTATGGAGTTGTTTTACCCCCAAGAGCCTGCAGACTTGCTTTAGCAACTGGGACGTGAAGTTGGTGCCCTGGTCGGTCAGGAGTTCTTTCGGCAACCCCACGCGGGAAAACACCTTCACCAGCTCGCCCGCGATGGTCCGGGCGGTAATGCTCCGCAGAGGGATCGCCTCCGGGAACCGGGAGGTGTAGTCGACAAGGACTAGGATGTACTGAAAACTGGCCGCGCTCCGAGGAAGCGGGCCTACCAGGTCCATGGCGACCCGTTCGAACGGGGTTTCAACCAGTGGCATGGGGACCAATGGCACCTTGGGTACCCGAGGCGGGGCGGCCAACTGACACTCCGGGCAAGAGCTGCAGTATCGTTTTACATCCCCATCAAGTCCCAGCCAGTAGAACTGGGCCCGAATTCGGGCCAACGTCTTCTCGTGCCCCAGGTGCCCAGCTGCTGGTATATCGTGGGCCAGGCTCATCACAGCCCGTCGGTGGCAGCGGGGCACGAGAAGTTGCATCCGCGGCTCCTGCGTGCAGGGGTCCCGCTCGACCCGATAGAGTCTGTCTCGCCGGAGTTCAAAGTGGGGCCATTCCGTGGCCCGATGACGGTTGACAACTGACCTGTCGACCGTCGCGAGTTGTTTGTAGGCCCAGCTGAGAGTGGGATCGGCCCGCTGGTCCCGACAGAAGTCCGTATCAAAACGGGGCTCGGAGGGAGCTCCCTCCCGTAGACCTTCGGCCTCCGGGGTTCCTGCCTCAATCTCCTCGGTGTCCTCTTCCATTTCCAACGGGGGTTCCTGGGGCTCGGCCTCTAAGGCCGGTATGGATCGGAGGAGCCCCTCGAAGGCGGGCCAATCTCGTCCCAGAATCACGGGGTAGGCTAGTCGGGGGGCCAAGCCAACTACCAACGAGCAAGTAAGGCCATTCACCGTTAGTCAGGTCCGGGCACTCGGGTAGGGCCGGACATCCCCGTGGATGCACTGTAAATGGATTGGGCCCAGACCGGGGTCAGTCGGTGGTCCCAAAGCCTGGCGGACCAGCGTTTGGCCACAGCCCGAATCAACTAAGGCCATTGTGGCTTGGTCCCCCACGATCACTGGACCGTGAGCTTGAGGGGGCTGGGGCCGTCGGGCCTGGCCTTCCCCTGCGCAGACCTGCCCAAAGTCACATTCCATCTCGGGACAGTCCCGCTGGAGGTGGCCCGCCCTCCCACAGCGGAAGCAGGGTCCGACCTCCGGGCGCCCTATCATAAGCCTTTCTCCCAAATCTGGACCTTAGCGTCTAAAATCTGGGTGCTTAGCATGAACCTCCAAGCTTAATTACCAGCTTGGATCTTATCTCGCTGCCACCAGACAGGAATTACAGCGCCTGCCTCACTCTGGTCCCCCAAAACTTTCCCTGGAGGGACCCCAAGACCAGAAGCTCTGAGTCTACCGGCAAGGGAAATACTCCACTTCCCTTCCCTCTCCTCTCCCACCCAGACTTTCCTCTCTGGGCTAACCTGGAGATATTGATGCAATCTCTTTACATCACAATACCAAGAAGCATATCTCCTCTATTCCGCAAAGAGACAAACCCCAAATACAAAGGAAACAGAAATGATTTCTATCTCTCTTTCCCCCTCCCACAAATTCCCTGGTGCGGCAGAGCTTATCCTCCGTAGATCTTAACACAAAGAGAATTCCCTCCCCTTGTTCCTTAACCTGCCCGAGAGAAAAAAACTCAAACAAGTCTTAAAAAGAAAAACTTTATATAAAAAAAAAGAAAGAAAAAAGACATCAAAATTTCTCTGTATCAAGATGACAATAATACAGGATCAATTGCTTAAAAGAAAAAAATGAATAACCAGTCTGATTCAAAAGATATCAATTTGAACATTCCAGCAAGCTACACACATGTTAAATCACCCAAAACAACATAAAAAGCCTATATTGTTTTTCTACCTGTACTTACAAGTTGGAAACAGAAGAGTAGAAGATAGAAAGAACGCTTCTCATAGCTAAGAGACAGACAAAAGACACAGACCCAAGACAAAGAAGACCCACAAATTCCCTCCCTTAAGCTTTTAAAAAATCCGGTTTCCTGATTGGTCCTCTTGTCAGGTGTTTGGTTCCCTTTGTTAACCCTTTACAGGTAAAAGAAATATTAACCCTTAGCTATCTATTTATGACACGCCCTCCCCGGGGTCTGGCAGTTTGTGGACTTCGGGGGGGGCTCCGGCAGGGCCCTGATCAGGATCCGGGCGCTGATCCCGGGGGGCCAATCCGGGGTCCGGTCCGCGGCTCGGACTCCGCAGCCTGGTCCAAGCGGATGCTCTCCTCTCACCGCGGGGTTGGTCGGTCCCCAGGGTGGGTGGCCGTAAAGCGGGCCCCAGAGAAGCCTCCGCAGCCAAGAAGTCCTCCATCAGGGAGACCGCTGTCCCCAGGGTTGCTGGCCGGTGGTGAAGTACCCAGGCCCTCCCCAGGCAGGCAGAATGTGGACGAATTGTTCTAGGACCACCTGCTCGGTCACCTCGTCTGCCGTGCGGGTTTCCGGCTGGAGCCAACGGCGGCAGGCCTCCTTCAAGCCTTGGGCGATCAGCTGAGGACAGGCGCCGGCCGGGTAGGTCTGGCCCCGGAACCATTGCCGGAAGGTTTCGGGGCTGACATCCAAGGCATCCAGAACCGCAGCCTTCACTCGATCATAGTCCTTGGCCTCCTCTGTCACTAGCCCGCAATAGGCAATCTGGGCTGGGACGGTCAGGTACGGGGCCAAAGGAGTGGCCCATTGGTCCCGGGCCCACCCTGCGACGAGGGCCACGCGCTCAAACGTGACTAAGAAGGCCTCAGGGTCATCCCCCGGGCCCATCTTGGTCAAGCGCAGGGGGACAGGCGGACGGGAGCCCCCAGCATCTTCTCCCGTGGACCCATCTGCGGGCCAGGATGCAGGCCCGAGAAGCCGCTGCAGCTGGTTCTCTAACTGCTGCATCAGCTGCTGCTGGTGCTCCAACTGAGCAGCATGTTGCTGCTGTAGGTGTGCGGCATCCTGCTGTTGCTGCTGTTCGAGGTGGGCGGCCTGTTGCTGCTGCTGCTGCTGCAGTTGTGCCCCCTGCTGCCGCTCCTGGCTCTCCGCCAGCAGCTGGAATAGCCATTCGACATCCATGTCCCCAGCTAGGGAGGGCTGGTCACTCTACCGTCCTCCTACCAGCCCCTTCTCACAGGGGCGAAGGGTTCAAATCCCCACTTCTGGTACCAGTTGTAACGCGGTGTTGCCGGGGCTCGATCCTCCCTGGGGAGGAGGGGAGCCACCACACCGGCCTCGTCCCGTTGTCCGAGGGCCTCTGTCCTCAGGACTGCAGTCAATAGTTTGGGCGGTTCGGGCCCTGTGGGCGGGACCAAACAGTGGCACAATTATCAGCCCTTGGTTCGGGCGGGGCACCAAACAAACAGTTCAGTTAGCTCTGGTCCTTTGGGGCAGGACCGAGCAGCAGTATAGTTAAACGGGACCCAGCCCTTGGTTCCGGTGGGCACCAAACAAACAGGTCAGGTAGCTCTGGTCCTTTGGGGCAGGACCGAGCAGCAATACAGTTAAACGGGGCCCAGCCCTTGGTTCGGGCGGGTGGTGCACCCAACAAAACGTTCAGGTAGCGCTCAAATAGCCTCCTTAGGCCAGGGAGAGGGGGATTCTGCCCACCCCGGGGACAGGTAGCAGGGGACGCAGGCCCACCACTCCTTGCGTTCCAGCCCGGGGCCCTAGTAGCGGCTGTCAACGCTGAAGGTGGTCAGTGAGGATCCTGACTAAACACACTGACATTGGTATCGGTACATCTGCAGCCTGACTAGAGTCAGCTGCCCCTGGGCTACTTCCGATACCCCTTCCGTGCCTACCTGGTCCGTGGTCTCAGTTCCTGAACGTCCAGCACCATCGGCTCCTCCCAGTCAGGGCTGGGCGGCAGGTCCGGCAGCTCCCCGGGAAGTCCGGCCAGGCTTGTTCCGGGAAGCTCCTCAGGGCCGTAGCAGGGACGGGGCGGTTCTGGAACTCCTCGTGGTAGCGGGCGTGAGGAAGCTCGGGCAGCTCCTCGTCATAGCGGGCGCGGGGAAGCTCTGGCAGCCTCCTTGTCCGTAGCAAGCGCAGGGAAGCTCTGGCCTGTCCGGGCACCGGCCCGCAGCCTCAGCAGCTTCCCGGTCATGAGCCCCTGCTGGCAGGTCTGCTCCTGATGGTGGCTGGGCTGCAACTGAGGGCTGAGGGCCGGCTTTTATCCTTCCGGGTCGCTGCTTGACCCTCTGAGGGGCGGGATTTCCGCTCAGTGGCCCCGCCCCTATGGGTGATTGATGGGGCTCGACCCTCCCTGGGGAGGAGGGGAGCCACACCGCCTCGTTACAATCCTATATAAGGATCATGTATGCTTTAAAAGTAGAATAGTGCAATGAGGACAGGTAAACATTTCAAGTGTAGCTTTAAACTTAAGATTCTCGTCACAGTAATCAGGGGTCTGAAACTACCATGCTTACTCAGCCTAATCTCCCATTGATCGTAATTGGTCGTATTGTCTGCGTAGCGCTGGTCTGGAGCCCAAATAAACTGCCAACAGGCACAGTTATATGCCAAACTATATCAATCTATGAAAATATAATTAAGGGTGTTAAGATGGTTTCCAATCCATAAAGCACACAGGCCTATTGGTGCCCTTGAGCCTATATAATAATTGGGGGGAGGGGGCCACCTGTTCATAGAACATTAAGACTTCGATTTAAACAACAAAAATTAAAGAGAAACAAACCCTTTGGAATTAAGGCTCTGAAAGCAACCTTGCCTCTACTTCCTTGTGCATATGGATTGTCGTAGTGATCATGTAATGAAAGACCAAATAGAGGGCTATTACAGAAGAATATTCAGTCCTCTTGACATCTCTAAACTTCCCCAATGTTAATATGATTTTGATAAATATAATCATTTCTGTATAACAATGAGTACAATAGACATTGTAAAATGGCTTTAGAGAATTTACAAGTGGTCTATAGTGGAAATAATCTAGTTTAGTCCTTTCCCTTATCACCCAAGAAGGCTGTTTCTGACATCTCTCTAAGAAGTATTGTTTATTTGACTGGTAGATGGGAGTAATTGAATAACTCTGGAAAGCACCTGTAATATAAATGGAAGGAATTGCTCTTAAAACCTTACCTTCGAGAATGTTGAAAGGTTTACAATGGCAGCATATCAAAATAAGTAGGACATTCTTATAATAAACATTTTTTTTCTACAGCTGGATGAATGTGAGAAAAACTGTCTTGATCATATATGAGTGAGTATATATCGTAAGAGGAAAGTAAATGAGTCAATGGAGAGAAAAAGTAAACATGCAAAAGTGTTATCTGAGATTTACAAATAATCAGTAAGTCCAAAATGGGAAAAGTCATTTATTTGTGATGATGGGATCCTTTTGTGAACCTGCCATTACTCTGCTTGTATTCTCTTCTGTATGGTGTTTTTGATAAAAAAAACAATTTAAAACATTTTGTTGGGGTTCAATCAGAATTTTCAATCAGAATACTGGGTCTCATGCTCTGAGCATAAAAGCATTTAAACGTGCTGTGAAACATTTTCCCCTTGCTTATACCCATGGAGTACAAGTCAGTAGGGTTGCATGGATGTAAGCAAGCACAAAGTTTAGCTGTGTTAGTGTGCTGATTTGGTGCATGATATATGCTTTCCATTCTACTGTCACTGTCACACAGCCTCTAAAATCGTATCATAATTCCATATTAACAAACCAAAGCAAATCTGCTAAATTTATTAATATTGGAAGAAATGGGACAAAGGCAATGTTTTTTTGTGATTGAATGTATTCTACCTGTAAAAATGAAATGGCAACCAAATATGTATCTATTTTTCCTCTATTTTGCTTTGTATGCTTTTCCATAAAAATTTTGCTGTATATTGTTTTTTCATAACAAGAACATTCCACATTTCTTGGCACTACTTCACTAATTTTAGGTAATAGTTTCTTTTCCAGGTAGAAGTTAGCCAATAGTCTAGCAGCTACTAATTGATGTGAGATTATTTCCTTTTGTGAGACCATTTCCACTAAGAATTACAAGAAGAATTACCAACCAGTAATTTGGTAATAAAAAATTAAGTACCGAGATTCGCTAGAGTTTGTATTTCCAACTATATTTGACAAATAATTATCTTCATGAATAAGAGTTATTTTGACTTGTAAAACTAGTTAAAGCTGTGAGAAGCTCCCATTTTTAGAATATCTTCTGTATTAGATTAGCTAATATTACAACTGCCTGCTAATTTCAGATTTTCTGTAGGTAACATTAATCACAGGATACCTTCAATGTTCTACTGCACATCCTGAACAAGTATTCTTTCCTTAGTGCTGGCTGGTGAGTCTTGCCCACATGCTCAGGGTTTAGCTGATCGCCATATATGGGGTCGGGAAGGAATTTTCCTCCAGGGCAGATTGGCAGAGGCCCTGGAGGTTTTCGCCTTCCTCTGCAGCGAGGGGCATGGGTCACTTGCTGGTGGAATCTCTGCAGCTTGAGGTCTTCAAACCCAGTTTGAAGACTTCAATAACTCGGACATAGGTTAGGGGTTGTTATAGAAGTGGATGGATAGGGTTCTGTGGCCTGCTTTGTGCAGGAGGTCAGACTAGATGATCATATTGGTCCCTTCTATGAGTCTATGAGTCTAAGTACAATTAACTATATTAAGATTCCATATGGAATGATTTAAAATGGTCTATTCCTATGTGAATATTAATTTTTTTCACAAAGGAACAGATGTTCACTTCTCTTATTTGAATTAATTTTTTCCAGCATATACTGTATGGTAGTGAAATAAAGCTTGCATATCATAACCAAATGTCTGCAGAGTAGAGTTCATTTTTTTTGTTTTGTTTTTTGTTCCAGCTATTTATTAAGCTACGTTACTAATGTAAGTCCCTTGTGTTCTGTTTCATTCCTAATGAGATTCAAAATTATACTATTAATATGAACATTTTCAGATTGAGATTAATCATCATGTGGCGTCACTGAGTGCAGAAGGCGAGTTGTTAGGAAGCTGCATCAAGTAATGTTCTGATTTAAAGCAAATGGTACAGCTTGTTCTTTACAAAACCTACATTGTATGTGTTTGAAAAGGCCAGGCAAGGCCTAAAGGATATTAAGAGTGCCTTTTTGAGAAGTTCAGTTACACTCTTATCCAAGATGACACACAATGGTTCAATAAAGGCTAGAATGTTATTTAAGGAAGTTGACTTTGCTACTTCTCACTTTCTATTTACAACCATGAAAATCTATTTTCTATCATTTCTTCTTGGTAGAATGCAAGAGATTCAAAGTTCAGTGCCTTTAAATGGAGACTGTTGTTTTGCCCTTGAGCAAATCATCATAAAAAATGATATTCTGTAGTTTAGTGGCTCCTTTCATCAGAATCGTTTAAACCATGTTACAAATATTAAAGAATCTTCACAACAGACATATGATATAGGTAAATATCAGTATGTCCATTTTACAGAGGGGTAAATTTAAGCAGAAAGAATGGGGCTGAGTTTCTTTTAATTATTCCAAAAGAGAATTAAAGTGAGCACCCTTAAGAAAAGAGAGTGATGTGGTATAACAGAGTCTTTGGTAGTTCCTCCCTCAGAGGGTGGGAGGACCTGACCATGCCCACTTGTCTACACTGGGTGGTCCTAGCACAGGCCACACTTCCTTACTATTTGCGGGGCAGGGACTCTGGCCCTTGTGGACATTCTTAAGTCTCTCCAGATGGGGGATCAAAATGAAAGTCACAAACCCCACTGCATTCAGAGAGACTCCCTCCCTGTGGTCCAGCAAAGAGGGGGACAAGGCCAATGATCCAGCACCAACATGGGGTGGGGGGTGGTTGGGGCAATTAATCTGGCTGGGCCTCTGAGTCAGGCTCAGCCTGTCTGTCTTACCATGGGAGTCTGCTGTACTCTCCTCAGGGTCAGGGTGAAGGTCTGCTGAGTAGGAGTTCTCTCTGCAGCTTTAGGAGTAACTCCTGTAGTCTGCTGCTTTGGACAATCCTGCTTCTCTCCCCCACCCTCTGACTGCAGCTTCCTCCCTTTTAAGGGCCTCCTCCCTATCATACAAGATTGACAGGGCCAGAGGGGCAAGGTTAGGCCTATCTCCAAGGCATCTCTGGCACCTTTCTCGTCCGTGTGGGGGTCTCTACACCTCATCACATGTGGTTATGAATATTTTGGTATTACATTTTGTAGGTTTTTTCATATTGTCAGTTGGTTAAGATGTAAACGGAATAACTAGTGTCCAGAAATACTCCCCACAGGAATAGTAAGCAGAGCAAATCAACTCTTCTATTAGAGTGGGACAAGCCAAAAGAGAAACTGTTTTTGTATTCAGTCTTTGGTCTAGTTCAGCTGTCAGTTCAGAACTTTTTATCATGTTATATTCAGGGGTGAAAGCAACTTAAAGGACTTACTGGTACGCAGGGCAGTGGGGCTCCTGGGCAAGTTGTATAGGGGGGTGGCTCTGGGCCCCTCAGAAAGGTTGAGGCCTCATGCAGAAGGGGCGAGGCTGGTGCCAGACTCCCCCAGCCAGCCCTTCAGTGCTGCCTCACCCATGCCGCCCGGGCCTCTGGCAGTGATTTAAAGGATCTGGGGCTCTGGCCGCTGGTGCTGTAGCGGCAGTGGCAGCCGGGAGCCCCGGGCCCTTTAAATTGCCACCAGAGCCCTGGGGTAGCGGTGGCTAGGAGTCCTGGGGCCCTGGTGGTGATTTAAAGGGCCCGGGGCTCCCAGCAGCAATCTGAGTAACTGCCCCTTATGCCCCCCCACCAGCAGTAAAGATGACCAGCCTTAAAAATACAACATTCAGGCATAAGATAATACCATCAGCAGCTTAAGAGGATAGCTATTGATTAACAGATGGTTAACCTTCAACCTTCAATTCCTACAGCAAAACCATCAGAAAGATGGAGAAAACCAGATTCCTTCAATAGACGAGGATTCTAGCCCTTTCACATTCAGCTTTAAGAAAAGGTCATGGCATGGAGATGGCATTGATAAATCACCTCTTTATGGCCATGGACAGAAGACAAATTGCAGTTCTTATACTGCTGGCTCTATCATCCGCCTCTTAATTCAGTTAGTTGTAAGGTGTTGCTGACTTGTATACAGGATCTGGCAAGAGAGGATGAGGGTGCAGCATTAAACTGGCATCAACCATTATTTTCAGAAAGATCTCAGTGAATCATGCTGGGCAACTGATGCTTTCCCCAAGTCCCTGATATGGGAAGTTCCCCAGGGCACAGTCTTGTCACCTCTTCTTTTCAATACATACTATGTATGAAGACTTTAGAAAGTTTGTAAGACAATATAGCCTCCAGTGCCATAAAAATGTAGTCACCGAGATGTCACGCTGACTGTGAGACTGTAGCCCATGGATGGAAAACAGCTGGTTCACACTTGATCCTAGTAAAAAGCATGTTATGTTTGTATGAAGAGGGAATCAGTTTAAGGAGCTAGCTAATATGTTATTCTCACCCTTAGCAAGCAATTTGGCTCACCAGTCAGAGTCCTGCATACCCTTTCTCCAAATAAAGAAGGCTGAAAAATAACCCAGGATCATTTTAACTGATGGAAGAATATGGGACAAAAGAACTCTCCAAGTGAGAGTTGTGGACGTAAGGAATGAAGAAGAGTAGTGTCCTTTATGGACAAACCTGTTGTACTTTTTCATTTCATATTTAGTGTCTACAGTGGATACTGCAGTAATGGATGTCTTAGAAATGCCTAATAGATTTTAAAGGATCAAGTTCCATTTGGGAGATGGCTTTAATCCTGTCAAATGCCTCAAATGAAAATCAGATCCTAAATTCAAGTTATTGTGACTTTACCTTGACTCTCAGTCCAAATTCAGGCAATGGTTGGCATTAAAAATAAATATAGCAATGATCCTAAAAGTAGCTGAATTTAAATAATAATTAAAACAAGTATATTTAGTTTCATAAAACAGTACCCAGAAAACTGTTGGCAAAGTGTGAAAGTACAGAAGCTATTGATTCGGTTTGGCCAGATACAGTATTTTAATGTACAGTCACTTCAGTATCTGAAACAGATAGAAACTGTCTCATTACTGAGCTTTTTACTTTTTTTCTATTTGCTTTCTGTGACTAAAAGTGTTTACCAGTAAAATGCTTAAGTAATTCTTCATTTAAAATAGGTTTTCTGGATATCAATAAATATTTTCTTTTAACTAGAAAATGCTTTAATTACCAAAGTCAAAAGATTTTATGTGTGGTGTTCAGCATAGCAGATTATTAAAACATTTCATTTTGGTTTTGATTTCACTTGAGCTATTAACATTTTTTAAAACAAGTGAAGTGTAAATTACATATTTGCATTAGAAGAGACTAGTTAATTGAATAATGCAATATTTTGCAATGGTTCCAAAATTCTGACCGGATAAGGCCTAATAATGCAAAATAGAAAAGAAATTATGAAGATACCTTTAAATAATTATAGAAGGTGATCAATGTGCATTACTTGCTTTGCAAAATTTTTGCCACAATGCAGAAAAAATTGGTTTTCCTTCTCAGTATTTGAAGAAAATGCAAGTTCAAATATCTGCAACAATGTTTGAAAATCCAGAATTTCTTTACCCAATGTTAAATAATGCAAAGAGTATTTGTCCCTTCTTTTTGTTATGTGAGAGGTGGAGATTAGAACATAATGTAGGATAGTGTTTATTACTGTTCCTTTTTTTGAAAAAACTGATTGCATAGGTTTTGGGATGAAGCTGCAGAATTACATTCCAAAGCTTCCACTCTCACCCAAAGGAATCATCTACCCAGGGTAAGACAGACCATGAAAGGAATCCATTGGTATTGTGGCAACATTGCAAGACTATTCACATGATTCTCTGTATCCTGGAATAGTGGATTATGGGAAAAAATGAATTTCTCAGTAATTTCAAGGTGGAATTATTCTTAAAAAGAGACTTTTTGTGGAGGATGACAACTTGGATTAGAGTTTAAGGGCTTAATCCTTGAGGCTCTTACTACTAACCATATTCCTATCCTGAATGGTGCCATTGAAAAAGTACTGTGCCCAGTAAATAAGTTTGTTTTCACTTGAACAGTTGAGTGCTCAGCACTTCTGCAAATTTGGCCACATCATTTAGGTGCCTGAGCTGAGCTCTACTGAAAATCTCTCAATCTCTAAATAACAGATATTGGGTGCTGAGCACCTTGGAACATCTGACCCTTAAGAAAATCAAATACTTTCCCCTGTTTATGGAGGAACTACTGTGTTTTTGTGCTCTTTTGATACAGAGCCAGCAGCTGGAATACTAGTTAACATACAAAATATCAGAGCTGTGCTGACATCAAAGTGCTTATATGTGAAGAGGAAGGTAAAGGAAGATGCCATGTTAATTTCAGTCTTTCTTAAAAGGATATGAAGGAAATCTGCAATGGCTAATGCAAATAAATAAGAATACATCCTTTGGAAAGGTTACATCAAACCATTAACAGTACTATTAAAACATGAAAAACTGTATTTAATACTACCTTTCCTTTAATACAGCAGATCCCCTGAATGCAGCATTGTCATAATCCTATAAAACACATTGTGATATGTTACAAAATTTTCTTTTTTAAACTAAAGAATTACAAGAAGTTTTTACAGATCTTGGATGATGAATAATTCAGTGGACCTATTTGTCCCAGTTCATTAAATAGAAAGCAAGCATAAGATTCTGTTCTGATCCTAGTACAGTTTCCAAGTAAAGGGCTATCAGAATTCTTGAAATTCTTTATGCTATGTAGAAACAGCTCAGAAATATTCCCTATGCTGTTCTAATTGTGATTTCTTGCATTGAGCAGCCTTTTATCTGGCTTTCTGCTAGCAGTTGCAGCAATTGAATCTGCTTATGTTAACTCCAATACTAGCTTTCTTATTTGGAGTTGTATGAAAAATAATGATCCTGTTATTTGCTACTGAATCTAAATTAAAACTTAAAAGTGAAAATAATAACCATACTGAATGCAGTTGAAGGCACTGAGCTTTCCACCAACATGAAATTCGAGAAATTATGCTTTCATAATCAAAGAAAAAAGAATCAAGGAATAAAGCATTGATGAGCTTTTGACTAAACAGCATCCTATAAGATGCTGAGTTAAAAACTGACTGATACTGCTTGTGTCCACTACCAGAGATGGGAAAGATATATCAAATAGAGCCCCTAACCCCCTGCCATGACAAGATGTTTTGGGAAAGAAGCCAGAAGTGAGGTTGAATGTTTCAGACCCACCTGCACCTTTCCTGCCAGATGTGTAGGTGTAAACTGCCTGACAGAATTTAGGCCTCTGTGGTTTAAATCACACCTGTTTGTTGAGATATGGGAATATAAATAATTTATTTGAAATTATGGCAGCAATTTGCTCTGGATTCTGACTTTATAATGTATACCAAATTCTTGCCCAGAGCAAATTTTACAGCTCAATTTTCTTTTCTCAGGCTATTGAAGAGGGTGTGGGTGGAGGACTGAGGTTTAGAGGTGGTTATATTTATGGGCAGTCCTTTTGAACTGCCTGTTTTCAATTCATGGAACAGATGTCCAGAAAATAGGCAGTGGATTTATAGATATTTTTATAAATGTGAGTAAATAAAAATATTCTAAAGTCCAGAAGCCCTGATGGATAGAGATCAGCTTTACAGTAAAGAAGGAAAACTTTTTCCATCACCTTTCTTTCTCGAGCAGTATTTGTTATTTCCCCCAACATTTGCAGTTTACAGATGTCTATTGCCTGAAACCATCGTTTTTATGTATAACTACTTAATTTTAATCAGTGTTCATGAAAGATGCCAGATTGGCATCTCTGATCCATGTTTATCCTCAGAATAGGTATAGCCCAGGCAGCAGTGAGCTGGAGTCTCTTGTGGTTAGAAGGTGGTTCAAACTTTGCTCTCCTATGGTCCTTTGGCCTCTCTGCAAGAAGAATGCCAAATTGTGTGCCATTTTTTGTAATGTAGTTGTTATATTCCCAAACCAGGGATTGTTTTAAAACTGGGGTTTTATTAATGTTAATATTTTAAAAGATGCAGCTTGTACAAGCCCATCACCATCTCAGTCTCACATGATACAACAACCCTCCTGCAATCATTTCTTGCTTCTCCACTTGGAGTGCTACATTTCCCTTCCTAAATGTAATGTCGTCACAACATTTCTAGACCCACTTGGCAGAAAGAACTTTATTGGCATTCAACATTGTCAGTGGTAGTCTGCCAGTTGGGAAAGAATATCCCTGCATACAGCTTTCTGAACAGTCTTTGTTCTTAATGATGCGATCATCAGGCACCTTCCTGACCAGCCCACATTGATACTGTTGATGAATCCCCAGTGATTCATGAAGGCTTGCATGACCATAGAAAAGTATTCCTTTCTGTTGATGTACTCTGTAGCAAGGTGGTCTGATGCCAAAATAAGGACATCTATTTCTCCACCACAGTTCAGGAACCCCAACTGCTGCGTATCTATCCACTATGCCCTTTACATTGTTGAGAGTCACAAGCTTGCATAGCAGGACAAGACATGATTAATGGTCCTACACATTTGCATGACAATGGCCCCCACTGTGGATTTTCCAACTCCAAAATGATTTCCCACTGACCAGTAGTAGTCCAGCATTGCAGACTTCCAGAGTTCAATCAGCATTCTGCTTCTTCCCTGTGGATATGCTGGAGGGCTGAAGCAAGCCCATATCCAGGAATGTAATGTGGCCTTTTGCATCTGAAAGTTCTGCAGCCACTTCTCATCATCCAAAACTTGCTTTATGACACAATCCCACCAGTCAGTTTTCATTTCTTGGACCCAGAAGCAGCACTTCTCCATCTTCAGATGCTCTGTGAATGCCACCAACAACCTTGAATTGTTTCTTGTTATATTCCTCAGTAATCTGTCCTCAAAGAGTTAGTCATGTCCCCCATTTTTCCAGTTCTTCCTGGGGCTCAGATAATACTGGAGAATGATGCATCCGGTGTTTGCAACGTTCATGAGAATAGTACATAGCTGTGCAGATTCTATGATTCTATCAGAGATAACGGACACCAAACAGTGTTATCTGGGTTTGTGGGATCTTAAAATTTTTTAAAAACGCATGAAATTATGTGATATGGCATTATGGAATGGAGAAAGTTGCATCCTGGGAATTTGACTGCAGAGATCCCTGGACACATGATTTCTATCCCATAACACATGAAAACTTCCCAGAAGGCTGGAGAGTGGTACCTGGCACACTAGGATATCTACCCATGGCATACTATATTCTGCATTGACAAAAGCGCTTCTGGTGAGTATGCAGCTGTATGCCAACGTACTTGCATTAACCAAAGTTTGTAGTGTAACCATAGCCTTAACCTATGTTGGTTTAGAGGAGAGCATTATGTCCAAGGACCAGAAGTCACAGGGTAGTAAAAGAATGCAATGAAGAACTCCTAATATCTCTTTTTCCATCTTCTCCCTTTACTCCATAGACTAGATTATCCCCTTTCCTTTCAACTACTACATGTTTTTTAGCTTCCAAATAGAACCTTGCTTGGTCCATTTCCCTGAAAGATTCCTGACAAGCACCCTATCACTTGGCAAGAGGGTGGCAACCTTCACTTTCTGATCATAATTATCAAGAGTAGCAGATTTTTTAGCACATTTTGATGCCAGTTCATACACTTCTTTCATGCGCTGTTTCCATTGTGCAACATAATCTTCATGGTCTCCAGGTGCGGATTCAGAGTTTATTGGTAAATCAAATGTGATGTCATGGACAAACATGGTAATTGTCCATGTAATAAATATAAGGATGAGAATCCTGTAGCCTCATTTTGTGTACAGTTATAGGCGTCAATGACCTTATTAAGGTAGTCATTCCAGTTTGACATTTGTTCTTCTGACAAGGCTCTCAACATATCCAACAGAGTTTGGTTCAGTCTTTCTACTTGCCCTTTGCTCTGTGGGTGGTATGGCGTTGTGTGAGTTGTTTCAATGTTAGGAATTCAGTAACCTTCTGAATCAATTATTTTCAAACTCTGCCCCCTGGCAACGATGGATCTACACAGAGCACAGATCAGAAAGTAAAACAGAACCTCCTCCAAGGGAAAAGGAGGCCCGAAAGATGACTCAATTAATGAATGAGATAAGGGAACTAAAGGCCAGTAGTGATGAAATCAAAGATGTGAAAGCTGAGATAAACATTAAGCAAAACTGTCCAGGCACATAACAGAAGCACTGTAAATGGTCTGAGCAGACATGCAGACAGGCAACCCAGAAAAGAGGATGTGTTAGCTGCAGGCAGTCTGGCAGACAGAGTACTTGTGACTATGGTTTCAGATGTGGGAATAAAGAACACTACCAGTCCCAGGCCTGGAAAAATCTACCCCCTTGAGCGACACAATTAAACTGACCTAATCCCCAGTGTAGACAACGCTACGTTGATGAGAAAATTCTCCTGCCGACCTAACTACTGCCTCTCACGGAGGTGGATTCCCTACACTAACAGGAAAACCTCTCCTGTCAGCATAGGTAGCACCTTCATTGAAGTGCTACAGCAGTACAGATGCAGCGGTTTAGCTATGCTGCCACAGTGTTTTAAGTGTAGATAAGTCCACAATGTCATGCAGGAAAATCACAAGAGAGCAGAGTCAAAGCTGAGAGAGCTGCATCTAATTTACCAGGAGCCACTTATGTTTGCCATCTTGTGAACTTCACCAAAAACCAAACAAATGCAGCTTGTACGAGGTCCGCACCAGCTTAGTGTCACTGGGAACTGGACTGAGACCCACAAATGTTTCACATAGGCCACCAAACAGTCATCACATGGTAATGCCTTTTGTTCCCTACTGGCTTCATTGCATTAAGACTCTTTTCAGTTATGTGGAATAGCTGATAATTGTAATGCAGAGGTTTGTAGATGAGTACTATTGATCTCAGCTGGATGCAATATATTTCAAACTTGTTCAGATTACTCTGATTTCACTGAGTTCATGAAGCAGCTCTTATAGTTTACGAGACAGAGACTTATGACTCTGGAGCAAAAGTTAAATGAAGTACAGGGAATAAAAGTATGTGGATAGCTCATGACTGGACAGTACCAAATCCCTGGATCCCAGTAACTGTGAGCTTCGGGGAAGTTCAGACATGGATTTGACTTCAGCGTGCTTTTATTCATAACTGCAGCTTCTTCGGTCATTACGTGACTATGGATCACTACCAAGTTAGCACAGACGTTGGTATTTCCACTTTTAAGGCCAGAATACAGTAGAGTCTCTCTTGCTCTCGATGTATAAATACTAATGAAATGTATTTCTAAGGGTTGCAGAAAGAGCATATCTTCAAACAAGTATTGACTATCTAGAGATATCACCAGAAGTAGCAGCCTTCTGCTAGCAGCAAACATCATACATTCATGCACAGTATATATAGGAAAATTAAAGGGACACTATCACCTTATTTTGTTAATTGACTCGTTAAAAAATGCAGCTTCTGATAAGCACCCGTTATTGTAATTCTTATTATTGATTCATGTACCTAAGGACTCCAACTAGAGTTTAGGGCCCTGTGTTTTCAGGCACAGTACAAACAAGGCAAAGACAGTCCCTGTCCCAGAGACCTCACAATCTAGAATTTCATCTAAGCATCAGGTGAATAAACACAAAAGGGGTGGTGGGCATGAGGTCACGGTAGCACTAAAAACATGTACATTTACAGAAACGAGCAGTTAAAGTAGTCATAGGTGTCCACCAGTCTAGTCAGTACCAGATGTTGGTGACTATATGCATCACATCAAAGCAATGTTTTTAGAGAGGGATTTAAAGGGGGATAAGATGTAGTGGGTTTTTTAAATTTCCTCAGGAGTTCTTCCCAAGTATATGAGGTAGCATGGACGAAAGCATGAATGTGCTTGTGGAAACAGATGGATGAGGCAATATCTTTTATTGGACCAACTCGTGTGGTCCAATAAAAGACATTTCCTCAATCACCTTATCTCTAATATCCTCGGACTAACATGGCTGCAACAATACTGCATACAACTTGTGGTAAAAAAGTAGACAAGTTGGCAATCCAGGCTGCTGACATTAGCAGGAAAAAGATGGGGGCCAACATTATGAAAAAAAATTAGATTTAGATGTCCTGATATTTTTTTTAATTCCTTAGGCGTGGGTTTCTTTGTGGGTTTTTTGTTTTTTTTGTTGGGGGTTTTCTGGTCATACTTTCTGCTCCTCTGTTATTGTCAGCAAGGGAGAAACTGGCCATATGGGGAAAACAGTGAAAGTGACTGTGCACAAAGCGCTTTCAAATGATAGAGAATTTTGTTTCATTAACTTGTTTGTTAGCCTTGCTAGCTTTTAATTGTAACTACAGTAAGTACACTGTTTTCAGACAGGAATGTGATTTTCAAGTTGACAGTATCAGAGGGATAGCCGTGTTAGTCTGGATCTGTAAAAGCAGCAGAGAAATAATGTTGAAATTGTTTAAGTAGATCATTAACAGTATTAAACTTGGCTGCTCATCTAAATGAGACGGGAATGAAGAAACCCATTTTTTTAATTGTTAGTGTGAGGCTTGGTCTACACTACGTGTTTAAACCGATTTTAGCAGCTTAAACCGATTTAACGCTGTACCCGTCCACACTACGAGGCCCTTTACATAGATATAAAGGGCTCTTTAAATCGGTTTCTGTACTCCTCCTTGATGACAGCAGTAGCGCTAAAATCAGTATTACCTTATCGGATTAAGGTTAGTGTGGCCGCAAATCGACGGTATTGGCCTCCAGGCGGTATCCCACAGTGCACCACTGTGACCGCTCTGGACAGCAATCTGAACTTGGATGCAGTGGCCAGGTAAACAGGAAAAGCCCTGCGAAATTTTGATTTTCATTTCCTGTTTGCCCAGCGTGGA